>NC_143065.1:22653409-22956439 GCF_052426305.1 Pelodiscus sinensis | reverse complement strand
CATGGTGGGATAAATACACCCTGTCACAAAGGTCTTTAGGTTTCCTTCATTTTGCATATGCCACATTTCTCCAATTGTGGAGGGAGAGAAAAGAGGATGCTCTGGGCATAAGTACCCACAAACTTGCACATGCACCATATTTCAGAACAATTTGAGACAGGCCTTAACATCATTAACTTATTTTCTGTTTGTAATTAGTGGTTAAAAAAAAAATAGGTAAACTAACCTGACCCAAACCCCATATACTGTTCACTGTCAACTTGTAACTATACACACAGGAGAGCTATATAGGAATTCCTCCTCTTTCCTAAGAGTGCAATGTTGAAGATGTGCCTACACTGCAATGCCCCCTGCTGGGATAATATGGTGCTAAACATGCTCCCTGCCTCAATTTCCCTTCTCAGGAAACTAGAATTCTACTTCTGGCCATCTTAAAGCTTGATTCAATAATACCTTCTTTAGGTTTTTGTTAGTACAAAACCTCCCACAAAAAGGGCTGTAACAGAGTCACAAATAATCAAGAGACACTTCTGGCTTTTAGGGTTCCTCAGCAGCCTCTCCTCTAAGCTCTATTCCCAGCCCTTCAAGGTAGTCTGATGGGGTATGTCTACACTACCCTCCTAGTTCGAACTAGGAGGGTAATGTATGCATACCGCACTTGCTAATGAAGCCCGGGATTTGAATTTCCCGGGCTTCATTAGCATAAGCGGGGAGCCGCCATTTTTAAATCCCCACTGCTTCGAACCCCGTGCAGTGCGGCTACACGGGGCTCGAACTAGGTAGTTCGGACTAGGGTGCCTATTCCGAACTACCGGTACACCTCGTTTCACGAGGAGTAACGGTAGTTCGGAATAGGTACCTAGTCCGAACTACCTAGTTCGAGCCCCGTGTAGCCGCGCTGCACGGGGTTCGAAGGAGCGGGGATTTAAAAATGGCGGCTCCCTGCTTATGCTAATGAAGCCCGGGAAATTCAAATCCCAGGCTTCATTAGCAAGTGCAGTATGCATACATTACCCCACTAGTTCGAACTAGCGGGGTAGTGTAGACATACCCTTAGTCTCTAAATTTGTCCCCATGGCAGGCGCCCCAGCGTACCACCTGCATTAGGGTAATTCCAGCAATTATCATCCCTCTCCTTATCAGCTCTCCTTCTTGTCTCCCTGTGCTGGCCCCACTTTATCCTCAGAGGGTCTGGCAACCTTCTCCTGCTGGTGTTTGTTCCCTGCTAAGTCAGAGCCCTGCAGGGGTCTTCTTACACCTTCCAGTGGCTGCAGGCATCTGCCCTGTGAGGAAGGTGGCAACATTTAAGCTGGCTCCTCCTCCCATCTTATTTTTTTAATGGCTGGGTGAGAAGGGAGTGAGGCCTTACTCTCTCTGCAGGCCCGCAAAGATGTAGTAAGAGAATTCCTCCTCTCTCCCCAGGTCTCTTCAGGCTATTTGTATCTGAACATCCCAAACTGTTAAAAAGCCATGCCACATGATGGGGTGGACTGAGCAGTAGGCAGGGCTGCCCTTATGGAACTGATTGCTCCCATCAATTTCTTTTACTTAGCTCCTCCTTGTTCTGTTCATAGATCTGATGGTGTATTTCCTGACTAGGAGAACATCAATTCAGGATTTAAAATAATGCACTGGGGGGGGAAAAAGTGAATGTACCAAGTGCCCAAGGATTTTGACTGACAGGCTTAGAGCCTCTGGGTTGTATTTGTCCACAGAACAGGTGAACCATGATAGAAACCATTTCACAATGAGTGAAATTCACTCCTGCTTAAAGGACCAGCAAGACACCTGTCTGCCACATAATTATCCAATATAGTGCAGTTTAGGTGGCTGTGTTGTTCAGGGCCTCTGCACAGAGGTGAATTTTATTGATTGCACTAGTTAACATGCATCAACTCTGACCACATCTGGAGGTCAGGCTCCAAATACAGCATCTTGCTCTAGGCTTTTTCTGATGAGACTACTTGCAAGGGAATTTTCATTGCAACACACATTGAGCAAGCCTGACAATTTTACAACTCTCTTTCTGAAGATACACACAGACACCTTCTCCATTACATAAAAATAAGGCTTAAGTAGATGCCTTAGATACCATTTTCAAGGGTTGGTTTTTTTAAACTATGTTTTCCACTTCATGAGAAACCTGTGCCAGAAGCATCCTGTTGTGAGTAATAGAATAATTCAAACAGTGGCCCTTCAGTTTGATACAATTTATGCATATATTGGTGATCTAGGTGGATCAAATGTTTGCAAGAAGTGGATATTTTGGCAGAATTCTTAGGCCTGAAAGCAAACAATATTGCCCTATTATATGTCTAGTAGATAGTGTATTGCAAGTGTTTGAATGCCTTTTTACATTTGGATGATTGAAGTTCACAATAAGAAAGCACAAATTCTATGAGACTAGGGAGGTATTTGAAATGAAACTGCCATTTTTTTTAAAGTATAGTACATGTTCCTTGCCCTGAAATTTGATTCAAGTTACCACGCTGAAAATCAGAGAGAGTGAAATATTGGAAAAGGAGATATTATAGAAAGAATAAAAAGAGAATTTTCCTGATGGATTCCTTAATCATGTACAAGTCACCGGTGAACAATAAAATACAGTGAAGATTGCTTCAGAAATTAGGTCTTGACCTCAGATGTTGAAAAATAGTTCAAAGCAAATTGAAAACATAAATGGATTCATGTTTTTTTCCAAATGCTGTTTCAGAATAATGAAGACAAAGTCCGTGTGTCATACCAAAGCCTAACATTAAAATTAATGTTACCCACCTTTTAAAAAAATTGATAAATCACTCTACATTTAGAGTGTTCTATGTAATTTATTGTAATGCCACAGGAGACTATAGCATACGCAGAAAAACCCTTGCAGCTTAAATGATGTTCAGGTCATCATGACATATGCCAGCCGAATCAAAGAAATACAGAGCTAAGACTGACATTCTGTGTTTAAGATGTTGCAATGTCTGTTATGTCTAGGTCCCCTGGGATGAACTTAACTGAACAGAATATTAGTCCTGGGATCTGATTCTAATTGTTCTTACACTGTTTTTACATCGCTGTAACTCCACTGAGCTAAATTCTCTCTCATTTACATTGGAATGGTATGAATCTAGAGTCACTGTCTTGACTTTAATGGAGTAATTCTAGTTTTACACTAACCTAAATGAAAACAGAATTTGACTCCCTAACTTCAGTGGAGTTATACCTGATTTATGCTGGTGTACCCAGGAGCAGAATTAGGCTCATAACAATCTTTCAACTGTCATCTTGTTGGATCACAAAACAAGTTTTCTGCTGTCTGAGCAAAGCTAATGTATTCAACAAAATGTTGATGAATGCATTCTATACATACGAGATGGAGCGCCTAAAGATGTTATTTTTAAGTGAAATTATCATTTGTGAATGGTGACAGATTAACAGTTATGGAGATGCAGGGCAGAGTCAAATTTAACTGCATAATAAATACAGCCAGGGAGCAGCAGTGCCAGTCCTTGCTGGCTAAGCCCCTGTTGTATTAATTTAGATGGTTATAGAGGCCCAAAGGAGTCAGTTTTAAACAAATTCAGGGTTTTGTATACAGAGCCGTCAGCCTGCTTAGTATCCATGCGAGCACATCATTAAAAATCCTTTTTAACTTTCTATTAAAGATAGAGGCAAGAAGGAAAAGCAGCTGAAGACTTTGAAATAGAAATTTTAAATAAGGCTTTCATTTTAACAACATCCCTTGTTTCTTTTCCATTTAGCTGCAGAGTGGATTTTAAAAGGAAAACAAATCTGTTTTTGACAGTCTCTTGGGTGATGTCTACATTGCAGTTAGACACCTGGGCTGGCCTGTGCCAGATGACTCGGGCTCAGGGACTCAGGCTAAGGGGCTATCTCATAGGCACCAACTCCATGGGTGCTCCAGGGATGGAGCACCACGGAAAATAAATTAGTGGGTGCTTAGCACCCATCAGCATCTAGCGCCTCCCTCCCTTTGACACTTACCATCTGTCAGTGGCCCCAGATGGTAAGTGTCAACTCCTTGCCCTCCCTCCCAGCACCTACATGCCACAATCAGTTGTTCCATGGCATGTTGGTGAGTTTGGGAGAAGGGGGAGGAGCAGGGATGGGACATGCTGAGGAAAGGAGGTGGGAAAGGGTAGGGTGGAGTAGGGACTTGGGGGAAGGGTGGAGACTTGGGAGTGGGTCTAGGGCAGGGATGGGAAGAGGGAGACGGGATTGGGGGCTCAGAAAGAGAATAGGGGGGTTGAGCACTTCTTGGGCCCAGAGGAAGCTAACTCCTATGAGCTGTTTTACCGTGATGTAAATGATTGAGCTCTAGCCCCAATTCTTGGAGCCTCCTACCTCACAGAGTGCTAGAGCCCAGGCTCCAGCTTAATCCTGAAAGTCTACACTGTAATTAAATAGCCCCTTAACCTGAGCCCTGTGAGCGGGTATGTCTACACTACCCTCCTAATTCGAATTAGGAGGGTAATGTAGGCATACCGCAATTGCAAATGAAGCCCGGGATTTGAATTTCCCAGGCTTCATTTGCATAAGCGGGGCGCCGCCATTTTTAAAGCCCCGCTCGTTCGAACCCCGTGCAGCGCGGCTACACGGGGCACAAACTAGGTAGTTCAAACTAGGCTTCCTAGTTTGAACTACCTAGTTTGTGCCCCGTGTAGCCGCGCTGCACGGGGTTCGAACGAGCGGGGATTTAAAAATGGCGGCGCCCATTTTTTGCAAATGAAGCCTGGGAAATTCAAATCCCGGGCTTCATTTGCAATTGCGGTATGCCTACACTACCCCGCTAGTTCGAACTAGCGGGATAGTGTAGACATACCCAGCCTGAGTCAGGAGGCTTGGGCTAGCTGGGGGTTTGTAGCTGCAGTGTAGACAGGCGCTTAGATGATAGAAAAAATGTTGGTAACTATCCTTTTGAAGAAAAGAGTCATTAGTCGAAATGGGCTGGCATTGTTGCTGTTAAAATCTGATCTCGTTTCCTGCAAGAGAAAACAAGATGAGCCCTCTTAAAAGAAGAGAAAAAGGAATGGCAGAGACAGAAAAAAGCTTCTATCACTTACCACCTCACCACTTAAGAAACACAGGCACAGCACATGGTCTTACCAGCCACTCCAAGACCTGGCAAACCTAAACCAGCAACAGACTGTGTTTAGGGAGGTGGAATGCTGCCCTGGCTGGGGGCAGGGCTGGACGAGGAGCGTTAGTTCCTGGCTGGAAAGCAGGGGAGAAGGAACTGGGGAGGGGGCTGGGATTCCCCTATCTCAAGGGGGGCACTGAGGCCTCTTAGCCCCCAATTCCTGTAACCAGATTACATCTGTGCTATGCTGTGTCCTGGAGGAGCAATAAACCACTCTCAATTCTACTGGCTGGTGGAGTCTGTTTGTGTCATTTCAGGGTGCAGGAGACGGGGGACCCCCAATGCGTCGTCACACATGGTAATGTAGCCCTCTTCAAAGAGGTGGTTTTGGGATTCAGATGGAGCTGGTGGTGTCATTTGGCTCCCTCACTGTGACCTGGTCTGATCAGAACATCTTTCAAACTTGGGACAAGGACAGCCCAGGGTCCTAGGAAATGGTGAGAGTGGCAGCTATAGTGGTGAAGTTTGCTGCAGGAGCCAGTTTTTCTCTCCAATGTCTTTTTAAGGAATCAGAAAGGTAGTGATGGATGAAATAGCTTCATGCCTTTATTATTTTGTCCACCAATTAGACCTAATTTCCAGCACAACAATCGGGTCACTGATTTGTGGTTCCATACTTTTCTTGTTTAGTTAGCACGATCTTAACACACTCCTTGAGTTTTATCCGTAAGCCTTTTTGTTAGAACTCAGTCTGCCTCCAACTTTTCATCAACATTTATTATGATACGACATTGTGAATTTAGATTCTCTTTTGACAATTGTAGGCCCAATTATCACAATGGCCCAATCTGAAATACAGTTTATTGTGTGCTAGTTTGCTCTATTTTTACATCCACTGTTTCAGAAAAATGGGAAATAGAGATCACTGAGAGTCATCATAGTAAACGTTATAATTACCAAAGGAACTGATCACTGGTACCTAAAGGTGGACTGACATTGCCTAGCAATACAATAGCTGACCCCTAAGTATATACCAGAAGGGGGCTGGCACTTAAATACTTGGCCCACCTATCATTCTGCAGCTACCTCCACTCCCAGAATCTTTATACATCAATCATGAAAACAGGCTTTTAAAAAAAAGCAATCAGTCACTGTTAGAGTGGCACCAGAGTGATGGGAAACCTGTATTAGCTGTCATTTCTTAGACTAATACTTTATGGTTATTTCTTACTAGAATGTGCAAGAGATGGAAAGGGCCAGATTGGGTGGTAAAATTAGCTAACTATCCTCTAAACATTCACCTTTCCAGAAAGTTTTTCAATAATATTTGAAATCAATATAAAGCTAATCCATTTTGAACTGCAGTAAAAAGTCCCATAAACACCAGCTTCTGCACCTGTGAAACAACTATTTTCAAAGTTCAATATTCTGGAGATTTAAAATTTGCTTTAGAAAAAGCAGAATAGATCATATACAGAGATTTGCCATGTTTTCTGGGTTGTAACCAGTTTAACAATAAGAGAAGTAAGGAGTGTACAGATGTGTGCTTTGGATACAATATTATCTGGTAGTGACAAACAACCAAATGACAAATATTGATGATATTCATTGCCATACTCAAGTGTGCTACAGGATGTCCTGTTCTTTGCCCTGATAAACTATATAATCTATCTCTCCCTAACCCTTTAAAAATAAACCTAAGAACTCAAGCTATGTCTACATTGGCAAGATTTTGCGCAAATACTTTTAACACAAGAGTTTTTGCGTTAAAGTATTTGCGCAAGAGAGCGTCTACACTGGCATGTGCTTTTGCGCAAAAGCATCCATGCCAGTGTAGAAGCTCTCTTGTGCAAGAAAGCTCCGATGGCCGTTTTAGCCATCGGGCTTTCTTATGCAAGAAATTCATGTTGCCTGTCTACACTGGCCTCTTGCGCAAGAACAGTTGCGCAAGAGGGCTTATTCCTGAGCTGGAGCATCATATTTCTTGCGCAAGAAGCACTGATTTCACACGTTAGAACGTCAGTGTTCTTGTACAAGAACTCCCCGCCAGTGTAGACAGGCAGCATGTTTTTGCGCAAAAGCGGCTGCTTTTGTGCAAAATCATGCCAATGTAGACACAGCCTCAGTGTAAATTACTATAAATCACATTATGGGCCACATTATGATACATCCTCTTAAAATCTTACCCCTCCATTAACTTTTTTGATGCTGTTCTCACACAATCCCCCATGCACTCTCTTACACACACTTTTCTGCCACCTTGTACTACTCTTCACCTTCTCTTGAATGAACATGCTTGGGCCCCCTCTTCTGGCTCTCTTGGGCATACCGCTAAGATGCTTGATTCTCTTTTCTCTTCTCCTCCTGGACATTCCTAACCTGTTGGTAGCTTGCAGCTCCAGTCACACTAGTTGTCCTGATCTCTGCAGTACTTTCTGTACCCTCTTTTCCCGCTTTATGTTTCACAGGAACCATTATATAACAATAAACCTTATTAGATATAATTAGGCTGGTTCCAGCTCTGTGTGTCTAGAAGCTTCTACAGTTCAGGAGGCTGATTCCAGAGGCCCATAGAAGCAACAGGAAACGAAAAGGGTGCCATCACCAGGAAACCAGCCAACATTCTGAAGACCAGTACCAAGCATTTCAGTGTCCACAGAGCTGAGGCTCTAAATTGTTTAAGTGGGCAGAGCCATGGGTTTATTCTTATATAATGTCATTGCTCTTTTATATCACCAGAATGATCTGCTGTATAGATTGTTATATTTAAGTATTTTTAAATACTATGGATCCACAGGAACCATATGAGTTTCTTTTTTTTAAATAAAACAAACATATCAAACCCTAAATCTAACAAAACTTTCTTAGGTTTATGGTAGATAAAAAAATAAAATGTGAGTGACCCAGGACTCTGCTTAGGCTACAGCAGCTCACAGATTCTGAACTGAAAAGCATAACTACATCCAGCATTCTTCATTGAAACTCTGGCATTGTCACTAAGACTCACATCTCCCCTCGATTAATAATTAATCAAATGCTGAAAGTCTCAAGGTGAGGCTCTAGCAGCAGGCAAAGCTACCTTATATGGACAAAGGTACTTATACGCCTACTGTGACAGAGATGAATCTTTGTTTAAAATATTAATTTCAAAAGGCTCAGTAGCATCCCATAGTGTAGTAGACTCACACTGCCCAGCCCATATGTTAACAGTTTTATCCTGACAGTCACACATGGCAAAAAGAGAGGGATAACATAAAGGAAGGTATTTTTTAAAAAATTGTAAAGATTTATTTTTGATAGTGCCAAAAACCTTTACAGAGAGAAACTATTGCCCTCTCCCCCCCCCCACCCCCTCTTGAGCATTGCTGAGTTTGCAAAACTACTTTATTTAAACTTTGCAGTATGTGGCTAATAATAATAATACATCTAAGGGGACTAATGTTTGTGCTGTTATGGGTAGTTGTGGCATCTACAAATAATGAATGATTAGAGAACAAACATGAAAAATAATTAAGTGTAAGGCATAAACTAGTTCACTTAATGCTGGAGAGGTGCCCAGAATAGTTGTTTTGAAATCTTTCTATTGTTTCCTGATAAATAAGTTACAAAATAGTAAAGCAAAGCCAGCAAACAAATCATAAGGATTTATCTCTTATGTCATTCCCTTTTGCATGTTTTATTCTGGCCTGTTAGCTTGACATTGTTGCATAGGTTCAGTAGTACATAGTTTGTCTTTTTATGGAGCAACAACAGTTGCAACTGAATTTTATAAGCCTGATTTATGTCTCCTCTAAAACCTACAGAGTCAAGCCACATCAGCCTCAACTGTGGTAAGTTAGATCTGAGGCTATTGTAGATATTTTCTACAACATTTGATTTGAGGGAGGTGTATGTCACTCGATCGTGTTCCCCAGAGTTCAGAAAGTCTCCTATTGCACTGTTTTACCACTTTGGATCTGAGATTCAGGAAGCAGGAACAGAAATTACACTTTGTTTACTCAACTCTGCTAGCTGTGATCTAGCGCATGGTATCATATTTTAGTTGATTAACATCTAATTTCAAACACAGAACCTGGAACATAGTTATGGAAAAGAGACTCTAGAAAGCTCAGTTTAGCTGCACATACACTTTCATTAAAACAAATTAAAAGAAATCAACAGGTCTTTCCCTCTCAGAGATACACAAAGTGCAGAACCTGATCTCTAGGAAGGGTTGTCAATGGAAATCAGGATAGTTTTCCCACAAAAGATTCATGGGAAGGTGCTGTGAGTTTCTTATAGCTGGGGAGTTTCTTCTGCTGCAGAAAAGAGCATGTCCCTGGGAATGAAAACAATATCCATTAGCATCTTCTCACACTCCATGTTCACTTTTCACCCAGTTTTCCTCTTAGACACCCAAAATGCTTTTTACTCTGCTCCCACAGGAAAGCCCGGGAAGATATAACCAGACAACACATTACCTGATCTATGCATAGCATTCAGCTATAGTTTAATCAGTCACCTTAAAAAACTAGAATGACAAACTGAATTGAACTATACTTAGGTTGTGAACCTCTTTTACTATCATAGGGTATGTCTACACTACAGCCCTAATTCGAACTAACTTAGTTTGAATTAGTTAATTTGAATTAAGCTAATTCGAATTAGCGCATCCAGACTTAAAAACTAGTTCGAATTAGCGTTTTGCTAATTCGAACTAGCATGTCCACACTGAGTGGACCCTGAACTGGGGTTACGGATGGCCAGAAGCAGTGCCAGCAGGGCATCAGATTAGGACTTAAGAGTGTGGAGCTGCTGTCTCAGGCTAGCCGAGGGCTGTGCTTAAAGGGTCCCAACCCCCACCCCGGACAGACAGTTCTCAGGGGTGCCCCGCTTGCAAAGCAGTCCTGGCTTGGATTGCCCAGAGTACCCACACTGGGCACATCACAGCACTCGGCCATCAGCCCGGCTGCACTTGCCACAGGCTGCCATCTGGGGGGGGGGTCAATCGGGGGGCTGCAGGAGAGCTTCCATCCTGAGCAGCCCGCAGAGCCACCCCAGTCCTCCCCATCGGGGGCTCGTACCCCATTCCTCCCTCACCTCCTTCCACTTACCCCTCCCTAGCCCCCCTCCCTGATGTACAAAATAAAGGACACGTGTGTTCAAAAATAGAAACTCTCTTTATTGAACAGAACTCGGGGAGACTGGGAAAAGGAGGTGGGAGAGGGGAAGAGATAGGGTGGAAGAGGGGAGGGCAACTACAATGATCAGGGGTTTGGAACAGGTCCCATATAAAGAGAGGCTAAAGAGAATGGGACTTTTCAGCTTAGAAAAGAGGAGACTGAGGGGGGATATGATAGAGGTCTATAAAAGCATGAGTGGTGTGGAGAGGGTGCATAAAGAAAAGTTCTTCATTAGTTCCCATAATAGAAGGGCTAGAGGACACCAAATGAAATGAATGGGTAGCAGGCTTCAAACTAATAACAGAAAGTTGTTCTTCACAAAGCAAAGAGTCAACCTGTGGAACTCCTTGCTGCAGGAGGCTGTGAAGGCTACAACTAGAACAGAATTTAAAGGGAAGTGAGATCAAGTCATGGAGGTTGGGTCCATGGAGTAGTCTTAGCCAGGGGGTAGAAATGGTGTCCCTGGCCTCTGTTTGTGGAAGGCTGGAGATGGATGGCACAAGACAAATGGCTTGGTCATTGTCTTCGGTCCATCCCCTCCAAGGTACCTAGTGTTGGCCGCTGTCGGCAGACAGGCTACTGGGCTAGATGGACCTTTGGTCTGACCCAGTATGGCCGTTCTAAGCTCAGGGCTCAGGGTCGGGGGTCTCAGTGGACCACCCTGATTTTCATGCAAACCTGCTCCTGGGTGGCCAGGCTGGCAGTTATCCTGCCCTAGACAGCCACTTTCCTGTGCCTAGTGGGGAGGTCGTGGATGAGGTCCACGATCTCTGCACTAGACCAGATGGGTGCCCGCCTTTTGCGGACCTGGGCAGGCTCCCGGGAGCCGCCAGCCTGGTCCCGGGAAGAGGTGGAGGGCTGGGTGGCAGCGGGTGGCTGGCTCGTGCCGTGCCAGGTGCAGGGTCTGCTGGCTGGGTGCTGGCAGGCTTGCACCTGGCACGGGCACCGTAGCCAGCCTGTGCCCCTTTAAGGGCTCCGGGGCCGGGTGGGGGGCAGAAGAGTTTTCCTGGTGGTGCCCAGAGTGGCCACCAGGGAAACCTGGGGAGGGCTAGCCTCTCACTAGTTCCAATTAAGTGGCTACACAGCCCTTAATTCGAACTAGTTAATTCGAACTAGGCGTTAGTCCTCGTGGAGTGAGGTTTACCTAGTTCGAATTAAGCGCTCCGCTAGTTCGAATTAAGTTTGAACTAGCAGTTCGCGTGTGTAGCGCCTATCAAAGTTAATTCGAACTAACTTCTGTTAGTTCGAATTAACTTTGTAGTGTAGACATACCCGTATATAGTAAATACACTTACGAACTCCTGAGTGGACAAATAGGACATTGAAGGAAATCATTGCCTGTTCTTCATTGCATTCCCACACTACATGATTCTATGCGGCAGCCAATTATGCAGGGGCCACGAAACAGAGAGCTAGAGAATCTCAATATAGAAACCACATTTGGACTGATCATGCTGTCAGAGTACTTACATGACCAGAACAAAAGTCAGTATGGTAATAGATCACCATGCATCGTATCAGAGATGTGTGCGTATGAAAAATGATAAAAATCAATACGTTGTTGTGAACATCTTCAATACCCTCCATGAAACAGTCAACAGTCGAGAGGTATCATGGTGGCAAGAGAGTTAAAGCAGTGTGAGGGTACCTTGTTTAAGAAGTGCTGCTATATGCTTAAGACCCATGTGATAGGGTGTGATTCACCACATTTGTGTCTCCTGCTGACTGTCATAGGGATTAGCTCTGCAGGTTGGTTTGCCCATTCCCAATGGTGCCTTGTTCACCATCACATCTGCTCTCTGTCCGACATCACTTCAGGGAATATGACATCCTCTTCATGACAAGGACCACCAGTCATGTCTCCATGTATGCTCCCCCTCTCCAAGAATTATTACTGCGGTCCAACTATCCATCCACTTCCCCAGTGATGAGTGGAGAGAAGAACTGGTACCCACCCACTACTCTGGGTCCGAGCTCAGAGACCTGTCAAAGGCAGCCACATGTTGCAGCTCCTTAACTCCCCTTACATTTGCAATGCTTCCCTGAACCTCTTCCCCTGGCTGCCAACACCTGCTTTGCCATTACCTCAAGGCCTTGAGGCATTGCTCTGTCAAAAGTACTCCTTGATCTTGCTAAGAACACAATCTCCCTCTTTAAGCTTCAGGCAGCTACTGACCCTGTAATGGTTCTTATACGGTAGGGGTGGGGAACCTGTTTTGAGTCGGGGCCACTGACCCACAGAAAAATCACTTGGGGGCCAAACCCCCAAGCTGCCATTGACATGACCCCCGACTGAGAAGGAGAAAGACACTCCCCACATTCCACTCACACACCGGAGCCTGGTGGGGAGAACAGTCTAGTAGATTTTCTGTGCTCCAGCCCCATGGGAGCATGGTGGGGAGGCTGGAGCACCAGCATGGGCTCCCCAATGCTGGGGAGAGCCCTGAACCTTGGGGGCCAGATCCAGGCAAACTAGGGTCCACATCCAGCCCCCGGGCTTTACGTTCCCCACCCTACTGTATGGGCTTGCTGTGCTCAATTGGCTGCTCATCACAGCCTCTCTCCTACTGGCTGCTTCCCTGTGCGGCTTCCCAAGGCCTCTGTTAACGCCTTACTTGTCAGTGTATGGTGGACACCCCATGACAGCCCTGATGCAGGAAATCATTTAAGCGTGTGTGTAACTTTAAGTATCTGAGTAACACCTTAGCATTCACTCAAGCATTGGTATGTGCTACAGACTTAATGTCATCTTAACAATGATTTCATTGTAATGAGGTTTTGCCTCGGCCCAAGTTACTCAGTTAGTTTTTAAGGTGCCTGTAGCGGGTGGCTCTGATTGCCCTCCGGCAGTGACAACCATAGCCTCTAAGCTTTCCCCTTCCGGGGGAATGATGGGTTTGTGATAGGCCGTGTGACGGGGGAACTTACCCCTGCACTCCCAGCCACGGGGACCGCGGCCCCGTGCCTCACGGGGAAGGTCAGCTGGGGACAGGAACCCAGCGCTGCATGCCGGAGCCGGCAGAGCGAGGGGAACCCTGCGTGACTGGCGCGCAGGACGGCACGGCCGGCGCTCGGAAGGGCGGGGGCCGGCCAGACGCCGAGCGGGGAATTCAAAAAGGGGGAGGAAGGAACAGGTGGGGAGGAGGCTTGGGCAGAGCAGGGAGGATTCTGCTCTCAGCCTCCTCCGCAGGGCACGAGCAGGACCTCACCGGGAGCGGCGTGGAGCCCAGCAGCGGAGGCCGACTACCCAGCGGGGACGACCGGAGCAGTGAGGAGCAAGACGGAGCCAAGCCCCACCGGGGAAGGGACGGCCGGGGGACGGACCGGGAAGGACCCTGGACCCGAGCTGAGACAAGGACAGTGAGGCCGCCAGCCCCGGGAGGACCAGCAGTGGGGCCCGCGTCTGGGGAGACGGCAGGATAGAGACCGGGAACGGGAGGCGCAGGGCATACTAGGGCGAGGACCCTCGGACTGGGGGGGGGGGTGCCCAGTGGCCCCCGAAGAGAGACTCGGTTACAGGCCAGTAGGCCCTCAGGAGGCGGCTCCTCCGCCTCCAGCACCGTGGGAGCCGTGCCGGCCTTCCTTCAGGTCCGGGCCGGACCCCCAGTCTAGTCCTGTCCCTTTGAGGTGTTCCGCCCGATGCACGGTCAGTCTCAGCCACACCATAGGTAAACCCGTGCCCTCGAGCAGGGCGGGCCCCCAAACACAGTCTATTAGGCCAGGCCCTCAAGCTGGGTGGCCCAGCTAACCCCACATCCGTCGGAGCCCCTCATTCCGGAGCGGGCCCGGGAGGGCGTCTGCAGCCGCAGTGAGGGGGGAGACTGTCACCCAGTTTGGGGTGGCAGGGCGGGTGCAGGCCCACCCACCTCACTGCACCCCGGCCCAGGGGCCCTGAATGCAGCCAGGCGGCTGCGCCTGGCTCAGCAGGGCTCCGGCCTGTAAGTTGCTGGCCGCGGATGACTCCCCACCCAGCTACCCCCTGGGCCACTTCTCGTCTCCCCCTTCCCTGGTACCTGTAGCTCCGGCAGGTCCGTCATGGAGTCAAGGTCGGTGTTGTCCCAGCAGGGTCCAGGCAGCCCAATCCAGGGGTCAAGGGGTCGGAGCTCTGTAGCGTCCTGCGGGCTCGTCTGGCCCCGGCGTTCCAGTACCCATCGGTGGTCCAGCCGGTCCAGTGGTTCGGGCCAGTCCTCTGGGTCCTCGGCTTGTTCTGCTGGCTGGTGTGGCAGGGCCTCAGTAGTCCCAGCAGGGAAGCCTTGGCTGGCCTCCAGGGATGCGGCCGAGGACGGCCTAGCCCAGGTCTTAGCCTCCCCAGGCAGGAACTCTGGACCCAGCCTCCGGCTCCCTCGGAGGCTGGGCCCTGACTGAGCTCCCAGGCAGCCTTCTTATAGTCCTAGTCCCGTCCTTTGACTTCCAGTCAGGTGAGGGGGTGGGGCTAGGCTGGGCCCAAAATGGCTCCCAGAGGGGTTGGTCTGCCTTCGGCTCAGTGGGTGGCCATTCCCTGCCCCCACTCCACTCGTGAGAAGGAGGAGAGGCAGCAGGGTGCAGGAGCTGCCCTCTTCCTTCTTTCCCCGTTCCTGGTCCTTCTCCTGCCTCTGCACCGGCCGGAGCCCTCTCCACCCAGCCGCCTGCCTGCCTGCTCCTCCTGGAGAACGCTGCTGCTGCTGCTCCGGCCTACCACCACCACCACAACCACCTGCTTCTGTAGCTGCCACTGCTGCCTGTGGGGAGAGGGGGGGCCTGCTGGCTACCCCCCCCCTCCCCTGCTCCAGAGGAAGAGGACTCCATTGCCAGCACCCACCACCTGGAGGCCCTCCTCACCTGGCTGCTGCCTGCCCGCTGCTGGTGCCACCCTACCGCCTGCACCCCACCGAGAGGAAGAGGATAAGATCACCATTTGGACTGTGGAGGAGGTTTGTCTTTAAGGACTGAGTTTTTTCCACCTGCTCTTGGGGTGGTGGTGGACTGAGACACCGAGAGGGAGGCTGGGGGAGAGGCGCAGAGCTCTCCCCCCAGTCCAGAGGGCCCCCCCATACCACCACCCCCCACAACCCCCTCCACCAACCCATTTACCATTTGGACTCTCCACTTGGTGGGGCCAGTTGTCACCCCACCGCAGCAGCGGGCAAGGACTGTGCCCGCCTTCCCCCCCATAAGCGCTCGTAGGTGTGCTCCCACCACCCCCCCTTGGACTCGGCCCCCCTCCCCCACCAGTGTATGATTGGGGGGGGCTCTTCATCTTCATCCCTGCTCCCCCCCCCCCCGCAGAAGCCTTGCCCACCCCGCCCTGTTAGCCAGCTTTCCTTCTCTCTCCCCTCCTAAATTTGCTGATCCACCCTGCCCAGCCTAGAGTTTGTTTGTTCGCCACCTGCCCCGCCTGAGCTTAGCACAGCCCCTCCTGCCCCGCCCTGCCTTTGCCCCTCCTGCTATAGTGTGTCCCGCCCTCCAATCCCTGTTTGTTTAGCCCCGCCCGTGTTTGCCCACCATTATTCTTTCCCCAAGCTTCCCCGTAGCTCCCTGCCTCCACCCAGCATATCTAGCCCTTTCCTCCCCCCCCTTTTTAGTTAGCCCCCGTTGCACATTGCACTCCCCCACTTGATGTTCTCGTAGCCCCCCAGTTGTTTCGTACCCCAGTGCAGCTGGAGGAGCCGGCCCTCGCCCTGTACCCGTTACCTTGCCCCCTGTCTGCCCTGCCAGCACCCTCCTCCTCCGCCTCCAGCCTTGCGGGGAGGAGTGGTTGCTGGCCCCTCGGTTCCCCTGTTTCTATCCGGCTCTTTTTGGTTCCCTCCCTCCCAGCAACTAGTCGGTGGGAGGGAGTGGTTGCCCCCCCTTCCCCTTCTCCTCTTCCCTCCCAATTATACGCCCCCCCCACCCTCACCTTCCCTTGCGTGCCCCTGCCCCTGTACTAGCACCCTCCTCCTCCGCTACAGCCTCAGCAGGGAGGAGAGGCTGCTAACCCCCCCCCACATCTTCAGTTGCCCTCCCCAAAACCAGTGCCCTCCCCTTTCCCCAC
This sequence comes from Pelodiscus sinensis, assembly GCF_052426305.1. Classification (NCBI taxonomy): domain Eukaryota; kingdom Metazoa; phylum Chordata; order Testudines; family Trionychidae; genus Pelodiscus; species Pelodiscus sinensis. Next base: position 22,940,178 of record NC_143065.1, on the reverse strand, counting down.
TCTTTCCCTCACGGACACCCTCCGCCCTTGCCTGTTGTCTGGTGGGGAGGAGTGGTTAACCCTTGTTCCCCTCTCATGTCATCTGTACCTCCTTCCTCCCCCCTTCCATGATGGAGGAAGTCCCTGCCCCTGGCGTTCCCACGCCCCCCTCGTTATTCCTCTGCCCAACAACTGCTGCGGCTGACCTCCCGACACCAAGTCCGAGCTCCGCCGCTGCCACGGCCGCCGTCCCTCAGATCCGGGAGCAACTACCACCTTGGCCGGAAAAAAGGGCGGGGGGAAGAAAAAGAGCAAAGGCCCGGCCCCTAAGGCCAAATCCACCACGGCCGCAGCCGCCCCGTCCCCTGTGGCCCTATCACTTGCCATAGCTCCTCCTTCCCCTGCCGTTTCCCCCACCGGCTCTGGGAGTGATTCAACCAAGGCCCCCAGAGCGTACGCCCAGGTGGCCGCTGCCGCCCCCCCACATGCCGGGTTATCTGCCCCGACTGCCGCCTCCAGCTCCATCCCTGGTGGCCGGGGCCCCTTTCCCACCATGACCAGGAGGCACGGCGTCCGTTGCCTCCTGGTAGCCGCCTCGCCCCACATGGAAACGTACGTGCAGGCGTTGGCGAGGATGGTGGGGGCCTCGGCCGTGGTGGCGGCCTCCAAAATGTATGGCAAGGCGGTGTTCTTCCTTGCCTCGGAGGCCGCCGCCCAGGAGGCGGTGGAGAGGGGCCTGGCGGTGGGGGGCGTGCACGTGCCCCTCGAACCGCTGGAGGACCTGGGCGTATGGGTGGTCCTCACCTCCGTCCCGCCCTTCCTCCCTAATGCCACCCTGCTACCTTCCCTCTCCACCCTGGGGAAACTGATTTCAACCGTCAGCCCTCTCCCACTGGGCTGTAAGGACCCCGCCCTCCGCCACGTCCTGTCCTTCCGCCGGCAGGTACAACTACAGCCGCTGCCGGCGGCGCGTGGCGGGGAGGCGCTCGAGGGGTCCTTCATGGTGCCTTACCAGGGGGCCCTATACCGAATCCATTACTCCTCGAGGGAGACCCGGTGCTTCCTCTGCCGGGCGGTGGGGCATGTCCGGAGGGACTGTCCCTTGGCCCGGTCGGAGGAGGCGTCCGGGCCCCCCGGGGCCCGTAAGAGCGCCAGCCCTACCACCGCCGGCCCCCCGGTAGTCCGGGCTCCGCGGCCGCCCCTCCTCCAACTGACGGCCCTGCTCGGGAGACGGAGACGCCCCCTCCGGCATGCCCGAGCGGGCAGGCGGGCCCCGCCTCCATTCGATCAGTCACTGCGGGGCCCGAGGAGGAGAGGGTGGCGCGGTTGCTGCCGGGCGAGGGAGAGGGCCCTCCCCGGGTGGAGGTATCCCCCTCTTTCCCACCCCTATCACAACACCCTCCCCGAACACCGAAAGCACCCCCCGGCCTTGCCCTTGCTGACCAGCCCTCCACTTCCACCTCGGAGGGCTGGACGCTCGTCAGGGGAAAGCGTAAAGCCCGCCGGTTGCGGACTCAATCCCCCCCCTCTGATGAGGAGGGCGGGAAGGCCCCCCTCTGGAAGATCCTGAGGGGGGCCGGCGCTGCCAAGAGCGCCCCCGACGAGCATCAGCGGGAGGCGCCGGCCGAGGAAGCCGTGGCGGCGAGGGGGGACGACGACGCCCCCCCGCGGAGCTTCTCCATGAGGAGGCCTCGGGTGGAGCCCCCCCCGGCCCCGGTTCCAACTGAGCCCCCCATCATCCCCGCTGAGGTAATTGTTGCCTCAGCGGCCAGAGGGGAAGGCTCCGGGGCCGAGGGGATGGAGCTTAGCTCCATCTTTGAGGAGATCGAGGCCCTGGGTCTGACCCCGCTCACTCAGGGGGAGGATGACCCTCCGCCAGCGGGCCTCGGTCTGGGTGGTGACTCTGTGGCGCCGCCCTCTCCCCTCCCTGATCCCGTGTCCCAGGTGGCTGACCCCGTCCTCACACTCGGGGCGCCCCTGATACTGCCCACTGGCCCGGCCGACTCGAGCGCCGGAATGGATGCTGCCGAGCCCTCCGGGGCGATGGCTGGCACCGAGCGGCCGGGTCCTGGGGTTGGGGGTGCCCCCTCTCCAGCAACTGAGGCGGGTTCCCGTTGGGGGTCCAGCAGAAAATGCCATCCGGGCCGACGCCGAGGCATTAACACCTGCCTCCCCACCTGAGCCCGGCATCGGCGCGGGCCCCCTTCCTGTTTCCAACCCCCAAATTCCCATTCGGGAGGCGACGCAGCCCGGTGGGATTGCCACAGGGGACCCCTTCCCAGACCCCGTCCAGGATCCTGATTCCTTCCCACGTCCCAATCCTCCCCCTACTCCCGCTTCCGCCCTTTACGAACCCATCTCCAGCCCCAAGTCCTCCCCTGTTCCCGATCCCTCTCCTACCCCCATCTCTGCCCCATTCCCTGACCCTTTCCCCTGTCCGGCCCTGAAGAAACCCCTCCGCTGCCGTCCCCCCCCTTCTTTTCCCATCCTGGTCCCCGTTGTGTTGCCCGATCCGTCCCTACTTCCCTTCCAAACATCCGGCAGTGCCACCCCCACGAGGGCCGTCTCATTCTCGCTAGCTGCGGGCGGTCCTTCGGGGGTCGCTTTCGTATCCCTGGTCCCCAATCTGTTAGGGGCTGCCTTGTTCCCTCCGCCGCCTCCTTCCCTGCCGGGGTCGGGGGCGGGCAGCGCAGTGCCAGCGGTAACAGCGCCGCGTCGGGGATCGGATCCCTGCTTGCCCGTCTCCATGGCCCGCGAGTCTCATCCGGGGACCCGGACAGAGGAAAACCCTGGCTCCCCCTCGGCGCTGAGGAGTGAGCTGCGCCAATTCCGCACGGACAACCGCGGGGCTAAAGGAAAGGCACAGCTCGCCCTCCAGCGCTGGGAGGACTTTCATCTCATCCTCCAGGCCACTAGAGCCTTGTTGCGGGAGGGAAGAGGGACAAATAGGCAGGACGACGCGGCCTACTGCCGGACCCGCAGGTTTCGGGACGCTCTCCTGACCTTCGGGTCGGAAGGCGGTCTGCTGCAGGGCCTGTGTGAGGCCGCCGATTCACCTGCCCGCGAGGATCCACCCCACCCCTCATCATGAATTGCACCACCTTCACAACGCTGAACGCCCTTGGGCTGTAGGGCGGGTCTCCGCAGGAGCCGGGTCTCTGCAGGAACCGGGTGCTCTCCTTCCTTCGGGAGGGGGGGTACTCGGTGGTTTTCCTGCAGGAGACCCACACGACTCCAGCCGTCGAGGCGGGCTGGCAGCTGGAGTGGGGGGACGGGGTGTACTTTAGTCACCTCAGCGTTCGCTTGGCCGGGGTGGCCACCCTGTTCTCCCCTGCCCTACGGCCCGAGGTGCTGGGGACTGCCGAGGTTGTCCCAGGCCGCCTGCTGCACATCCGGGCCTGTGTGGAGGGGCAGACGTTGAATCTGGTCAACATCTATGCCCCGAACGTGGGCCATGACCAGGTCACCTTTTATTGGCAGGCGGCCACCTTCCTCGGCACTCTGGATCCTCGCGAGTGCCTGGTCCTGGGCGGGGACTTCAACACCACCCTCGATGACCGGGACCGTGTAGGACTCGCGAACTGCCAGGCCGCGGCAGACGTCCTCAGTGAGATCATGGAACATCACTCCCTGGTGGACGTCTGGAGGGACCACCACCCGGACGACAGTACCACCTTTACTTACGTCCAGGTGGGGAAAGCACGGTTGAGCCACTCCCGGTTGGACCGCATCTACCTTTCACGATTCCATCTGGCACGGGCCCACTCCTCCAGTGTCCGGCCGGCCCCATTCACGGACCACCATTTGGTGGCCGTGAAAGCCTCTCTGACTTCGGAGAGGCTGGGGCCGGCCTATTGGCACTTTAACAATAGCTTGCTGGAGGACGTAGGCTTTGTGGCGTCCTTCCGGGAGTTCTGGCAGGCCTGGCGGGGACAGCGGCCCACCTTTCCCTCAGCACGGCGATGGTGGGACGTGGGGAAGGTGCGCGCCCGGCTCTTCTGCCGTGACTACTCCTGGGGCACCAGCCGGCCGAGGGATGCGGCGATAGAGCAGTTGGAACGGGAGGTCTTGAAGCTTGAGTGGCGCCTGGCATCCGCCCCCGAGGATCCATTCCTCCGCGAGGCGTACCGGGAGAAGCGGGAGGAGCTCCGGGCCCTGGAAGATCACAGGGCCCGGGGCACTTTTGTTCAATCTCGCATCCACCTCCTCCGGGAGATGGATTGCGGCTCCCACTTCTTCTATGCCCTGGAGAAAAGGAGGGAGGCTAAAAAGCATGTCACCTGCCTCTTGGCGGAGGACGGCGCCCCCCTCACGGATCCGGCAGAGATGTGTGGAAGGGCCAGGGCCTTCTACGCCAGTTTGTTCTCCCCGGATCTGACCGAAGCCGACGCCTGCAGGGCGCTCTGGACCGAGCTCCCGACGGTCAGCGCGGGCGACCGAGACCGGCTGGAGCTGCCTCTCACTCTGGCCGAGTTCTCGGAAGCCCTCCATCTCATGCCCAACAATAAAATCCCGGGCATGGACGGGCTGACCGTGGAGTTCTACCGCGTGTTCTGGGACGTCCTCGGCCCAGACCTCGTCACCGTCTGGGCTGAGTCCTTGGAGAGCGGGGTCCTCCCTCTGTCGTGCAGGTGAGCGGTGCTCGCCCTACTGCCGAAGAAGGGGGACCTCCGCGACCTACGGAACTGGCGTCCCGTCTTGCTCCTCAGCACGGACTACAAGGTCGTAGCAAAAGCCATCTCGCTACGACTGTGGTCCGTGCTGGCGGACGTGATCCATCCCGACCAGACCTACACCGTCCCAGGCCGTAGTATATTTGACAACTTCTATTTGGTCCGGGATCTCTTAGAGCTCGGGTGTAGGGATGGCTTGTCATTCGCCCTCCTGTCCCTGGACCAGGAGAAACCCATGGTCCATCCTGTCGAATGCTATCTCCTGGGCACCCTGCAGGCCTTCGGCTTCGGGCCCCGGTTTGTGGGTTTTCTCTGGGTGCTGTACGCCCTCGCAGAGTGTTTGGTCAGGCTCAACTGGACCCTGACCAAGCCGGTCAGCTTCGGGCGGGGGGTACGTCAGGGGTGTCCGCTGTCGGGCCAGCTGTGCGCTCTGGCGATCGAGCCCTTCCTCTGTCTCCTCCATAGGAGGTTGACGGGGTTGGTGCTTCGGGAGCCAGAGCTGCGGCTGGTCCTGTCGGCGTACGCCGATTATGTGCTCCTCGTGGTCCAGGACCCGAGCGACCTGGCGCGGGTGGAGGCTTGCCAAGCCGTCTACTCGGCAGCCTCCTCCGCCCGGGTCAACTGGGTCAAGAGCTCTGGCCTGGTGGTCGGGGACGGGTGGCGGGCCGGCTCCCTCCCACCCGTGCTTCAGGCCATCAGGTGGAGCGCGGGTCCGCTGCTCTATCTGGGCGTCTATTTATCCGCCACGCATCCTTCTCCGCTGGAAAACTGGCAAGGTTTGGAGGCCAGGGTGGGTGAGCGGCTGCGGAGATGGACAGGACTGCTCCGGTGTCTCTCCCTTCGTGGGAGAGCGCTGGTGCTCAATCAGCTGGTCCTGTCCATGCTCTGGCACCGGCTCAACACCCTGCGCCCAGCCCTGGAGGTCCTGGCCAAGCTCCAGAGGGCAGCTTTGGAGTTCTTTTGGCCAGGACTGCACTGGGTCTCTGCAGGGGTCCTGTCCCTCCCCCTGGAGGAGGGGGGTCAGGGCCTGGTCTGCATGCGCAGCCAGGTCTGGACCTTCCGCCTCCAGGCCCTGCAGAGACTCCTCTTTAGTGCAGGTAGTTCGGCATGGGGCACCTTGGCGCGCGCCTTCCTCCGCCGCCTCCGAGGGCTCAAATACGACCGGCAGCTCTTTTTCATCCACCCGAGGGGCCTTCCGCGAGACCTCTCAGAGCTGCCGGAATTCTACCAGGACCTCCTCCAGACCTGGAAGCTGTTTTCGGCGACCAGGTCCGTTGTGGCCTCCGAGGGAGCAGACCTCCTCACAGAGCCCCTGCTCCACAATCCAGCCTTGTGTATGCAGGTGGCGGAGTCTCCCTCAGTGCGCCGGAGGCTGATCCTGGCAGAAACCACCATGGTCGGAGACCTCCTGGACTACGACAGGGGGGACTGGGTGGATCCCCGGGCGCTCGCTCAGCGCATGGGGCTCTCCACCCCCCGAACCACTCTGTGCCTACTCCAGGAGGTAAAGGCGGCTTTGCCGCGGCCCGCTCTCGATTTCCTACAGAGAGCCCTGCAAGAGGGTACGCCCCGCCCCTCCCTTCCTGCAAAGCCTCCGTCCCTTATTATTGGGCCCCTGTTCCGCGGGCCCCCCCGGCCTCCTCATCCTTGGACCCCCAGCCGGCTGCAAAAATTGCAGCCGGTCTGTTTCTGGACCGCGCCCAGAGAACAGCTGTACACGCTCGTGCTCCACACCATGCATTTCCCTACCATTGTGTCCCGCCCCGACTCCAAATGGCGGGACTACTTAAGACCTATAGAGGGTGGGAGACCCCGATGGGCCAGCGTATATTCCGATCTAATTCTGCGGCCCATCGGGGACATCAGTTGGCGGCTCCTTCACGGAGCCTTGAGCACGGGCATGTACTTGGCGCGGTTTACCCCCATCCCAGACACCTGTCTCTTTTGCGGCGTGACGGAGAACCTGGCGCACATTTATCTGGAATGCGCCAGGTTGCAGCCCCTATTCCGGCTCCTCCAGAACCTCTTATTGAGGTTCTGGCTGCACTTTTCCCCCCACCTTTTCATTTATGCACATCTTATCCGTGGCCCCACAAAGTCGTGAGACCTCCTCGTCAACCTGCTCCTGGCTCTAGCAAAGGTTGCCATCTTTAATACCAGGAGTAAGATGTTGGATGAGGGGGTTCTCTGTGACTGTGGGGCCTATTTCCGTTCCTTCCTTGTTTCACGAATCCGGGCAGAGTTCCTCTGGGCGGCGTCCACTGGCTCCCTCGATAGCTTTGAGGAGCAGTGGGCGCTGTCCGGGGTTCTCTGCTCAGTGTCCCCATCCGGTTCCCTAGTTATAAACCTTTAGCCTGCACTCCCTGATCCTTTTTTCATTATTTGTCCCCCGAAATTAATTGGACATGGGTCCAGTGTCCCTCCCGTAAGGCTGGGGAGGGGCTTTTAGAAGGTGGGCAGGCGAAGCCCATGGTTTTCCAAATAGACCCCACTACAGTGCCACAGTGCTCCTCATTGTTTTTTCAGATACAGAATAACATGACTTCCCCTCTGATACGTGCTCTTTGCATCACATCACATGGTGGCTGTGTTTTCTTAGCAATCATTAAGTTTTTTTAACTGAAGACTTGAAAATGGATACATATTTGAAGAAAAATGATTTTGACTTTCAGTGATGAAGCTGTACATGAACATAAGAAAGTCAAAGTGGTGAGCTACTGTGAGTTATTTGCCATTTGGATTCTTGTTTACAGTGAAACATCTCATTCTCTTTGACAATGTCTTGTGTGTTGGGAAAATCTCAAGCCATGCGGTGGTGCCAGGTAAGTTAAAACAATACCTTACAAGCACACTTACATCCCTGGCCAACTGAGGAAAATATTTTTGAAGGATCAAAATGAAAAACAAGTGCAAATGATGAATGGCTGTGTATATTTCTGATAAACCACTGGAAGCAAGCTACCTGGTCACTATGGCTGCGTCTAGACTGCAAGCCTCTTTTGAAAAAGAGCATCTAGACTACAACCAGTATTTTCAAAAAAGCAAGCCACTTTTTCAAAAGAGAGCACCCAGGCAGTCTGGAAGCTCTCTTTCGAAAAAGCACAGTTTGCATTACATAGCACCTTTTTTCAAAAAATGTCATTATTCCTCGTAAAACGAGGTTTTCCGTGGTCAAAAAAACTGCAGCATTCTTTTGATTCACAGGGCAAGTTTTTTCAAAAACACTCTGTAGTCTAGACAGGTATGTCTATACAGCAGTGTTATTTCGGAATAACTGACATCATTTTAAAGCATCAAAATGCACAGCAAATCATTATTTCAAAATATGTTGAGATGGAGGATTTCTTACTCTGACTCCTGTAATCCTCATTTCACGAGAGAAAGAGAAGTTGAAGAAAGATGTTCATCTTTCGACTTCCTGCTGTGTAGACAGCGGCAAAACCTGAATTAAGCTGTTTCGACTTCAGCTACACAATTGATGTAGTTGACGTTGTGTATCTTAATTCAACTTTGCCCTGCACTGTAGATGTGTCCTAAGCTTGTAGCAGAAGCAAAAAAAAGCCACATATAGTTTGCATGAGCTGAGAGAGGAATTGAAAATGTTCTTTACTTTGGAGAAATCAGCATATCCAAACTCGATCCCTGATGTGGCTCGGTGTATAAAAAACTCGCCTACCTGGATGATATATTCTACCACCTCAGTGAACTGAACAGGAAAATGCAAGGTAGAAATTAGATTTTTTTTTCCTGCATGAATAAACTGCATCGCTTTAGATCTAAGTTAGCTGTCTTATGTGGGGAAAAGAGTAGCAAAAGGCACAAAAGAAATGTTCCTCCTTGAAAATGTGGCAAAGCCACATTTCTGACCATTTGAAAAGTTTGGAAGAAAAACTCATATTTTCCTACAGCTTATATGAAGATTTAAACTGGGTCTGGTATCCATGAATTTCCTCTGCAATACAAATGACTAAGAATCTTACAATAATAGCTCGAGAACCACTGGCCAAATTAAGGATGCACCACTTTTAATATTAAGTGTGGCAATGTGCCTTTGGACTCATTCTAGTTTACAGTGGCAGAGGAAAGCTCAGTAATCTCAGACCATCCTATCTCCATTTTGTTGCCACTTTCAGCAATGTACCTGTGCAATTAAAGTTCTTTTCAAGCCTGACTTAGATTAAAAACAGAGAGAGTATGTGAGATCAATGGTGCAGGAACTCAGAGTTGCATAGTCAGCATTTCCTGCCAGGATTAAATGGCTCTGCATTCCAAGGCAAACTCAAATTTCTCATTAAAAGTTAAATTTTGTTAACTTTTAGGGTGGGGCGAGATATGTACCACACAAATATTTTACTGAAGTAAGTGTGCTTTAGACTGCAGAAGGATGGGAAATGCTGAACTAGAGAAACCCGTACTCTGAAAAGCACTAACCATGCCCCTTGATTTGAAACAGGCTTAGCTTAAGCCAGTCGGAGGCTTAATGCACACCATTACATGGATCCACCCACAGTCCTTCTCCTGCAACCGAGGGGTTCTTCACTCCATCCCCAGAGAGAGGGAGAGGCAGTAGCCTTTTTTCAAGTGCAACCGCCAGACTCAGACCTTTTCTGGGATGGCGGTGGTGGTGCTTCCCAGAACAACCAGTCTTAGGGTTAACACCCTGCTGAAATGCATTGAGGGCAGTTCACACCTCTCAGAACTCATATTTCCAGGCAGCCTACAGACTGCTGGAATGCTGCTTTGGTTGCATTCTGGTCACATTTTTCAAGCATTTCTATGCAGCCAAAAATGAGCTTTGAAAAGGAAAACTAAATAAAATGAAATATAACAACCACCAGCTTAGTAGTGCTTATGCTTTAAACGGGGTCTGCTCCTAAGCCCTTGCCTGCCCTGGAGAGCCCCTCTGGTTCTTGAATCATGGCAACTTTGTAGACTGACAGAATGGTTTTGCTCTGGATTTGGCCAGAGGAAAGGAATGAAGAACGCTGGCATGTGTATCCCTGTTCTAGAACTATGTCAAATTGGGAGTTAGGGAGTGTACTGTACCAGTGAAATTACAGTGTAGGAGTGTTGCCCTCTGATGGGGCACACTCACTCCACATTGGGCAAGAGAGGGTTAACCCTGCATTAAGGGCTGAAAAAGCCACAACCCTTCCACCTTATTGACCAGGGAGGTGAGATAGAAGCCCACAATGCAGCTGTGGGAACACCAGCAGGAAGTAGCCCAGGTGAAGGCAACAGCTAACCAGTGAGAGGGCCAACATTGGTGAATAAGCGTGTTTTGGTAGAGTTTTTCCCCACTGACTCAGTGGCTGGAGTTACAGCCACTAATTGGGCCCTAGGTTAGAGTCCAGTGGAGAGGGAGGGTCTGAACCCCCCTGCCAGGGGATGTAACCCCCTTCTTTGTCTCCTGTCCCTAACCAGGGAATCACCCTGCCCTGTGCATGGAGGTAAGTTTTCTGACGCTGGCCATTGTCCGCACTGCCCTGCAATTAGGGATGAGTTTTCTGACTCAGTCTATTAGGCCATACTGCCGCACAACTGAAGGCAAACCTGTAGACATGGATTGGGGAAAACAGAGCAGAGAACTGCACGCATGCTACACAAGGGAGATGAGAGCACTTGCCTGCACTGCATGTGGTCTTCCCCAACCAGGCCACATGCCCATTATCTTGTTTTATCCAAGATATCCGTCCATGAAATATTGACCCATATTAGAAAAGCACAGTCTTTGCAAATTGGTGGCAGATTGAGAATTTATATTCTCTCTTCTCTGTGATGTATATTCAAAACTAGTTTGAAAGGCAAGAACCATCTGTCTTAGGGAAATTACGGACCCATGCCTTACCTCAGCTTGCAAATGTTTTACATTGCTGTAACACTCTTGACTTCAAATATTGACTTCATTGGAGTTGATCCTGGTTTACGTGTAACCTCAAAATAAAACCAAAACACATTATGTGTATCCATTTAACATTCCACATTAATGAAGGAGAACGAGATTTGGTTCTCTGTACATGGCAAATCTCTGGATACTTCCCTATTGGGAAGCAGCTGATATTTTAGGACTCTTAGCTCATAGTTATCTTTTTGCTGTCACCTATCATCATTTCAATTTTCAAAACCACAGTTTGAAAGGAAATATCTTTGGAAACAATGCCACCTGCAGCACTTTGGGTATCTGTGCTGAGAATGCAAATGAGATTTTTAAGGCCAAAGAAGTCTAGCAGATGATGCTCAGTTGTACACTGAAGAATCATGAGGCTCCCAACCAAGATTTCCTGAATACTCAACTTTTATTTAAAGATAGAAGACTCCAAGAGCTTAGAGAGAAGCTCTGTTCATTAGACAGAAAAAGTTTATATAATAGGTAATTAGATAATAGGATTTCCATGTAGTTATACTGAAAGAGGATAAAGTAGGCCTGTTTGCTATATATTGTGGTTTCTTTATTCAGGATGATATAACATATAAAGAAGTCTGAACATAATTTTTCTGGAGTGTACTATTTATGCATGAAAATTGGGTATTGAATTTGTGAGGGACAGTTTATTAGTGTTCAAATAGGCTCATGGATTAGATTGATGTGGGAGTGAAGAGGACATAGAGAAGAAATGCAAATAATTATACAAGCCTGCCACGTGCGCCTAGAAATATTCTCTGAAACAAAATGCTAATTCTGGAGACTAAACAGATTCAGTGGCTTGCTGTTGTCAAACTGGGTTTCCATTTGTGTCAGCAAAAGATTTAAATTACCCGCTAAGTGGAAACAGATGACTTAGGGATACGCTGTAATGTCTGCTTAGTCTTAAACTATACACAGACCATTGTAAAAAAATAATTAATTATTGCTTGCTAAGTGCTAGTGATGTACATGTCAGCTTCCTTTGAAGGAAAGAAAGTACCCTTGTACTCGCCTACTTAGTCATGCACAATTTCTGTTTTACCAAGTGTCACTGGAGTGTATCATAAGTAGCATTTCAATGAGCTGGAACCTTAGTTTCAGCTAATGGTTTGGTAAATTATGTTCCCCATGTAGTAGAGTGAATGTTTCCAGTCTTGCTAGAACAGCTAAATCGTTTGCCGATTGCCTGTTACTAATATCTGATGAGTGATCTGGTTAGACTCTAGCTAGCCATTTAATAATATGTAAATCTAATCCACCTGAAAAGGGTACCATTATTTATGGCATTCTCATGTGATAACAGAAAACAACAAATTATCAGAGCAAAGTTGCTGTTGTTAACCCAGTAATTTGTATAAAAAATAATTGTTTTCTAGCCATTTACTTATCATGGGGCAGTTCAAGAACTGGACACCACAATACTCACTGGAAAAAAAGACATAAAATACAAAACAAGAAAAGGTGGATGCATGAAGGACCCTAGGCCCAGGTTTTCAGTACACCGATAATCCTTTCAAATGCAGTCCATACAAAATCACCAAAACAAAGGTACATACAATAAAGGGCTCTGCCAGACAGTTAACCAGAATATGTATCTCTCCTTCCTGTCAGACCCCTCTCATACCTATTACCTCAGCTGCCCCTGAGCAAATAGATACTTTGGAGATGCCATGGTTCTGTACTTTGCACAACACTGCAGAAGTATTGACAGATAAGACTGATGCTGGGTACTCTGTGTGTGGCACAAGTTGTTTAAGCAAATGCAGTTAGATTTGCGGCCCCATGTCTGATGAATTCTGTAATGTCATATGAGAAGCCATTGGGCAATTTTACAGTCTTTCTCTGTGTAAATACAAATAGCAGATTAGTATAAATGTCTCATCTATCTGGGTTTTAAAAAGCCCCACACAATCAAAACCAAACCAAACAAGCATTGGTGGAGACTTTTGAACCACAAGGCACAATTCTACTCTTGTTACACTGGTGTAAATTCAGAATAACTTCATCTATACTTGTGTAATGAAGGCTCATTTACCTCCCCTCAGCCTCAAGTGCTGAAGAACTTGGGGGTGAAACCCAAGCTGCATTGAAATCAATAGTAAAACTACTGTTGACTTCAATGAAGCCAGGATTTCACCTGAAATATTAGAACAGCAGCATCAGAATGCTTGGAGGTACTTAGGTGAGATAGCCAATTAGACAAATCCTGATTTACTGCAGACATTTGTAAAACTCAGTTTAACAGAACCAGAATGTGGTCAATTTTGGTAAAATATTGCATTTTGTATGTGCATTTAAATAAAGGCTGAGCTAGCTGAAAGCTTTCAGAGATTTTTTTTTTTTCATTAAACAAAAGAATGGAAGTTACAATGCACACTAATACAGGCTTTGCTTCATTTATATCATTCAATTTGTGGAACATTTGCAACTAAGAGTATGATCAGAGATCAAACAAAATCACCTAAGCCTAATTAAAGAGAGCTTTTGTAGTGATAAAAAAAAGAAAGAAAAGCCTGCTTGAGAGAGTAATTGGATGTTAACACTTTAAAGTTCTGATGAGTGGTATAGGTATTTCAGAATACATGTCAAAATTCCAAGCTTGGATACAAATGTGAAGCTTAATACATCAACAGAGCCATTTCTAAGGTCCCCATTATTGGGCAGCATGAGGGGAGTGTGCATTTTGGAATCCTTGAATGGTGCTCATTTAAAAAAAACAGGAGGGGAGGGGGAGGGGTTTCCTAGAAGGGGCTACTTAAACCCCTAGAAAATCTTAAATTTTCAGAATTTAAAAGAAGAAAATTTGGCTACTCTCAGTATTTGGCATCATCCAATACAAAGGATGAAGACTTTACATAGTTTGTTTATGGCCCCTTGAAAATAATTTGGGCAAGTCAAATATTGCCCCCACTCCTGGTAGCACAAGGTCTGTATATTAAACTATCCCCAGTTCAAATACAATTCAGCACTTCAATTCCCTTTAAACATCAACAAGCTTTTGGAAGAGTAAAGAACTGGAGCACAATGATGTTTTCTGGTCAGACTTTGGGTTTGACAGTATTTATACTTACCAAAAAAACCACAAACAAGGAAAGATCAGGGCTTGTTGACATGTGCTGCTATTGTCAGACTCAGCTCTCAACTCATAAATGGTTTGTTTTGAAGTATTCAAGGCTTGTTGGAGAAATGCCCAAGGTCCATATTGGTTGCCTTTAACTGATATGTCTTAAAGACATAGTCCAGAATGTATGTGCAATACCAGTAACTCTCTCCCTTGGTATCTGTACATATGGTTTCATTTGCTTGATGTTTAAACTGACATTTTTTCTCCTTTAAATCTAGAGGATGCACCCAGGAAAACATGTAGTGTATTTCTTTAGTGGGCAGTAATTAAATTACTCCAGGGAGGAGAAATGTACTACAGGTTGGACCTCCCTGGTCCAGCACTGTGTGGATCTGACCGTTCCTGAACAAGAGAATTTGCTGGACCAGGGGAGGTCTCCTGCCACCGGTCCCAAGCTCATCACCTGCCACTGGCCAGACTGCCCCAACAAGCACCCTGCCTAGCCCTCCCCCACCCCCAACCTGGCTGGGTTGCTTGTCCAGCTGCTGCCGGCTCCCTGGGCAGCACCGGCTCCAGCTCCTGCATTCGGGCCTCCAGCCCTGCGTGCTCCAGTGAGCTGCTGCAGTGCTCCAGCCTTGGATCTCTGCTACAGCAGCTGCTGCAGGGCTCAGCTCCAGCCCCATGCTCCCGAGGGCAGCCGCGATGGCCTATCCTTGTGCCCAAGCAGGATGCCATGCCAGGAAACTCTGGCTCCATGCCTACAGGTGCTTCTGTGGGTCTCTTGCCTCAGCTGCAAGATTGTGGGGGCTGGTATGGGGCTCTAGTCCTGTGCCAACCCAGGCTGCCAGGGGACTATGGGTTGGCCCATGCTGCTGTAGGCTGCCGTGGGGCTCTGGCCTGCTTCTGCACTGCCTCCAGCTGGGCTGCCAACCTTGTTGCCCTGACCTCGGCTGTCCCTCCTGCCCTTAGGCTCCCAGGCTCTCTGGTACAGGAGCATCTGTGGTCCTTCCAGATGAGGAATGTTGCCAGACCAGAGAGTACCACTTTTTGGAGGTACAAACTGTACAAATAACATTGCCAAAATAATCTGGTTTAGTTGCCATCACAGCAACCTTCTTAATAAAAATGTTATTTAATATTGCTCCTTTATTAACTTAAACTTTATTTTTACATCCATGCTATTAGTACAATTAATTAATATGTGGTTGTAAGACTCTTCCTTCAATGCCATCTTCATTATGATTGGAAAACTGGAGGATTTGCATACCATTTACATTTATGAAATATAGGGGTAAATAGAGGATTTTCCTGCAGCCAGTAAATTCCAGGTCCCCCATACTTCGGAACAACTGGACATATTCTCTGCCATACTCTTGGCCAATCCCTCCTAGACAATTACTCGCAAGATCTCAGGAAAGTCTCATCTTCCCAGCTCCTGAGTCTTTGAGCTCTATCAAGTGAACCCCATCTCAGCAGGTAACTGGCTGGCAGCAATCACTGGATCTCTCCTGCTCTGCTTTCCTGCTAGATCAGTATCAAGATCCAGATCCTGGAGATCCTGCCTCAGTCCAGTCCAAGTAAAATGCTTTGGATTTTTCACCAGTCCATTCAGAGAGTGATACTGTAAGTATCTGTATTCAATGGAGTTCACTAGACTGGGTTTGTCATGGGCAGCTTCCAACTTAAAGCAGCTAAATTCATGAAAGACTTCTTGACCCTAAATGTACTGGCATAAACCCCAGGCAGTGCAGTCATCATTATCATATGCTTGAAGATGCCCTTTTTTGCAGGAAAGGAAGAAGTCCTTGCACTAAAACAAAATCTCACAAATAAAAGACACTGAAACCCACACACGTGAAAAAAATCATACTGGTGTGGGGGAGGGGAGGTAGGAGCCAAATGAAGCTATGGACATGAAAAGAATCACTCAGGATTAGATTGCCCTTCTCTATGATCTCATCCTACACATGAGGTTTGATTGCAGGGGGAGGAGAGGGTGAACCGAGCTGGAACTTGTATGAGTCAATGTGACAGACTGAAAGAATAAGAGCAGAGGGCATGAATTGAGCACCAAAATACTGCAAATAGATGGGTTTTTTTCCTCTTTAAAGAATCACAGTGAAAGGAAGGAAGAAGGCTGGGGGGCTAAAGAAGAATAGCAACCGGAAGTAGGTGAAATAGCCCCCAGATGGGTGCACAGACTGCATATGTGGCCTTAGTGTTCTGGTTTTCAGCAGCCTGATGAACAGTTTATTCCTGACAGGAGCATAACTAATGTTTGAGTTTCTATATGAGGGATGGGGTGAGCCTAAAGGTCATGTTTAAGTTAGGGGGCATATGCTCACAAACATGACTGAGCCCTTGGCCTCATTTTAGAACCTTATCCCCCTGCTTCTCTTCCTACCCTCACTTTCCGTGCTGGCCTCCCCTAGATCATGCTAGTCAGTGAAGGTTTTCTGGCAGACACCTATCTGCAGCATTTGGCAAAAAGTCTCCCTTGCACTTTTGACTTCTTCAAAGTTTTGTGAATTACCATCAGAAAATGTTCCCTTTTCAGAGAGCTGATATCCACCTGGTGATAGCAGGGCTCATTTTTTCAGACTACAGTAGACTTCCGATAATCCGGAACCTATGGGACCTAGGTGGTGCCGGATTATCAAATATGCCGGAGTATCTGGAGGTACTATAAGATGGTTATGTATATGCTGTATATAGTATATACTGTATATAGTGTTTTTAACCTTTTTTATTGTACATGCTGTATACAGTATACTGTAATGTTTTAGTTTTTTTAACCCTTTTTTACCCTTTTTGCTCAGTTCAGCTGCTGCCGCTGTTTCCTTGTGACTCATTATGCCGAAGCTCAATCACTAGGCTCTTGCCATTTTGATGCCGGATTATCAGGAGTGCCGGACTATTGGAGTTTTACTGTATTTCAAAACTGCTCCTGCACTGTTTGGAGTGCCTTGGATAGGAGGTGTTGTGAAAATAGTCTGAACATGAGCCCCTGATGTTGCTTTCCAGGCACACACAGCTTTGATAGAGAAGCAAAAAACATTTCTAGTCATTTTAGATTGTAGCTAATTAGTGCATTTTTTCCTTAATGCTTTTCCTATTGAGATTTATGTTCAAGGAGGCCAGGATGGGCACTTTGTTGCTATGCCCACTGCAGATTAAAAAGCACCATTAGGGGAAAGGACATCTGCTCTGGGATTCAAAATTTGCTGGAAACTTGCTGGAAACAATAGACTATGATTTGAATACAGGAAGTCCCCAACTTACAAATGGGTTGTGTTTCAAAAGTTCATTTGAGGTTGTTTGGAACTTGGAATGTCTTTTCCCGTAGAAACAATGTTATAAATGGTAGTTAACTTCCTGGGCTAGCCCACAGAAGCCTATTTAACCCATAAAGTAGCTGAAATGCTGTATGTTTGCAATGAAAAATAGTGAAAATAAAGAATTATTTAACCTTCAGTGCTGGTGCTTAAGCAAAGGCAGGATTAATTAGAAGAGGATGAGGTGCGTATTCTGAGGGGACTTTGGGGCATCCCCTGGCAGCCGTCTTTCTCCTCTTTGCAGGATGTACCCAGTGCCTGCTTACCAGGAGGTGGTGAGCAGCACAGGCTTGAGGACTTCAGAGAAGCAGGGGGCAGCCATGCAGCTGGCAGCTGGAGAGAAGCGGTGGTTTCCCTTTCAAAGTGCTGCTTCTCTTTAGCTACTGGCTGCATGACCATCACCTGTGCCTCTTACCTGCTCCCCAACTGAGGCTGCAGGTGAGTTTTTGTAAGTCTGTAACTTGGGGAGTGCCTGTATTGAGGAATAGCCTAATGATACCTAGCACATATGTAATGCTTTTCATCAGTAGATCTCAAAATGTATTTACAAAGGAAGGCAACATCATTTTCAAATTTATAATAATGACCAAGAGGTTTAAATCAGTCAGAAATAGGTCCTCAGCTAAAATCAATTGGCATAAAGTCAGCTGACTAAACCTACCATGTTTCAACTTTTGAAGAATGTTTATTTAAAAGCAAGTTACTTTTGCTTAAAACCAACCAACCAACCTCACACACATTTGCCCCCCTGACTTCAGTATCTACAGTACCTCTTAAGCAATTACACTCCTAAGCTCATTAGCTGATGTAATGGCTTTGCAATTAGTTCATGCTCTAGTGCAGTGGTCCCCAACCTTTCATGGCTGCCGGCCGCCTGGGGGTGAGGCCACTCATGCGCCAGGTGTCCAGGGGCGGGGCCACTCACGCCACGCTTCTGGGGGTGCGGACACACATGCGCCACGCGTCCGGGACCACCTACGCACCGTGCGCCCGGGGCCGGCACTGCGCATGTGCCGCGTGCCCGGGGCAGGGGCCATCCATGTGCCCTGCACCCGGGTCCAGCACCACATATGTGCCACGTGCCGGGGGCAGGGCCAGCCCAGATGTTTCGGCTGGTGCACATAAATGCCCCGGCGGCCTCCATGTCTCCCATGGGCACTGCACTGGGGACCACTGCTCTAGTGAGCATGTTGACTTTATGCCTCAGACTTTCTGAAAGAGTGATGTGAATTGTTTCCGCATGGTGGGTTTCCTCATATAGCTCATTGTGCTGCTCAGTATTACTCACATCACTAATGGTTACTTAGGAGTTTATCAGAATTCATCTAAAGGATAGCAGAGACCGGGGGTCCCTAATCACTGGCAACCAATCAAGCTAAGAACTGTTGCAAATTTTATAAAACTTGCACAACCTTCAGGATTTAGCCCTTCAATGACTTATTCACCAGCTATCCCACTTCTTTCCTTTGCCCTCCCTACAACACATCTGTGGTAGCCTGTTCTGAAGGCTCTTGATTAAGCCATGGCACAAACTTTTTCCAAGACAAAGAAAAGGCCTGTGAACTCAGTTATTTGAGCCAATTCTAGGAAGAAGTGTTTCTTTTTTCCCCCACAGTCCCTTTTGTTGTCCCTGGTGCTCAGAGAAAAACTACAAACCATTAAGACTTTGCTGTAAATGCTCCAAGTTACTTACTGCACCTGAAAAGGTCTCATTCTGCTTTTAGTAAGTTTGACGCTTCCTCTACTGTACTGATTCCTACAGAATAGGGAGCAGGGAAGCAGAATGACATTCTCATCTGTCTCATTGTACGTGAAAGAGCACAGAAAGGAGCTGTCAAACCAGCAGTTCTCCATCATTGTACTGTGCCAGGGGTCACAGCTGTCTTTCACCCATTAGAGATAATTCTAGGCTTTGTCTGCAGTGTGCTGTGTTTCCTTTGCCTTTCTTTTCAGGTGTAATGTATAACCTTGTCAGGGAGCTAAATATACTGCAAGTTCCCATAAGAAAAGGAGAAATGTCAGTGACTTTCACACCGAGTTCATAATAAGTTGCAGGTCTCTTTTTAATAAGCACTTGATGTCTTACAAGAACAGTATATCTCCCGTCCCCCTGTTACAGTACCTCAATATTATGAATTCATTAAGAATTATTACAGACACAGGGTGAAATCCTGGCCCTACTGAAGTCAATGGGAGTTTTGCTATTGACTTCTTTGGAGCCAGTGTTTCACCCAGAGAGTATGAAAGATGGAATGAGATCTGGCTTAACTCCAGATAAGTCAAAGTTACAAGCAACAAGCATTTGATAGTACAGGCAGTCCCCGGGTTACATGGATCCGACTTATATCAGATCCCTACTTACAAACGGGGTGAGACAACCCCGCACTAGCTGCTTCCCCCCAGCAGACCAGGGAGACACGAAGCTAGTGCCCCCCCAGCAGATCAGGGAGACGCGGAGCGGCTTTTCTCAGTAGACACCTCAGCTTGAGAATAAAGGACAGAGGGTATGTCTACACTACCCTCCTAGTTCGAACTAGGAGGGTAATGTATGCATACCGCACTTGCTAATGAAGCCCGGGATTTGAATTTCCCGGGCTTCATTAGCATAAGCGGGGAGCCGCCATTTTTAAATCCCCGCTGCTTCGAACCCCGTGTAGCGCGGCTACACGGGGCTCGAACTAGGTAGTTCGGACTAGGGTGCCTATTCCGAACTACCGGTACTCCTCGTTTCACGTTCCTCCAAAAGCCCACTCTTCCTGTTTGCATTTTTATCAGCTTCTTTGGACGCTGCCTGGCACCCTTTATCCCTATAGCACCTCAATCTGATTATTTATGAGCCAAAAAAAGGGATAACAAATGAGAGAATTAAGCAGCCATTGTACACAGTTACACACTATAAAGAGTCTTGGCTATAGCAGAGTTTTTAAAGTGTCTCCATTCCAGCCTCCTGATTTCAGTGCCCATGAATATGTGACATTTTCACCTCTCTGGCTAAAATTTCTGAGCTTTTTCTTCTGAATACTGATTTCTTTGGAAAGTTTGAGGTCAGCCATTAAGCAAAGGCAAGTAAAAACATTTTTAGAAATGGATAAAATGTAAACAAAAATACCTCATCGCCTTTTTGAACAGCTCTAAACCAGGAGCAGTTTGGTAAAAATTTGACATATTAATAGTCATCCATGAATAGAGGTACTTTCAAGTGAACTAGTATTAGTTGTTTGTGACTTGCTAAAGCTGTGTTGCTCAAAGACTGCACTGTCAACTTTTCTTTCCTAAGAAACTTCATACTTTGCACCAAAGTAGTCAATTTCCTGAAAATTTAAGACTAAAGATGAGCAAATAATGAATTTTTGATTGCGTGGTGAACTGAAAAAATCCACCTCCCTTTCTGCTCCCCAAAATAGTTCAGTTTAAATTGAACTTGCTTTTAATTATTATAATTTTTTTCAACCAGTATTTTCATTGACTCAAGATGGATTTTCCTTCCCACATTTTTCATGGCTGTTTCAAGTATTATTGGCTTTAAATGGGGTGATTTAAAAACACCCAAATTAGAAAACAAAACACTGATTTGAATAAAAAAGATGACATGAAACATTTCTGAATAGTCAAAATAAAACATTTGGATTTTGAAAAGAAAAATCCTCCAAAATAAATGTGTTGACAAGTTTTGGGGCCTCAAAAAATGCTTTCTTTGGAAAACAAACAAACAAAAAACTATCAACTGAAAAATATTCGTCCAGTTCTACTTCAGACTTTGTGAAAATGTCCTTGCTTCTTTTACTGTATATCTTGCAAATTAAAAGCTGAACAGCTCTTGATAAGAGCATGAGATGTTATCTTCTAGAGACCTCAAAAGTATGTGAGGGAAAAAAGTAGTGTCTGTCCAAATAGATACAAAGTATGGCAGTTATTTTTCCTATTTTTTCTTTATAAAATACCTTACAAAATTCCATTCAAAAATTTTCTAAACAAATATTAAAGCAGAATGATCTCTCTCTCACACACACACACACACATACACACACAAACTATTTTCTGATTTTTTAAAAATTGTTGGCACAATTTTGAACTTGCTTTCTTGTGCACATGCTTTCCAAAGTTATCTAGTCACATGATGCATACTGTTTTGAAAACAGTACAATGTAATGTCATATAATATTTTTGTAACTTTAGGTACACATTGATAGCATCTTGTGAAATAGTTTCCTATGATGCTGTAACCCCATATTTTTTATGAAAATGTGTTTTTGGATATGAATATGCATAATTCAAATACACTTTATGCAAAACAGGGCATGTAACTTATCATTCAAGCATTTGTAATTCACTCAATGTATATATTCTATTTGTGTGAATGTATCATTCTTGTGTGTGAAATTAGAAAAGTGAAGTGTAAACCTGTTTATTAATCTTGGTCTCCAAGTGAAAGCCATTAGTGCTACTTAAGGATTTTAATGGCCTGGTATTCAAGACAATGATCTGTAAATAGTGTTATTTTTAACATAAGCCTAAACTATGGTTGGTCTTAAAAAGACATGTGGCCATGCCACCCAGTGCTGGAATCCATCTTTAATTTTGTATTTTTCCACGGGGGTGGGCAGAATGGCACAAAGATTTCCCACACTGGGGGAATTCTATACAAGGAATGGAAAGCAAACAATGATCATCTTCAGCTGGCTTCATAGACAGCACCTCATCACAAGCAGACACATGAAAAGACCTGGAAAGAAAAGAACTCTAACAAGGCAGGGAGAAGCTGCTAGACCAAGATCAGGAAAAGATCACCTCTAGCCTGAGAAGAACTAGGGTGAGAAATTATGCTTTGTAACAATTTCTCTTAGTGTATTAAGCTTAGTTGGCACGTTGTGTTTTAATTTAGCTTAGTAACTTATTTTGATCTGTCTGTTATCACTTTCAACCACTTAAATCCCACTTTTCTGTAAAATCATTTTGATTTATTATCACATCCCCTATAAATAATTTTTACCTGGGGGAACTGGCATCTCTCTCTCATTGATAAAGAGAGCAAACTTTATGGGCTTTCTCTTTGTAAAACTTTTATACAAAGTAAGATGGTTTTACTTGTGTTTTGATCCCATTGAGGCTATGCATCAGTGTGTTGTGTCAAGGCCCAGAGCTGAGCTGTTTTCAGTATCTTTGTTATTCTACTGTGGACTGTTATCCCAACCCTGTACCTTTTTAGAGGAGACCCAAGCTTTTATAGCTGATATTTCTTTGTATCTGATATTTCCCCACTCCTAAGTGCATAACTGTGCAATCTTAACCCTTTTGTTTAAATTCTGCATCTGTGTAGTTTGATTTTAACATGATCAGCATCTGAGCTATGGGAAACAAATTTCATTTTCAAATTGCCAAAAGAAAAACCTATTTGAAACAATGGCTGTTATCTTTAAATTTTAATTGAAATAAGTCCAGCATTTGTCCAGATTTTTAAAGGTCCTTCCCATATACAAAACCTGAAACAGCAAGTTACAGAGGATATATCTGTTAATTGCAAGAGCTATTTTTGACAGATGTTCGATATGTAATAATGATCTGCTGCTTTGACTAATCCAGCCAAGTCAACAGCTTTAGATAGAATTCAAAGGCCATTTCAGGGAACACAGCCAACATTTATTCCACTGGATTTAAAGATAAAAACAAAGGGAAAAAACCTAACCCCCCAAACCCTTAGTGAATAGAAGGCAAAATATGATGTGACACACTCTTTACATGATCTAACTGACCAGAGCGACAGAAAAATTAAATAAATAAAAAGAGAAAAATATGACCAGCATCATTGCCCATGGGTTCAATATTTACCAGTTTGTGTACCATCTGAGCTATTTCCTGTAATCAGTCAGGCACATGGCACTTTTATTCTCAGGAGACATTATCACCATGACAACTTTATCAGCCTAAATTGTGAAACACAACACTTGGGGCAATCCGAATTTGGGCACAGATTTGGAATATTATTTATGTCATTCTTTTATCAACCCTGTTAGCATGCCCACCAGGGAGGAGGAAATTTTTAAAAAAAACATGACTATTAAAATAACAATAAAAAATGTAAAAACTTTACAAAGAGAAAAGGAATAAAGCCATTAGGCTGAAAAATGGGCAATCAAAGAAGCTATTGCGCTCGGCAGATGGAAAAGCAGCAGGTGCCATGGTGTGATGGGACCTTGCTTCCCATCATGCACACTCTACAATGATGCAGGCTGACAGGGAAGGGAATTAATGTGTCGGAGCAGGTACTTTCTGTCCATTAGCTGATTCTCAATACATCCACACAGACTGCTACCCTTGGCTCTTTGATAAAATGACTAACAATCCATTGTTCAAAAAGTTGTATGAAAAGAAACAGCTGTGTGCGACCTGCCTGTCACTGTCCCAGATTAACAGAGTGTAAGTGACCAAGTAAACATTTCTCCACCCCAAACTGGGATTAGAGATTTCAGCCTATGAATAAATTATCGGAATGCAGATGTTGAGAATACATTAAGGTAAAGCACACTGGCTGGGCTCCACTGAGGGAAATATTGATGAATAGAATTTTCAAGTCTAAATTAACTCTGGCAGACAATCGAGAGCAATGTGCAGAGAATGATAAACATGCACACCTATGTTGTCTCTGGGAAAACGCTTAATCATGTAAAAGACCCCTTATGTACTATAAACTCTGTGCCCTGGTGGCCCACTATCCATCAGTTAGATTACTTTGTCTGTTTACATTCCACACTTCCATCACAAATGGCAAAAAAAACCACCAGGACATTCGCAAAAAAATAAGAACAAAATTGATACAAATATTCTAAGTGGTTTCAATTTGTTCAAGGCACTAAGTCTCCTTTGGTGGCCATCTGTGCTTTTTGTTGCTAAGTGCAAAGATAGCCAGGATAAGTCTAAGATTGACTTTTGGTAGTGGTACAACACCACACTTTGAAGTCCTTGCTTCCAAAAGTCTGTTCCCAAAGAGTCAGATATTGCTGTGGGTCCCAGAGGGAGCAAACTGGAACTGTATTCCTGAAACAAAAAGCTGTCTTTAAAAAGTCCCCTTCAGTATTTCTGAGTTGCCACAAAAATACTAGGCAATATGGATTTGTTGAAAAAGTGTTAAGATGACTTTGGCCAAAGTAGAAAGTTTCCACCAACCAAATTATTTCCCTTTGGAATTTCTAACAGCCCTCAAATGTATTTTTCTTTGTAAATGTTTAACTTTCTATAGATGAGAGACGAAGAAAGCATTGGTGAACTCAATATTCTGCTGCTGCTTCCAATTTCTTATTTTGAGGAGGTCTCACAGATTAAGCACTCTCTTGAAGTAATAATAATAATAAAGTACAATAATTAAAAAGATAAGATACTAGTGAATAATAGAAAAGGCAAGAAATTCAGTCAGGTCAGACAATTTATCTTTAATCTGCCAGGGTATGTCTACACTACAGTGTTATTTCGAAATAGCGCATTTACACACAAAATGCATTTCGAAATCGCCTTTTGCTATTTCAAAATAGCACGTTCACACTGAGTGGACTCTGAATCGCGTTTAAAGCTGGCCGGAACCAGTTCCAGCAGGGCACCAGGTCAGGACTTACAGTATGGGGCTGCTGCCTGAGGCTATCTGAGGTCTGTCTCCCCCTGGACAGCCAGTTCTCAGGCTTCCCTGCTTGCTTGTCCAGCTTGATGAGTGGCAGCAAAGCATTTTGTCTCTGCGTGATCTGGTTGCCCTCACTAGGGACACCACAGCACTCGGCAACATGGAGCCAGAGCTGCCCTAGGGCACTCTGGTGCTTCTCTTGGATGCGTTGCTGTGAGCCTGGCTGCACTTTCTGCAGTCTGCCATCTGTGAGGTCCATTGGGGGGCTGTCAGTATCCAGGAGGCCCTGCAGGAGAGCTTCCACCCTGAGGAGCACTAAGAGCCTCCCTGGTCTGCCCCACTGGGGATTTGTGCCTCATTCCTCCCTCACATCCTTTCACTTACCCCTCCCTAACACCCCTTCCTGATGTCAAATAAAATATACATGTATTTTCATGAACACAAACTCTCTTTATTTAACACAACGGGGGGGGGGGGGGGGAATAAAACTCTGGTGAGACTGGGGAAAGGAGCTGCGAGAGGGGAGGGGGAAACCTGGGAGAAGGGAGCTGGAGGGGGGAAGAAAGGGGAGGAGAAGCTCAGGGCTCATGGTTGGGGGTCTTGCCGGGCCAACTTGATTGTCATGCAAACCTGCTCCTGGATTCGCATGTGGCCTTTTGTGGCCAGGCTGGCAGCTATCCTGCCATAGACGGCCATGTTCTTCCATCTAGTGCAGAGATCATGGATGTTGGGGGCATCGCCCCCAAACCTGAATAAAGTCCGTGATCTCTGCCCTGGACTAGGATGGCACCCGCCTTCTCTGGGCCCTGGCAGGCTCCTGGGAGCTGGCAGACTGCTCCTGGGGAGAAGTGGTGGGCTGGCTGCCAGTGGCTTGCTGGGTCATGTTTTGGGGCCACTGGGTCAGGGGCAGTGACTGCTGGCTCTGGGCTGGCAGGCTTGAAGCTGGCACAGGCACTGTGGCCAGAGTCTACCCCTTTAAGAGCTCCGGGGAGAGGGGGAGGGAGAGAAGTGTTCTTGGTTGAGGCTGGAGTGGCCACCAGGGCACCCTGGGAAGGCTGGAGGCCCCCTATTTCGAAATAAGTGGCTACACAGAACTTATTTCGAAATAGCTATTTTGAATTTGGCATTATTCCTCGTAGAATGAGGTTTACCCAATTCGAAATAAGCACTCCGCTATTTTGAATTTATTTCGAAATAGCGGTTTGGCTGTGTAGATGCTAGGAAAGTTATTTTGAAATAAGGGCTGTTATTTCAAAAGAACTTTGCTGTGTAGACATACCCCCATTGTCTTAAAAGCATCACCAGAAAAAAAAGCTGCAGGTAAACATAGAGCATCATCTTCAGCTTTGAGTTCTCTGACTTCTATGTTATAACTTTCACACATTTCGTGTTCTTGTTTCTTTTCTTTTTAATTTACATGTACAGTATTTAATACATAAGTATTACCCCAGGGATAAGAACAATTTCTTTAAGAAATATTTCAGCTTCTCTGTATTATATGATCTTTTGAAAAAAATTCATATTATTTACTCAAAACACCAGGAAGGCCCCTCTGAATCGTATCAGTTTATTATTTTCATAATTGTAGTGTATAATGAGAGGTATAAATCAAAGACCAATCCTACCCTTTAGACAGGGAAGCAGTGCTTTAGGAGACATAATATGCATAGTAAATCCCCACAAAAACATTCATGACATTGGTGAAGTAGCCTTTTTTTTTTATATATAGTTTTAATCCCAAAGCTTTCTTTCTTTTTTTGCATTTTTTAAATTTTTCTTACTTAAAATTTATTGAAAAAGTTGCCCAGCTCTATTGATGACAGTTGTTGCCCTAAGAATCTAACAACTCTAAAAGTCAAGATGAAACAGATAGTGGATGTCAGGTAGCAAATAAGTATAAATAGGAATGTACAAAATTCTTAGCTATAAGCGACTTTAAGAGAGCGACTAGAAGAGAGGGTCACAGTTAATTGTCACAGTGTTCTGAGGAGGAAATCAGATTTCTGTTTCATTGTTTGTTCAAAATGAAAGGTGCACCCATTTCCATGTCCTGGGAATGCCCTTAAGCAAACCCTGTGCACCAGAGTTAGCCCATCAATATGCTTTGGTTAGTATGATAATGTACCTTCAACTGCACAGCAAAATGTTGTGTTTATTCAAATTTATGGTCTTGAATTAAAGAGTTCAATACTCTCCTAGATGCCTCAGTGCCATAACTTTAAGGCCTTAAGTCGATCTGCTTCTATACATTCTCCTTTTCAAATCTGCCATTTAAATGCAGATTACTGTATAAAATTTCACTTATGACCTATAAGAAATATTTCCAGTAACATTTGGTCTGATTAATTTGCACTCCATAGCTCTGCCTTTTCTCAGGGATTATCTGTTTTGTAGCCTGCTTTTCTCTGCATTAAGATAGAATGATATGGTCTGGGAAGGCAAGATGTATACATATAAAGTGCTTGGACAGGGCATCCAGCAAGGTTAAGGGGAGTATTTAATCCTGGACCTATATCAGAGCTTCTTTTGTAGTTACACACAGATAATGAAAAAATTGTAAAGACCTTTTCCTTAACTCAAAGGCCCAGAGGTTCGCACTGCTGGGTTTTTTTACCATTAAAAATCCAGTAAAGATTCAACCTGCTTGTAAATGTTGAATACTAACAAATAAAATGCCATGTTATTCACTGCAGTTTAAGATGCAGCAACATTAACACTGACATATTGATATGTAGCACAGTCTCTTTGTGATGTGTTCATTTATAATCTAATCACATGTCCACTTTGAAAAAAATCAGCTTTCCCCATGAAATGGGTAAAATACAATTACTAAATGATATGCGTAATCATTCAGTGCTGTTACTACTGAAAGGTGATATTGCAGTGACATTGAGAAAATTAGATCTATTCTTCATACAATTATATAGCTACACTTTCACTCTAATGCCATTCTAATTGGAAAGGAGCACTGAAATGTGAAACTGGGTGCATTTCAGTATCTAATTATCACTCAGTAACTCATTCTTAAAATAGTTTTCTGGAAAAGACAGTTGCCAAGAATACTATTTTAATTCTAAAGTTTTCATGGGTGTTCCTGTAGCAAACATCCTGAATTCACTTTTTGTCTAGATTTCAGATGTATCATTGAGAAATGACAAAAGAAATATATGAATGCTTATAATATAGACTCAGTCTTAGTTAGAACACTGACCTACCACAAACTAGCTAAATCAATGATATCTTCATTATATAGACCCACAGGAAAGAGATCCTTGAAGAATTTCACAAGGATTTCAACAACTTCCACCCCACCATCAACCTCAGCCTGGATCAGTCCACATGAGAAATCCACTTCCTTGACACTACAGTACAATTAAATGATGGACAAATTTACGCCACCCTATACCGGAAATCTAGTGACCACTTCACTTACCTTCATGCCTCTAGCTTTCATCACATTTCTCAATCTATTGTATACAGCCAGCCTAAGATGCATCCAGATTTGCTCCAATTCCACAGACAAAAACCAACACCTACAGGATCTATATAGAGCATTCTCAAAACTGAAATACCCACCTGGAGAAATGAAAAAAAAACAGATCGACAGAGCCAAAAAAGTACCCAGACATGAACTACTTTAAGACAGGTCCAAAAAGAAAACAACAGAATTCCACTTGTCATCACCTACAGTCCACAACTTAAACCCCTCCAACGCATTATCAATAATCTACAACCTATCCTGGAAAATGTCCCCTCACTCTGAGGCCTGGGGGAAAGGACAATTCTTGCTTTCAGACAATCTCCTAATCTCAAACAAATTCTTTCCAGTAACCACACAGCACACCTCCATCATAATCATCCAGGAACCCACCCCTGCAATCAGCCCCGGTGCCAACTCTGCCTACACATCTACACAAGCGATTTTATCACTGGACCCACACACATCAGCCACCAAATCAGAGGCTCATTTAACTGCACATCCACTAATGTGATATATGCCAGCAATGCTTCACTCCAATGTATATTGGCCAAACTGGACAGTCTCTACAGCATGGGTTCCCAAACTGGGGGGCGTGCCCCCCTGAGGGGGCGAGAAGAAATTCCAGGGGGGGGCACGAGGCGACCCAGCCACACACACTCCCCCCGTCCCTGTCAATCCCACCCCCTGTCAATCCCAGTTTTGCTGCTTTTTTGGAGGGGAGGGAGGCATGAGGTTTCTCAAAAATCAAAAAGGGGGGCGTGATGCCGAAAAGTTTGGGAACCACTGCTCTACGGGAAAGAATTGATGGACACAAATCAGATATCTGAAAAGGCAACACACAAAAACCTGCTGGAGAACACTTTAATCTTCTTGGACACTCATTAATGGATCTCCAAGTCGCCATTTTGTTTCAGAGGAATTCCACAGAGAAGAATTGGAACTTAACTTCATTCACAAGTGCAGTTCTTATGCAAATGGCATGAATTGGGATATTGGATGACTCCCACATTATCTTTCACATCTTAATGACTTAAACAACTAACCAAACAATGAAGGTGCTAATGGTTCTTGATGTCTGTGTAGAATCTGGTGTTGGTCATCTTCCTTTCCAAGTGCAAACTAATGATTCTTATCAGCCTCTTGTAACTATTAGTCTTTAAGTTGCTTCTAGACTATTTGTTGTTTTTTAAGTTTTTCCTGTTACAGACTAACTTGGGTACCCCACTGGAGCTAATACAAACTGCCAGCTAAAAGATGGTAAGGTACATTTGGCTGGTGTTCCTCTGTCCATTTGTGAGTCTGTGTGTTCAGGAATTCGTCCTAAATGGTCAGAGCTAGGACCATCAAATTCAGTACGCAGATTTCTCTTATCATAGCTTAAAACAAGGTCAGAGTTTGGTTGTGCAAGGGCAATGGGATACATGTGTGGAATGCAATTGTTGCACATGAAATGGAAAGGGAGGGGTGTTAGAGCAGGGACAGTTATATAGGCAGTCCCCAAGTTACGCGGATCCGACTTATGTCGGATCCGCAGTTACGAACGGGGATTTTCTCGCCCCGGAGGACTGGAGCGGCGGGACGCCTGGTCCCGCCGCCCGCCTCCTCCGGGGCGAGAAAAGCTGTTCCCCGTCTCCCTGGTCTGCTGGGGGAGCCAGCAGACCAGGGAGACGCTGAGCAAAGCGGCAGAGGACCCAGGCTGGACCCGCGGCGCTTCCAGCTGATCTGGAAGCACCGCGGGTCCAGCCCCGGGTTCTCCGCCACTTTGCTCAGCGTCTCCCTGGTCTGCAGACCAGGGAGACGCTGAGCAAAGCCGTGGAGGACCCGGGCCGGATCGCGGCGCTGATCTGGAAGCACCGCAGTCCAGCCCGGGTCCTCCGCCACTTTGCTCCGCGTCTCCCTGGTCTGCTGGGTGGGGGACGCAGCTAGTGCCCCCCCCCAGCAGACCAGGGAGACGTGGAGCAAAGCCCGGGGCCTGTGGTAGAGCAGGTGGGACACTGCCGGTTGGTCCCGCAGCACCGCTCCTTGGCTCTACTGGACCAACCCGGCAGCACCCCAGCTGCTCTGCCCCAGGAGTCCTGATTCAGCCACTGCTGATCAGTTTCAGCAGCGGCTGAATCAGGACGCCTGGGGCAGAGCAGCTGGGGTGCTGCTGGGTTGGTCCAGTAGCGCCGAGGAGCGGCCGTGCTACTGGACCAACCCAGCAGCACCCGAGCTGC
The DNA here is from genome assembly GCF_052426305.1 of Pelodiscus sinensis. Classification (NCBI taxonomy): domain Eukaryota; kingdom Metazoa; phylum Chordata; order Testudines; family Trionychidae; genus Pelodiscus; species Pelodiscus sinensis. The sequence continues at coordinate 22,909,919 of NC_143065.1, read as the reverse complement.
TCTGCCCCAGGCGTCCCCAAGTCAGCCGCTGCTGAAACTGACCAGCGGCTGACTACAGGAAGCCCGAGGCAGAGTTGCTCTGCCCCGGGCTTCCTGGAATCAGCTGCTGATCAGTTTCAGCAGCAGCTGACTTGGGGACACCTGGAGTTCTTAAGTTGAATCTGTATGTAAGTCGGAACTGGCGTCCAGATTCAGCCGCTGTTGAAACTGATCAGTTTCAGCAGCGGCTGAATCTGGATGCCAGTTCCGACTTACATACAGATTCAACTTAAGAACAAACCTACAGTCCCTATCTTGTATATAACCCAGGGACTGCCTGTACTCTTAAATGACCATGGAGGGCAACAAGTGTCCCAGCCCTGGAGAGCAGCCACTGGTCAGCAGCATGGCCCTCACCGCCCAGGGCTACTCCTGGGCCACCATGGCACGTGGTCCCAGCGAACCCTGAACTACTTCCTGGACCACTGTGGTGCTCATCCCCCACTGTACCAGAGTGCTGCCAGAGAGCAGCCACTGGCTGGTCCACATGGCCGGTCCACATGGCCTCCTCCCATTCCTGGTTTTGAGGGGGGAAGAGAGGAAAGCAAGCTATTACAAAAGCAGACGTAATGCTGATAGGTGAATCCAAAGCTCAGTATATGAGAGTGATGGTCATAATCTTAGTCAACCACTTTTCAGGACCCTAAACAGCTAAAAACACAAGTCTGTACAGTTTGAGCTAAAGAATAAGGGTCTGGAGCTATGCTGAATCACACGTGTTCTGCAGCTTGGGCATAGGGCATAGATGGTGCAGTATGTGCAGATCAGTAAGTTATACAACTATGATCAGAATTAACTAGAGATTCTTTTGAATTTTTTTTCCATCCCACCCATCAGTGTTATCATTAAAACAACCTAAGATCAATAGACAATGCCCTCAGTCATTGTGCTTCAAGTCTAATGGTTTGCACAACATAAAGAGATACCAATATTTGGACTCGCCTCTATATATTGAATGGAAAGTTTTTTCCACTTCACTAGCCATCTTCCTCACTTGTGAATACTGTTATGAAGTTGAGACTTTCTTCCCCAGATAAACTCTTATTTTAAAAAAAAATTGTTTCATGCTGAAATTCAATCCAGAATTAATTTGGCTCACTAAACTTCATTAAAGAACCCTGAAGCTCAGAAAGGCCTTGCCTCGCTGTTTCCACCCATGCTCTGAGAATACTGGAAGTATTTTTAATTTGCAAGAAATGAGTCTTTTATGGAAAATATCCTGATATCAGACTTATATCCACTTGTAGAAATGGTCAGCCTAAAGTCTCAATTGATGAGACCTCTAGGCAAACTTATGACATATATACATATGTATAGAGAAGTTTGGGGGCAGGGTTATCTAACAGAAAAGAGGAAGAACCAAACCTGGATTCCATGAATTTAAATAACAAAACTCCCAGTTCTTTCATTGGGATTTGACTCTAAATGTAGAAACTGCAGAGACATAACTGTCTCTAGTGTGTGCTCACTTAAAGTGTTCATTCTGATTTTAGAGATATTAAAGAGTTCAGAGATATTGCCTAAACCAAAGGGAATACTGCTGGAAGTAGCTATATCTCTAGAATTGAATGAACTTTTAAGTATGTCCACGGTAGATAAATAATCTGGGGCAAACTAAGAAATGACACATTTACATCCAGCTGTTATTTTTTTTGAAAACTTTAGTTTCCGGCAGCTTGTTGTTTAACTATTTGCTAGAAGAGGAGAAGGAAGAGGGGAATTGAGAAAAAAGATGTCCAAATAATCTGAAACATGAAGATCATAGCACTGTTTGCTCTAAGGAAGTTCATGGTTTTTTTTTTTTAAGTCAAATTCTTTGGCTGTTCTGAACATTACAAAACAAGAAAGAATTTCATCCATATCTTATTGTAAAAGTAGATATGTCTCAATGGGAGTCATGCATCACACGACTCCTTTGCCATGATGTAAATAAAAGGTCAGTGAAACATTTCCCATTTAAATGGATTTTCAGTTTTTTCCTGCTTTGGATAGGAATATTGGATTGATCCTATTTAAACAATAATACAAACTGCTATAACAATTTCTAATGTTTTCTTTACCTCCAGAGCTGAGTCTTCATTGGCTTTTTCCAGCCCAATATGTCTTGTAATTGGGTTTGAGAAAAATGTTTCAATCCCTAAATATTTTGTGCTAAAAAAAATATGCAGATTTAGTGACTACTATTTTCTAATTCCTTTCTGATTTCACTGAATTGTTTAGTAAAAAATTCCAAAAATTTTGAAATGTTCCATTTTATATTTTCACTCAAAACGACTGAGTTTAGAAATTTTCACTAATTTTATTTCAAAAATTAAAATGTTTACAATGCTTAAAATTTAAAACTTTTCTTTACCCAAACCAATTTATTTTTTAATTGTATTGATATTATTTGTTTTGGAATTCGCAGCAAACTGAAAAATCCATTATTTATTCCGCTCTACTTACAATATCAGGATACATTTCTACCCATTATTCATTTTTTTTAGCTTATAACCTTTTCAACAAAACGCTACTTGTGGGGGATACATGGTTTAATTCAGACAATCAGGAAAAATGCAGAATAACTTGCATTCTACACTTCACCATAAATGTGAAGCAACATGTGCTCCTGGTTTGACCACAGAGCTGTAACTCAGGAATTCTTTGAGTTCTAATCCCGCCTCTGCCATTAATTCACAATCTAATCTTGGTTAAGTTACTTTATGCATCCGTGCCTCTATCTCCTCACCTGTGAAAAGGGCAAAATAGTACCTTACAAATTACACAAAAATTAATTACAAAAGAGTCCTATTAACAGTTGTGTTCTTCAAGAGGAATTCAGTCAGACGAAGCTGTCCAGAATTGGCTAACATGTATCCACCCGACAGAATACTGCATACCAGCTGATGACTATGGGAAAACGTACAGCTCATGTTACGCAGGCAACCATTGCAGGTGTTACTAGTGAGCTTGCTTACCCCTGCTATGTGATGCCTATTCCTGACCTATGCAGGCATAATTCATCAAGGACTCCATTGCTTGGGTGCTGCCACCTCCCATACCAGTTAAACTTGGGACTCGTGAGCCATAATAAAATCCTTCATGTTTGTAGAAAGCTTTGAAGTTAGAAGTCAAGGGCTCAACTCCACTCTATCCAGGTGGAGAATGGAAAAGACCTGGTCATAGCTGCCTCTTCTGGTTAGCCACAAGAAAAGCATCATTGACAAATGGGTGTTGAAAAGAAAGGGCAAAAGACTTATCACTTCAGTTCCATGCTGCTGAGAAAGATTTGAGGAACCTGTTGCTTCAGTTCCCACGGCTGAGACCCTCTAATTACAATTGTTCAATCACATTTTTGAAGTTTTATATCTCAGTTTCTTAAAGAAAAATACTTCAACTCCCATTGTAACTCCATATGCAGTTCCTGATGCTACTGTAAAATGTATGTCATGTACTTTATTCCATTAAAATGTTTAGCATTTTATTTTCGTTTGGTAGCCTTTAACTGTGCTGATAGCATCAGTAAAAATGGCCAGTTCTCCCAGAGGTGAATATTTCTCATAAAAGAGGAAATTATAAATACCCTTGTTTGACAAAATACAACACAACTTAAAGAGTGGAACAATCTTTTTGGATAGATTTAATAGTTTAATAATGAATGTTACCTTTTTAATGTCTGTTCAAAATCATCTAATATAATTTACTTAGCTCTTAAAAGCTGTAACTATGTATATTCACGTTTTCTGGGCTCAAACAAATCATGACTAGAATGGGTGAAATGTATTCTTGCGCAGAACACCAGTCTAAAGCCCTGACATCACATCTTCATATCAAAAGGTGCTAGACTTTCATTGCTATTACTGGGCCAATGAGCTTACACTGCAGGTTTGTTTGAGAATCTATATGACACAGCCAGATAGCCAAAAGCTCTAAATGAATTTCAGGATATTGAAGCAAAGAGAGAAGGATATGTAGATTTTAAAATACTGTAATATGATGCACATGGTGAGGCATGTTCCTGTTTTTCTAAATTATTTGAAATATACTGGACGTAACCAGACCAGTCTCCAAATATCCCTTTACAAGACAACAGTTTGTTACTTACTCTTTTACATACTCATATCCATGGTCTCACAAAAAAACCCGAGATGCAGTGTTCTGCCCACACTAAACTCATTACAGGGGCATGTTCCAATTTTTAAAAATCAATCCCAGAAGATAAATCACAAAACTTTCTTAATAAAGAAATAAAACACTTACTTAGAACACTTGGAAGATCCATGATTTCATCGATTCAGATAGTCTTGCCACTGATGCAGATCGCAACTTTTCCACACCGTCCTGTTTTGTTCAATTCTCATCCATCTCCTTCCTTGAATCCTCCATAAAGGATCCACCCACTACAGTGGAGGCCTTCCTCTTGTAAAATAAATACATAAATAGTCTTTTTAAAGTTCCTTTTGAATCAATCTGAGGGCATATATATTTTTTAAAACTTGTTGCCATTTTCTGAAAGGTCTTTTCAGATTTTCTTAAAATGCCAACTATCTTCACTAGATAGGTGCAAAGAAAGACACCAGTTTGATTAGATTTCTTTACAAAAGACAAATTGAATTAACGTGATCATTAATTAATTTACAGTATTCCCTATACTTTCTATAGTGTGCTAATCCCCAGGGATTAGAGTCACAAAGAGGATTTAGGCTCTGATTTGCAACACACAACTTTGGGTACCCTGCCACATAGAGGAATCCATTACCTCAAGTCCATTACCCAGAATGTTAGGAATCGTTTAAAAAGGGATAGAGAATAAGACAGAGAACATCTTATTGCCTCTATATAAAACCATGGTATGCCCACATCTTGAATACCATGTACAGATGTGGTCTCCTCATCTCCAAAAATATATATTGGCATTGGAAAAGATTCAGAACAGGGCAACAAAAATGATTAGGAGTTTAGAACGGGTCCCATATGAAGAGAGATTAAAACGACTGGGACTTTTCAATTTAGAAAAGAGGAGACTAAAGTGGGATATGATAGAGGTCTATAAAATTGTGACTGGTGTGAAAAAAGTGAATAAGAAAAAATTATTTACTTTTTCCCATAATATAAGAACTAGAGGGTCACCACATTAAGTTAATAGGCAGCATGTTTAAACAAACAAAAGGAAGTTTTTCTTCACACAGTACATAGTCAACCTGTGGAACTCTTTGCCAGAGGAGGTGGTGAAGACTAGGACTTTAACAGGGTTCAAAAAAGAACTAGATAAATTCATGGAGGCAAGGTCCGTCAATAGCTATTAGCCAGGATGGGAAGGAATAGTATCCCTAGCTTCTGTCAGAGGCTGGAAATGGACAATAGGAGAGGGATCATGTGATTATTACCTGGTCTGTTCACTCCCTCTCTGGGGCATCTGGCATTGACCACTGTTGGAAGACAGGATACTGGGCTAGATGGACCTTTGGTCTGACCCAGTATGGCTATTCTTATGGGCTACGTCTACACTGGCCCCTTTTCCGGAAGGGGCATGTAAATTTCAGCAGTCGTCGTAGGGAAATCCGCGGGGGATTTAAATATCCCCCGCGGCATTTAAATAAAAATGTCCGCCGCTTTTTTCCGGCTTTTAAAAAAGCCGGAAAAGAGCGTCTAGACTGGCCCCGATCCTCCGGAAAAAGTGCCCTTTTCCGGAGGCTCTTATTCTTACTTTGAAAAGGGCACTTTTTCCGGAGGATCGGGGCCAGTCTAGACGCTCTTTTCCGGCTTTTTTAAAAGCCGGAAAAAAGCGGCGGACATTTTTATTTAAATGCCGCGGGGGATATTTAAATCCCCCGCGGATTTCCCTACGACGACTGCTGAAATTTACATGCCCCTTCCGGAAGAGGGGCCAGTGTAGACGTAGCCATGTTCTTATATTCTTAAGTTAGGTGCCCATACTCCCTATGCAACACTTGGGGAGAGTTAGGCTCCTAAGAATGGAATCCACAAAAGCTAGCATGCTTAGCTGGCCTAAACTCCATCCTTCAAAAGAAGTTAGACATCTCTCTCAGGGCAAGAGGAAGGAACCTACTTTGACTTATCCACAGCCATTAATCATTTCATGGAGTTTGATGTCTACACTAGGTCAGCCCCTTCTTGCAAAACAAAAACCAAAAAAAGGGGGGAGGGAAAGGCGGAGGAGGCAGTGTTCCCTCTAAGTTCAGGGTACTGTGCATGGAGTTGACTGACTGGCTGGGGCTGATCAATCACCTTTGAAGCTGCACAGCTTAGACAGATCCCTGACCATCAGTGCTTTCTTTTTGAGCACTCACCTGGGATGCGAGAGCTTTAGGTTCAAATCTTCACTCTCCCTGACAGAAGCAGGGACTTGATGCCAAGTCTTCCACTAGGATGGTGAGTGCCATAACTAATGGGTTATAGGGGTATTCTGGGTGTCTCTCAATCTCCCTTTTTGAGGCTATTCCACTTTGCATGAAAAAAGAAATAGATTTTGGATCAGAGAGTTAAATCTGACAGTTTAATATCCCGAAGAACTTGGGGTATGTCTACACTAGCCCCCTAGTTCAAACTAGAGAGGCTAATGTAGGCATTCAAAGTTGCAAATGAAGCCCGGGATTTAAATATCCCGGGCTTTATTTGCATCGTCCCGTCTGGTTGCCATTTTGAAATTTCACTAGTCCGGACTAACTGCCTGCGGCTATATGCGGCAGGGAGCCAGTAGTTCGAATTAAAGCCCTAATTCGAACTACCTGTTATTCCTCCTGCAAGGAGGTTTAACGGTAGTTCAAATTAGGAGCTTTAAACTTGAACTTGCCTCATGTAGCCACGGGCAGTTAGTCTGGACTAGTGAAATTTCAAAATGGCGACCGGACGGGACGATGAAAATAAAGCCCGGGATATTTAAATCCCAGGCTTCATTTGCAACATTGAATGCCTACATTAGCCTTCCTAGTTCGAACTAGGGGGCTAGTGTAGACATACCCTAAGTGCCCTAACCATAGAGCTATAGGGACTCTCTGGCCCAATGAATATTTAGTTATTCTATACAGACTCTAGGCACCTAAGAGAACTTTACTGTCAGAAATGTGGAGATTTAGGTGCCTACACTATTTGGTGGCAATTGAATGGGGATCCCTTTGTGGTTCTAGCACTGGACATTTTTGTAAAGGGTGACCAATGTTACAAACACTGCATAAATATCCATTAATAATCAGGTGAGCAAAAAGTAAATGTCAATACTACAGTACAATCGTATTATAGATTACTAGCCTGTGGGCCTTTAAGATGTTCTGCCTTTATCAAGGCAGAACATGTGAGCTTCTTTTGAAAGATATTTTTCTTCAAAGTTTCAATAAGCACATACTATGGGGTCTGGCTTGACAACAGCATATTGATATCTTTATTCATGATCTTCCATTCACATACCCTGCAGGCATCTTGGAAATATCTACCACAGAACCCTTGATTCTTTCTACCATGTTGTGAGATTCTATGTACCCCCAATCAACTTAATATGTCTAGACTTAACTATTAACCACCTTAGCCCAAAGGATGATAATGGATTTGACAACTTTATACGTGACATAAAAGAACACTTGCTTAGAGACAGATTAGCTGCACTGGTACATTTCTGCTTCTTTTTGCCCTCCCTGATTACCATAAAGATAAAGAAAACATCCCTTCCGGTATTACACAAATATAATCTGTCTGGCCTGAATAATGACAAAAAGCTAAAAGAGATGAAGTCCTGCTTAAGTTTAGTAAAGGCTATCTTACTTTTGAATAATTTACTTCATTGCTTACTTCTGCCATTCACCACAGTCCTCTCTGTAGAGCTGACAATCATAAACAAAGGACATCCAACAAAAGAAACCTGCTTGTTTTGCACGTGCTATCTCCAACTTTGTTTGAAGTCTTTGGATTGTGAGGTGTCAATAAAACCCACTGGCTATAGGGGTGTAACATTAATAAAATCAAAACCAGTGTGTTATACATTATCCTACTTATGACTCTGCATCTGTATGTTTGGGGTCAAGAGAAAGAACATATGTAAAACTGCAAAAATGCAGATGGAAGTAACAAACTGTCAAGAGACTCTTCTAGGTTTGCTATCCTTAGCTAGATGCCCATGGTAGGTATTGCACTTCATGCCTACCTGCAATCAATGAGTAACTTTCAACTCCAGGAAATTGTATCTTTTGTACAAGGATGATTATACTATCAGAGCAACTCAATGCTGTAGTAATATCCTGTTCGAAGTTCTGTATATTTATAATCACTGGGGGGCAGTTAGACTATACAAACAATGCTGAGTTTAGCTAAGGATAAAAAAGACTTAATGGGAATTATTTAAAATGTTTTTGGCATTTTTCAAGAATGCATGCCATCTCCAAGAGGCTTTAGGGAATAAGTTGTGAGGCTATTTCCTGAGCTCTGCCTCCATAGAAAGTTACACCACTTTATCAGCCCCGACTGCTCAGGAACTGAATGGAAGGGAAGGAGAATCAGTTACTTACCATTAATCACTGTAAGAAGTTGCTCTGTAAGCTCATACATTGCAGATAAGCCATTTTCTCAGACGTGATTAGGATAAGTTAGGTAGGAATGTAACTTCTAGGGAGAAAAAAAAAAGGATATTCCCAAGTTGTCAAGAGTGTCTGAATATTAACGCTTTTCAAGTTTAGCTGCTACAGCACCAACCCTTTTCTTGGCATTAGAGTGTGTTCCACATAAGTAGTCCTGAATCTAACTTGTGAAGAAATTGCAAGGCAGGCAGGCTATGCATAGAAAGTCTCAAATTAAAATTTTGAGGCCCTGGGAAAATGCCAATAAGTCAACATGAGGTAGCCAAAATGCTTTTTTGCTAATACCGAGACATTTTACACCTATACCACTTTATATTTTGTTCCTTAGCAAACCTAGATATTTTCTCATCCACATATAGACCCCTGTGATTCTAAGAAGCTCAGTGCATATTTAGTATCTCCTTTTGTTCTACAAACACATTTATACAACCCTCTCCTAAACACAGACAGACAATGACACTCAGGTTCACTGAAAGTTCTATGTTATGTTCATTCATAATTGGAGCTGAATGAATATTTTGCAATGAATAACTTATTCAATAAGCTTAGCCTCTTTTACTGTTCATAGAATATCCATGGACATGTTGTAGTTTCTACAAGTTTGTTATTGGAATTAATTTAACATTTTTTTCTTTTAACTCTCCCCATTGATCACACATATTCAACCACTAAGCTGTGTTGTGATTTGCCATGTAAGCCCTATGAGATTTTTTCCTGTTCTTTTATTAAATGACTAAATAAGCAAATATTTTGAATAGTAGTGTGCCATGCTCATACCTTTTTTTGTGTTCATTTTCCACTGCCAACTGAGTTTTACTGGAAAAACACTGACTGAAATTTCCCCATCTCATAGAAGTATTGCATTCTGGAAACTAAAATTGAAATTAATCTTTTCCCTATAACTATACAAGTCCTATGCACAACATTGCTCTAGAGTCATTCAGTCTTTCACTGCAATATATGTTGAGTGTGAATATGAACATGATCTTTCAACTGACCAAGAGCTAAACTTACCTGTACATCAACTGTAGCCTAAAAAGTTCCTGGTCTAGATTACCAGGAATCATGAGAAGTTCATCTTTCATTTTGGACCAATCACCAAAAGCTGGCTGCTTTGATTTTTGCATGATTGTATGCAGGACTGCGGTACCCCAAAAATCTGGTGCTGAGCAAACGTTATAGCTGTTCTGAAGCCATGGAAAGCTCTGACAGACCCTGAGAGCTATCAATCAATTTCTCTGTGATTATCTATAAAATGATGAAGAGACTAATGCTGATACAGATTAATGAGCTGCCTCAGCATCAGGCAGGGATTTAGAAGGTACTCGATCCAAATCAAGATGCAAAAAATGCATTTGAATCAGGAAAGAATGTTGGTGCAATTCTCATTGATCTGATGGTATCCTACAACACAGGCTGTATGCCAAGCAGCTGCAAATTATTCCTTGTAGGCAGAGGATGCCATTCATTCAAGAAATTATTAGTAACTGAAGCTTCATTTTGCAAGTTTGGGAGATAATCTATCACCTCAATCCTCTCTGCAATGACTTTTACAAAGGTCAGTTTTGGCTCTATGACCTTCCTGAAGTACACACATGCTGATGGGATCTGTATTGCTGACAATGGATACAATTGCCACAAGATGGAAGGGAATCTCAGCCACAAGTTGCATATTCTTATCAATTACTTTCAGCAGTGGAGACTAATTCAACCAAGACAGTGGCAACTACTTTCCATCTACGTGCTGTCATGCCACTTGATTCCCATACAAGGACAGCGACTGCTATTCCATCCAGTTGTCACATACTTGAGAGTAAAACTTACAAATGCTTTTGGGGTGCAAAATAGCTGAATGTACAAACAAACAAAACAGCCACTCACTCGCTTGCCTCAGGTAAATCCTCTGCTCTGGACGGAGTGGGTGCTCAGGAAGGGATAATCGAGAGGGGGGCTCCCCATTCTCCCTAGGACAGAGGACCTCCTGTAGAAGCCCTGTAGGGAGAGGGTGGGCAGCTGAGGTCAGTGTGGGTTGAGAGTATGTGTGTGTGGGCAACTTCTTTCTGTATTCTGGGTTTAGAGCAGCTCTACTATCTGTGTGTGTGTTAGTGTGGAGCAGGTCTGTGTCCTTCCCCCTTTTTCTTCCCCTTCCCTCCTAAAAGCCACTTTTCCAGGAAAGAGCTTTCCTCTGGCTCTGCCACCAGCAGGACTGGTGCACTGTGCACACATTTGTGCTTCCATCCCATTCCTTCTCTGCAGAGGGGTGATGTATGGGGGGACATGCACTGCACTAGCTCACATTACTCCCACCCAGTTTTCTGCTAGGGTCTGCCTGACCAGCTCTCTTCCCCTTTCTCTCTTGCTTGCTGGAGGCAGCCTGGGACCAGGAGAGGAAAGACAAACACGTAGCACGTACACCAAATAGCTGAGACTGGAGTAGTAGGGAGGAGGGAAGGCTGCTACTGCTTCAGTTGTGCAGGGAGAGGTTAGATAAGGGAGGAAAGAACAGTTGTTTCTCCATAAGGAACTGAAGGGGCTGGGCTACAGACTGGGAAGGGGAGTGAGACACTTGAGTTGCTGGAGAGGAACCTTTAAATTGTGCCTCCCCCCACCCCATTAGCAGTTGGGCTGGTCATCCTGCTTCCCTGGCTTGCTCAGAAGCTTAACTCACTTTTTTTTTGGGGGGGGGGGAGAGTGCGGGGACTGCTGCTGCTGCCTCTGCTTCCCCAATGTGAGGCAGGTGGGTGGGTGCAGAGGAGATAAGTGAGTGTTATCAAAATCACCTCTCCCTACTAATGGGAGAGGGAAATGAGCCACAGTGAGTGGTATCTGGCTCAAACACATACCCCTCATTCAGTTCCTGATTACTATCCACACTCTCAGGTTCTGTTGGTTTTCACTACAAGTTGTACTTAACAGGATGCTGACATTTCTCAGAGCAGGAGGCTTTGTCAAAGTTGTTGTTTTTGCATAATGATAAAGAATAAGGACATTTTCTTTACTCCCATCTTAACCTTCAAACTTTCTTCATGCTCTGGAAGTCATTGGGATTCCTAGTGTGAGAATCTGAAGATAATGTGTGATGTGATTGAAACCGCAAGTCACAACAATCAGGCCCTTAAACTCAGTGGCTATGTCTACACTCGCAGCTTCTTGCATCAGAAATATGCAAATGAGGCTCTGCATGGAATATCACCAAGCCTCATTTGCATACCTAATGAGCCGCCATTTTTGCAGAAGAGACTCTTGTGCCAGAAGGAGCTATCTACACTGCCCCTTCTTGTACAACAAAAACCCTCTTGCAGAATACTGTTACGCTGATTATTTTCAGGAATAATGCCATTGCTCATTCAGTATGCAAATGAGGCTCAGTGATATTCCACGCTTAGCCTCATTCACATAATTCTGGTGCAAGAAGCCACATGTGTAGACATAGCCAGTGGGAATATAGACTCTGCCTAATTCCCCACCCCCTCTGCAATGCATCACCCCTACTGTTCTGGCTTATAAAAAAGCTTGGTAGAATGCACTTTTTATTTTTGTATAACGTTGTGTAATATGTTTTAAGCTTTTTGTCTTTTTATAATTTTCACAGTTGTGGGAAATTATTGGGGAAGGGCTGATAACTTTTTAATGACAAAGTTGAGATATAAAGAGTTCAAGCTTCAAAGCGTTAAAACACAAAGACACAAGGTGGGTGAGGTAATTTTTTTTAAAACATTTTGGAACAGCTTTGGTTGCTGAGAGATTAGCCCTTTTGAGCTTCACAGACCTGGAGGAGAGCTCTAAGGAATTTCAAAGGTTGTCTCTGTCACCAACCATATTTGGTCCAATTAAAGATATTACTTCACTCACAGCCCCCTGTCTGACAGCATGGCTCTTAAAGGAAGGGCTTGGCTAAGAAGGACTGTGACAACTCCCTTTGAAAGAGGGAGAGACAACAGACCTGCACTCAGGAGAGCAAGGGACAGAGCACCTTCCAAAGGAAATGGGGGCAGCACCGTGCATGAGGTAGGGAGGGGCAAGGGCACCAACATGCAAGTTTGCCAAAGGTGCCATTTTCCCTAGGGCGGTCCTGGATACCATCTACATTTTTTATTAGTCTCTAAGGTGCTACAGGACTACTCATTTTTTTGGGGTTTTTTTTCTATTGCAGACTAACCACTACCCATTTGAAACCTCTGAATCATCTGTACTGCTTTTCCTTCCTTTTCAGTAGGCAATGTTTTGGAATGCTGGGCTTGAAAACATTGTTGATTGGGCCACCGTCTGGTCTTTGGGAGACTATGTGTTGGAAAGGAGGAATCAGCAGATAAAAGGGAGCTGACTTGCCTTTGCTAAAAGTCTATGAGTTTGAAAACCCTGCCAATTAAACAGAGCTAATCAAAGAAAAACTAATGTATCTGTAAGGAGATTATGAGCAATAGTGTCTTGGCAAATCATGGGTATTGCATAAGGATTCCTCCTCAAAGGAAACAGCCAGCCATACTGGATATACCTGTTTTATGCACAAATCTTTTTATAAAATCCTTGGGCATGGACCGCCTGCTTGAATTTAGATTTATTCAGACCATTTTTCATTTTAAACTTGTACAGATCCATTGCTTTCTGTAGAACTGCTCCCAAGCATAATTTAAAGAAGAATCAATTCTACTGCTATCTACAGAGACTGTAGTCTGCCTTTGACTTGGCTCCAGGAAGCTTTGTATAGTCAATGCGTTTTGACAATTTAAGCATGCACTGATAGTGCTCTAAGTAACTATGGCCAGCTACTGGTGTTTTCTGACAGTCACATGCGTGTGCTGTGGTGATTTCTCTGCAACCTTTGACTTTTTCTTGACAAGTATTTTTCAGTTAGGGATTTCAAATATGATTAATTTCACTTTATGCTCTTGATGCTATTGACAATATTTATTTCTCCCTTTGGTGATGTTCTGTGTGGCTTGAACATAGAATTCTGTACTTCTGTTTTCAACCGTTCACATTATTTGATTTTGGTTTAATAGGCAGACATTTTACCCTTCTTTGTTCTTGCCTCTTCCTACTATTGTTCTGTCCAAATATTTTTGGGCTGATTGCAGGAGGACAGATTGAGGTCTGTCATCCTCAGCTGGGTTTTCTAGTTCAAGTGGCAGCTCTTCTCAGCCTTGTAATTCAGATACATTGGCTGTAACTTAAACTAAGTTCATAGAGAAATGACAACCCAGAACTAATCTCTGGCTCTTTTGTAAGATACTGTATTTTAAGGACTGCTCATTTTAGGTAAAGGAAGACTGTCTGTAGGCCTTGCAATCAATAGACAAAGAGACTGAACACACTAGTTAACATCTTAATTTCATTATATATGGCTTGGCTACTCACTAGACAAAATCTAATGTTCTTTTAGCCTCCTGGACTTCTGAGGGAGCTGGTGTGTTAGTTGTATGCTGGATGATTGAGTGAACCTGCTTTTGTCACATAGACCCACTCTTTGCTCAAAATAAAGTTAGGAAAGTGGTGAGGAGCCCACTTCTTCTCTTAGGGTGTGTCTAGACTACATGCCTCCTTCGACGGAGGCATGTAGATTAGCCAGATCGGAAGAGGGAAATGAAGCCGCGATTAAAATAATCGCGGCTTCATTTAAATTTAAATGGCTGCCCCGATCTGCCGATCAGCTGTTTGTCGGCAGATCGGGGCAGTCTGGACGCGATGCGCCGACAAAGAAGCCTTTCTTCATCGGCACAGGTAAGCCTCGTGAAACCAGGTTTACCTGTGCCGATGAAGAAAGGCTTCTTTGTCGGCGCATCGCGTCCAGACTGCCCCGATCTGCCGACAAACAGCTGATCGGCAGATCGGGGCAGCTATTTAAATTTAAATGAAGCCGCGATTATTTTAATCGCGGCTTCATTTCCCTCTTCCGATCTGGCTAATCTACATGCCTCCGTCGAAGGAGGCATGTAGTCTAGACACACCCTCAGTTATACTGGTATCCTTCCTAACATACGTTGTATTTATTCTGACCCTTACCGAAAGCCTCTTAGAGTATCCTTTCCACCCACTCTCAAAAAGATGCAGTTCAGTTATTTTCCTTTACAGAGAGCTGGTGATTATACATAATCTGTTTGAGTTAATCTGCTTGTATGTAAATGTACATTTTACTTCCAATATATATATTTTATTTCAGTATTCATATTAAATGATGCCACCATTCTGTCTCCGGCTTTCAATGAAATTGTTTGAAATCCATCAGCCTCCTCTACCCCAGCTCAGAGCAGTAGCTGCTGCCTGATTTTAATAATGCTCTTCAACTTTTAAGTAACAATAAATGCACTTTGATCAAAAGAATCCAGTGGTCTGGCTTTGTAGAGTTCCTCCTTGTCTCAGTGTTGAGTGCTGTAATTTGAGGGCACTTGGTACCAACACTCCTGGTAGAGAGCCATTTCCTCTTTACCTCAATGTCTGTTCCCAATGTTAAGAATATAGATAATCGGTATAATAGTACTCTCTCAACCACTCCAGATGGAATAATGTGTACTAAGAGGTTCTTCTGCCTGCTTGTGGTTTTAATTTGAATCCAGCTGGACCCAGATGAACCCAGAAGAAGAGTTTTCATTTTGGATGTGTTTTGTGGCACATGACAGTGTGTGGTGTCCATACACACAAGGCCCCCTTGAATGGGTACAAATGGCAGTGCAGTTGGCATGGCAGAGTGTAAGTGAGTAGAAACCAGGCCTGCCTGAAGGGTATGGATGTACACTACACAGCTCTCTATTTGCCCAGATTGTGCCTCCTCATCTACCCTGCTATGTATAGCACCATAGTGTGCCACTGGAGTAGACAGGTTGGGGCTGGGAACAGCCCTCAGTGCCACCTGGAATGCACCACACTGGCCCCACCCACAGCTCTTAGAGCTATCTGGAATGTTCCAGGCAGTGCTCTGGTGGTGATTTAAAGGGCCCTATCTCTGGGCGCCACTCCTGCTGCCACAGTAACAGTGATGGCAGCCAAGAGCCCCTGGCCCTTTAGAATTGCTGGGCCCTAGGGCAGGTGCCCCATTTGCCCCCCTGTTGGTAGGCCTGACCACAGGGAAAGACTCTGGTACCGCAGAAGCAACAGGGAAACGTGTCACAGGTTTCCCATTTCTCCAGCCTTTCCTCACCCCAGTGAAAGGCTGCAGCAGGCATTGGCACTGAAACTTCTGCCCACTGTCTCACCCCCGCAGAGTTCGTCACTGGCATGTGTAGCTACTATACACCTCAGTGTGGACACAGCAGGGTTTTCAGGCAGTGCATAATTGTGCACACCCTCCATGCTCCCACCAGCAATGTGTAGTCTAAGAGGTGCTTACAAATGCACAAGTAATAGGGTTTAATAAGAAATTGGCTTCCCAGAAATCAGTGACAATCCTAGGCAATTATTTTACAAAATAGTAGCAAAGAAAACATATTTTTTATCTCCAATATAGCACTTTATGAGAGCCATTTCCAGCAGGCAGTCTCCATGTGCAACTTTGCCTGTTTGGTGCACTAATATTTGAATGTTTGATCAGCTCTACATAGGTCAGATGTTCATGTAAATGAGATTACCAAACTAAGCATGAACACAGGTGTGCACACAGACTGGAAGAAAATCTGGTCTTCATATGATATAGGTCTTGTACAAATATTAAGGGCCTAATCCTGCAACACGCACTCACAAATGCAATATCATTGATTTTGGAAGAGATAGTCCTTATCTCTAGACTTTTGAATAATGTTGTTCAGGATTCTTGTATTTAGGAAATGTAAGGGTGAATCCAATGACTTCATGTATTTTAATTGAGTAGCACAAAGCAGCTAAAACGTACTGGTGACTACAGAGCCTAGAGTTCTAATTTGCTCCAGTTTCAAGATGCCAATATAGGTAAGGATGCTTCCTGATTTGTGTGTCTGTACTTATGGTTTTCCTACATTCAGCACCTGGCAGGCTGGAATTTCATGTTTGGAATCTGGTGCCTTGATTTATCTGCCCTAAAACCCATTTTGATCCCACTACTCCTTGGATTAAGGAGCTTCACTAAACTTTTTTTTTTTAATAAAGAACAGGGATATAATTTAAAATGTTATTTATGTTCAGGGCACTTGAAGCCTCTCATCTGTGCTATTTATAGCAATGGATCAATGTCTATATTCCATCTGAGAGTTTGTCAGACACAGATTACTGTCCATCCTGGCACTTCTTTGCTTGCTGGTAAAATTCAGACATTTTGCAGTTTGGTCCCTGTTCATGTTGATTCCATTTCTTACAAGGAACTGGAACCTGCAATCCTCATCCACTCAGTATGCTGGCAGAACTCAGCATTAGGCACATGCTTAAGTATTGTGCTGAATCAAGGCTTGAGTCTGCGTGCTTCATTTCCCTCCCCTTCCCCCCCCCCAGTAATGGACTAAAACTTCCTTTTAGCCACCTTTTGCCTGTCTCATCTATACAGAAGATTTTAAAAAGCGCTCAAGTTGTTTAGGAACCAAACTATTTCAATGAGGGTTATGTTCCTAAATCACTGAAACTCCTATAGTCTGCAAAGTTCTTCAGGGCAGGGACTACCATCAACTATGTGTTTCTACATCACATAACACAATGGGGCTTCATAGGATTACTCACACAGCGTGCGCTCAGCCTAATTTCATAACTACTATTCAGATTGCACGAGAGTTGCAGAATTGGACCAAAGAATATAATGATTAGGGGGCACATCCTCAATCAGTGTTGGTTGTTATGCTCAGTGAAGTCAATAGGGCCTGGTCTACACTAGGACCTTAGTCCAAAATAACCTCCCTCAAGTTTGAATTTTTAAGTGGTGCGTCCACACTACCAACCCTATTATTCCGGAATAAAGGGCCATGGAATTCAAACTTTGTTGTCCTGCTTTTCATGAGGAATAATGCTATTCTCGAACTTATAATTCAGAAATAACATTAGTATGCAGCCTCTGGTGCCACTAATCTGAACTAATTGACTTCCAGTAGACCTCCCACAGATCCTCAGAGTGCTTTCTGGGACTCTGAGTCCGAGGTAGCGGATCCACATTAACGGAGCCTGCTTCGGACTATGTTCAATTCTTCCCTGTAATGAGGACACAGAACTTCAAATATGTAAAATAAGGTGCCCAGAAGTTGAATTTAGTAAATATGAAATAATCTCCTAGTGTAGGCATGGCCTAGGGTGTGACAATTTATATCAGTTGAGGATTTGCCCTAGACTTTTAGAAACTGCTCTGTAATTAATGGTCAATCATACATTTAAACAAATTGGAAATGAATTTCCAGTGATCACAAGAGCTAGATTGGGGTTGTGGGGATGACTATTGAGGGTATAGAAGTTTGTCAGGCCCCTCCCCACAATTCTAATGTCCTGTTTTCTACCTGTTCAGACAGCCATATCCTGATTGCAGAATACTGTAAATCAAGAAAAAATATTTAATTTTTAAAATTTTATGCAGTGGTAAGCTGCATATTCAGAAATGCTGACTTTGGGAGATAAAAGCCTTCAAAACTGAAACATGCTAACCTCAAGCTATAAAAAATAAATATTCACTGCAACTACATTATCCAGAATAACTCTATTTTGAGCATCTTGTTACAAAGCATAAGATCTTTGCTCTTGTGATTTATGGTATCACTCAATGTTGGAAATTGAGGTTATCCTTTATTACCCAATGACAACTCTTTTTTCATTTTTTATGGTGAATACATATATAAATACACTACCTGTATAAAAACACTATAGCATGTGCTGTTATAGATACATACCCACGTCTATAACCAAATTCTTTGCTTGTGCATCCCCATCTGCATTGCAGAAATTCTTACCACCACCTCTGACTTGTTATTCTGTAAAATTAGATTTATGGTGCTCTAAATCCCATTTATATTTTTATCTGAATCAGCCTGCTCATCCCTTCCTGCTCTGCCTTCCCAAATCAAATTCAGTCAGTTCTGTCTAGCTCGGTCTGAATGTTTCCTTTGATTGAGTGATGTTATTTCTAGAAAAAACACTCAAATCAATTTAATGCAAATTCCTTTTCATGTCCTGGTTGACCCATCAGTACTTTGACAATAATAGATTGAAGTAGTTACTTCCTGAGGCAGATGACTCATTGAGTGCTTAGTAATCAATTTTCATCGTTGTGACTGCATAATCTGTTTTTGGGGTTCTGTTACATATCGTGACTAGAATACGATAGAATAGCAATGTTCTCCATCTAAAAAACAGATTGCACAGTTGCAAAAGGGCTGTGTAATAAGAAAGATTTAACCGGGCCAAATTCTGCTGTTATGCACACAGGTAAAAATACAGAATAATTCCATTAAAGTCAGTGGATGTACTCCAAATTTAAACTTGTGTAACTAAAATTCAGAATCTGGCTCATTTGGATATGCCGACTTACTGCAGTGAACAATTTCTCATCTTTGCAAAGATCCATTTTTCTATTGCTGAATTGAGAGATGCTTAATCAGCACACAAAATAATGGTTTTGGTTTAGTATATAAAATGCATAGATTTATGCAATGGAAAACAGAGAGGGAAGGGGGGATTAAGATCAGCAATAAAATAAGTTAGGATGACCCTCTAAGAGTCTATAATACTTCACAGTATGCAAAATATTACACTTCATTTATCATATGGTGAAGCACTGTATATTTTATTATACATCCTGTGTAATTTGGAGCCATTGAGAGGCTCCCAGTGTTTATGATTCCATTCACATAAAGGTACATGTAGTAACAGAAATGAAATGTCATCACAATGGACTATGTAAATACCAAAGCTCTACTCCAATCAGATGTGCCTCAAAATCTTCAATGGAGTGATATGTGCACTGCAGAACGCATGAGCCTGAACTTCAGGGCTGTCCTGGGAAATGAAGCCATGAAAGTAGCAAAACATGCAGCTCCTCCTGCACCCCTAGTGCTTCCATGCAGCTGCATCTCCTGAGTCCTCCTGTCCGTGGTCTGTACTGCAGCCCTGCAGGAGGACTGGGCTTGGGGCATACAGCAGCCGCATGGAAGGAGCTGCTGGCAGCCCCTTTTTGCACCACTGCTCACTTACCACGACACACAGGGCATCGATCTAAACTCAATTACATTGGTGTAAGTACATGAGTGTACTGAAGTCCATGGAGTGACAACAGTGTAGATGAACCAAATGATGCCAGTAGCAGTAAAAAACACACGGAGTAGGATTCTTCTCTCACATCCGTTTTATACATGTAAAACTCTAAGTCCTGTGGGGTTATTCATAATCCATGCTAGTGTCAATGAGATCAGAATCATGGCCAACAGTTCATATTTTTTCCTCTAAGCTTTGGTGCAAATATCTTTTGTTCAACCACTCACATAAGCTCTAACTTTATCACTCATTTTCAATCACACTGTTGTTTCTCTATGCTGTGCATTTTGCAAAGATGATATGCAAAGGGGTAAAGGACAGCCTGAGTGACCATAATGTGCAGTATCTAGGAAACATCTAAACCACAATTCAGCAAAATGACAGCAGCTAAGATGACGTATGCAGATATATTCAGTCCTAGCAATGACCCTGCGTTAAGTCTTTGTAGGGAACTTAGTATTTTTCTGCATGCTGATTCAATAGAATCAATAGTGGGAGGGCAAGATCCAAGTACTTGGTATCTAAAGTCCTGTTTCTATGAAATGAGAGTATCTTGTATCATGTATGAGCACACTTGAATATCATTGAGTTAGACGGAAGTTGAGGAAGTTCAACATCTTGCAGAAATAAGCCCCATCACACTCTCTCTCTCTCTCTCTCTCTCTCTCTCAAGGTCACATAGTGATAGAAATGTAGCCGTGTACGTTTGGTGTAGCTGAAACTAAATACAGGACTATGTAGCACTTTAAAGACTAACAAGATGGTTTATTAGATGATGAGCTTTCGTGGGCCAGACCGACTTCCTCAGATCAAATAGTGGAAGAAAATAGTCACAACCATATATACCAAAGGATACAATTAAAATAAAAATGAACACATATGAAAAGGACACATCACATATGAAAAGGACAAATCCCCCTCTGTTCTGAAATGTGATTTGTCCTTTTCATATGTGTTCATTTTTTTTAATTGTATTCTTTGGTATATATGGTTGTGACTATTTTCTTCCACTATTTGATCTGAGGAAGTGGGTCTGGCCCACGAAAGCTCATCACCTAATAAACCATCTTGTTAGTCTTTAAAGTGCTACATAGTCCTGTATTTTGTTTCAAGGTCACATGTACGCAAACACAGAGTTATCAGGGAAGTTTGCCACCTCATATTTTCTCTTTACTCAAAACTTTACACTGTATAGCCCAGCCTTACTCCATTCAATTCAAACATGATATTCCAGCAGAATATTTTACCCTCATGAAAGAATTGAGCTTGGCGTGATTAGCATCGGGAAGTTCTGAGTTTGGACAATTTAATGAATTTTAATGCAAGAAAACCACGTTCCTCCCTATGGATGAATCCAATTTGTTTTGGCAGCTTCCTGGTGGTCTTCACTGCATAGGCCCGTAAAGACTGCTTTCTTTATCTTCTCACAAATGAAACAACTTCTTATGTTAACATTCAACAAAGGGATTGTTTTTAAAAACTAACTGAAAACTGCATAAAACTCTATTTGGGAAAACATTAGAGTTTTGAGACTAAAAACACTCTGAAAATATTTCTTTTCCTATTAACAATAGAAGCTAAATGTTTGGACACTCTGTTTCAGCTAAAAAATAAAAAAGAGAGAGAGATGGAATAGACTAAAAAATTCTAGAAATCACATGTCAAAATATGCATTGTTGTTGCCCTGTTGGTCGCAGGACATTAGAGAAATAAGGTGAGTAAGGCTACGTCTAGACTGTAGGCTTCTTGTGCAAGAAGTTTTTTTTGGAAGAGATTTTTCCAAAAAAAACCTTTATTGCACAAGAGAGCATCCACACTGCAAAAGCACATCAAAAAAGTGATGCACTTTTTCGAAAGATAGCGTCCAGACTGCCTGGACGCTATGTTGCATGTAAGCAGTGATTGCTATGGACAGAATGGCCACCAGGACACCTGTGCTTTTCCTCTTCCCTCTTCTTCCGAAAAAACTCCCTCTTCCCCTTCCACACACACCTTTTTGTGAAAGAGCTCTTTTGCCAAAAAGCTTCTTCCTCATAGAATAAGTATTACCAATTGCATGAAAAGCCCTCTGTTCTTTCAATTTACTGTAAAAAAAACGCTGTGTGGACATAACTCAAGTTTTGTTGGAAAAAAACTCTGTAGTCTAGACTTAGCCTGAGATAATATCTTTTATTTACTTACAAGTCGGTCCAGCAAAAGAGATTAGCTTAGCACTTGTCAAAATACAGACATCTGTGTAGACATCTGGTCTCAGGCTTTGAAGCCCAAAAAGTGGGATAGGTTTCAGAGCCCAAGCCCAAATGCCCACACAGCTATTTTTAGCACTATAGTACAGCTGAAATCTGCAGACCTGAACTCAGACTTACTGCTCTGGGAAAGGTGGAGGGATAAGTAGTTGGGCTTGTCATGTAGACATACCCTCAGTTCTATACCTTGCCTTTCACTACAGCCTGCCCTACCTTAGATTTACCTTTATGAACTTTCCCATTTAGCCGTAGTAGGGACAGGAATGGAGGCATGCTAACATAGGCAGAATTCTGGCAGCTGCTGGCCTTACAAGCATATGCTCAGATCAAGGTTAGATGCCACAATGCTTAGAATACCAGCACTGTAAAAGCAAGCTCTTTGCTGGCCAGGCCTCCCTAGCAAAAGGTCCATCCCCTGCCCCCCCCCCCCACCCCCGATGGAAAAACCCTATGCTATGACACGTAAAAATAGCCATCCTTTGCAAGGCAAAAAGAGAAAACAGGAAAACCGCCTCACACCTTTCCCCACATTCCGTCACGTATCGGACGGGGTTTCCCCGCCTATCTCAAAAAAGAGCGCGAAAGCATTCTCTATAGATTAGTTCCCCCGCCCGTACTAGATTGAGGGTTCCTGAACAAAGATTGGAAGGGAGAATATGAGCCAGGTCCAAGGACTGATCACCCGAAGAGCCCCTCCCACTCACTGAATCAAACGAATTCCCTGTAAAGCGTAACGTATGCCTAACATTTTATTGTTGCTGTTGTGCTTTGTGTGTTTGTTAAATGTAAGTATTGTTATCTAAATTTAGTTAGAGGTATTAAGTAGTTGTGATAATAGTCTTAGATAAATGATTAGCCTCATGAGTAACACTGACATAAATATAACCATTGATAGTCCCTGGACCCTTGTTAACAACTATTGGAATTTAGAAAAAGCCCAGGGAATCCTTCTTTACTGTATTGCATTTTGCCTGTTGTTCATGCTAATAGTTATTTGGGCCCATGTATGTAAGAAATTGATAAAATAATAAGTTACAACTGGAAGCATTTCAATAAAGGTTTAAAATGATATCCAGTTAAAGCTTGTCTATTTCTACATCTCCCTGAGACCTGCCACATTCTCAAACTGACCAACTACTATTTTAGACAACAAGCACTTGTTTAGAGCCCTGACTACAAGAGCTCCCCTGAACTAGCTGCAGCAACAGTGGGAAACTTTTGTCAGAAGACCCACCCTATTGTTGATGTGAACAGACATTCGCTCTCCATAAGCTCCCTTGCTGTAAAATGCGAAGGGGCATCAATGGCCAGGCACCACAAAGGAAAAAGGCCATGATTTTTTTCACCTTGATGTTTTCTAGAGATCTAAGTCTGGCACAACAAGGAACAGTTACTGTATCCTTTCAAAAGGCAGAACAGGATGTTCTTCTGAAGGCAAACACCCTCCCCCAAACCTCAGAGATATTATCGCTGCACTTTGCAGGAAAAACACTCTAGCCATGGCTACTTGTTCAAGGCCTCTGTATATGTACCATCCCCTAATGCAGCAAAGGTTACAGAAGTCATGATCCAGTACATGGTAATTTAAGTTTCCAAGTGAACATGTAATAGGAGCACGGTTACACAGGAGTAAGATTCATATTCCAGATCACACCACAGAATGTCTGATAATTGTCAGTGAAGTGTTTAGAATAAAAGAGATGCCTTCTTAAAGAAAAAATACATGTAATGAATTTAGAATGGCTGATCATAGATAGGCCTAATAACAGCATCTGTCTGAGCTGCAAATACAGTCTATTTGGACTATGATTATAATCTCCACAGGTATCTGCTCTTTTGCCTACCCGATTTTCCACATTGTGCTGGTAAAACAGTTGTAAAAGCTGCCTCTTTCAAGACAGCTGTTATAACAAAAAGAAAATAAATATAAAAACGATTTCAATTACTCGGCATAGTTTTCCAAACAACAGTACTTTGCACAAAAGTTTCCTCAACATCTTGTTTAATATCTGAAGATCTCCAAACAACTGCCAAATAATAGGCACGGTCCTAGTTTTTTGATTGAACTCATGTTGACTTCAGTGGGCACAAGAGAAGGCTAAAGGCTTGGCTATATTCTGCCAGAGATTGATGCACCACAGATCACTCTTCCAGGGTTTTTCCCATCAACCTTCCACTGTGGTGACGCTGCAGAAATTCAGCATAAGGTACATTGATTCCAGCTAAACAATTCTCATAGCTGGAGTTGCGTATCTTCAGTTGACTTTCTTCCTAAGTGTAAACCTGGCCTAAAGAATTAAAACATAGTTGTGCTCTAAAAATGGAAGCCACTAACTCAGCAAATGCCCCTCCACTGTGCTTATTCAAAGACATTAAGTGCCATAAGCAATAAAAAATAATTTAAAAAATCTAAAGTGATTACTGCCTTTTATTTTCAGTTGAAATTCCAAGTGAGAGATGGACTCTACATCTTCCTAGGTATTCTGGAGTCAATATGGTCTAGTAGTTCAGGAAGAAATTTAAAAATCTTACCCTGTAATGAGCTTCTGTGCAAGGGGGACTATCCTGCATACCTAGGATTAATGTTGTAGGTCAAGGAAAAACTCTTTATTGCTGTTCCATTGGGATAGGATATAGTTGGAAGAATTATACACAACCTCTGCAAGAGATTAGAAGGGACCTCAATTTGCAGCCATCAGTACTCAAAGCATAATACTTTCCAATGCTTGCTGAATTACTGGTGTTATGGGGGTGGAACTGTCAAATGAGTCATGGAAGTTGGATCAAGGAACAGAGAGAAAGTGTGTGTATGCTAAGGAGTTAATTAGATACCCAAGGACTCAAGAAACATAAGGTACACAGAGAGAGTTCTCAGGAAAATTCTGGACAGAGATGCTACTAGAACTCCTCTTTCAGAGGGAATATATGTAAACACTGGAATCTCTCTTAATCTGCTTGTAAGTTTCTTTAAATCCATATTTATACTCTGGTTAACTCTGTGCTAAGGTTTGTATCATCTTTTTTGTGAGACCATTTCCTCCCCTCCCCCAAACTAAAGTTGAATTTGTTTTAGGTGCTATAGACTGAAACCACCACTTGCATCACCAAGAAAATTGCCTCCTAAGTTCCAATAAATTACATCTGTGTCAATCTTACAATAGCACTGGAGTTGCACAAAAGTCACTGAAGAGTTAATTTAAACTTTGTTAGAGAAATATGTTTGGTCAGGAAAGATCCTCATTTGATTTTCAGAGCCTTTGGTGAGTTCACAGGAATGGCAATTTAAAAAGTCCCCCATCAATTTACTTGAAAACATATATAGGAGATATGGAATAAACGAAGTCCCCAATTTACAAACGGGTTGTGTTCAAAAAATTCATTTGTAAATCAGTTGTTTGGAACTTGGAATGCACTTTCCGTAGAAACAATGTTAGAAATGATACTTAGGCTAACCCACAAAAGCCTATTTAATCCATAATGTAGGTGAAATATTGTATATTTACAATGAGAAATATTAGAAATGTATTTTTTATTCAAACTTGAATGCTGGTGCTTGAGGAAAGGCTGATGTAATTAGAGGAGATAGATGGAGATTCTGAAGGAGAATTTTGATCATCTTCTCCTCCCCCACAAGCTCTGTGCTGGCTTCTGAGGCTAGCCCCATCCCCTGGCTGCCTTCCCCTGGGGGCCGCACCCAGCCACCATTCACCAGGAGGTTGTGAGCCTGAGTCAGAGGACTCCAGAAGAGCAGGGGGTGGCCAAGCCACCAGTGGTTGGAGAGAAGCAGTGGTTTCCCCTTCAAAGCAATACTTCTCTCCAGCTGCTGGCTAAGAGTGTGTCTAGACTACAGGTTTTTGTCGACAAAAGGGGACTTTTGTCGACAAAATTATACCCGCGTCTACACTACCGCTGAGTTCTGTCGACATAACATCAACAGAACTCAGCAGTTTTGTCGACGGCTGTAAACCTCATTCTACGAGGAATAATGCCTTTTGTCGACAGAAGGCATTATTGCATCTATGCTGTCCTTTTCGTCTACACTGTCATGTCAACAAAGTGGCTTGCTTTGTCGACAGAACTGGATGTAGTCTAGATGCTCTTTGTCGACAGAAGCTTTGTCGTTAGTATCTGTTGACAAAACTTCTGTTGACAAAAGCCTGTAGTCTAGACATACCCTCTGTGACCACCCCTGCTCCTCTGGCCAGCCCTTGTGCTGCTCACCACTACCTGTACCACTTGCCTCCTCCCTGAGGCTGCAGGTGAGCTTTCATTATGTATGTGCAGATGTTTGTAACTTGGGGAGTGCCTGTAGTGAGAAAATAAACCAGAAACTTAATGTTGTTTTTCTTTATAGTCCCTTTTAGAGCAGAACTGTACTTTAAACAATGCTGTATTTGATAAGTAACTGATTGTTGGAGAGATTTTCTAAAACAATTAAGAGATTTAGGAGCAAAAGCTCCATTGACTTTCAAGGATAATTACACTGCAAAATCCCTTGGGTGCTTCTGAAAGTCTCCCCTTCAATCAACTAGGAAAAGTTAGGCATGGAAAATTAATCAAACTTGCCCAGTGTGACTCAGCAGCTTAGTGATAGAGCTTGGGAAAGAATCCAAATCTCTTGACTCCCATTCAGCTGATAGTGCTGTCTGCCTCATTCCCATTCACAAAACAAATCCTGAGACAGCTAGACAAAAACTTCTATCAAATTCTCTCGGTTGGGAATCTGGATGTTACTGATGACACAGGGAAAATTCAGGCTAGGAAAACCTCTCGCTCAAAGAGGAATTTACCAACTGATTTTCAGCTTTCCCCTCCATTGGGCATAAATAGTTAGATTTTGCTAACCTCAAAACAGTTTATCTGGCAAAAGCATCTGGTTGTTTAATACAAAAATAGGTTAGATGGCATTGAGGAATGTAATATGTATTTATTCTGATTTTCTAAGAAAGAAGCAAAAAATGAGTTTTGATTTCATTGAAGATGGAAATCATTTTCTAGATAGAACATCTCAAGTTATTGGAGCCCTAATCAGTGCATCAAACTGACCTTGAGACAGGAGGCAGACATTCATATTGCAAAAGATATCAAAGCAACTTTTGATGAGAGAAAATATAACAATCACTACTTTCATGGTTTTCAACAATAACAGAGTAATAGAGAAGGTGGACAGTTTTACATATCTTGGCAGCACCATCAGCCATGATTGTACCAGTTCTGAAGAAAGAAGATGAATTGGTAAGGCAAACACTGAAAACATCTGACTACTCAAAAACATCTCCCTCAAAGCAAAACTGAACGTATACAATGCAATGGTTAACACCATCATAGCATATAGAAGTGAGACATGGCAACTTACTTAGAAAGATTCAGAAAAGCTGGATGCATTTCATCACAAATGCCCGAGAAGAATATTGGGAATGTCATATTGAGATAGGAAGACAAATGAAGATGTTAGAAAAATTACTGAACAAGGCACCCTTTCACAAATAATCTACAAATATAACATCAGTGGCTGGGGCATGTACTAAGAATGGAAAAAGTATGCTTACCAAATACCCACCTTGAATGGAAGCCAGAAAACACAAGAAGAAAGAGAGGAAGACTGTGAATAACATGAAAATGAAGAGTTCCAAAAGATATCAAGCACCTCAATACGAAATGGGAAGAGTTGGAGTGAAGGACAGTTGACAGGCAAGAATGGCAAATATGAGTAGCCCAATATGCTGCAAAGCATGGAATGGACTAAGGGCTGAGGTAATGCAGGAATTATAAATGTAACAGTGAAATGCATAGTAAGAAACACCATCTGGAAGTTGAAGAAAGACTCAATTCAAAAATAAGGTATGATTATTTAAGAATGAAGAAGATTAGCCATTAGAACAAACTACCAAGGGGCATGAAGACATCAAGAGGCTGAGAATCTGTCAATTCAATTCCCAAGATCCATAAACCTGGGCACCCCGGACGTCCCATCATCTCTGGTATTGGCACGCTCACTACTGGTCTATCCAGCTATGTAGACACTCTTCTCAAACCCTTCGTAACCAATACCCCCAGCTATCTCCGAGACACTACTGACTTCCTAAGGAAACTACAAAACATCGATAACCTCTCCAATAATACCATCCTTGCCACCATGGATGTAGAAGCTCTATATACCAACATCCCACATGAAGACGGATTACAAGCAATTAGAAACACTATCCCAGAGGACACTACTGCCAACCTGATAGCAGACCTATGTAACTTTGTTCTCACCCACAATTATTTCCAGTTTGAGAACAACTTATACCTCCAGATCAGCGGCACAGCCATGGGTACACGCATGGCCCCACAGTATGCTAACATCTTTATGGCTGACCTAGAACAACGTTTCCTCAACTCCCGTCCCCTTTCACCCCTTCTCTACCTACGGTACATCGATGACATCTTTATGATCTGGACGCATGGCCAAGAAACACTGGAGATATTCCACAGAGATTTCAACAACCTACACCCCACCATCAACCTCAGCCTGGACCATTCTACACGAGAGATCCACTTCCTGGACACCACCGTACAAATCAACAATGGAAAATTAGACACCACTCTCTACAGAAAACCCACCGACTCATACAGTTACCTACATGCTTCCAGCTCCCATCCAGAACACACCACACGATCCATCGTCTATAGCCAAGCCCTTCGATACAACCGCATCTGCTCTAATCCCACTGACAGAGACCAGAAGCTTCAGGATCTCTACCAAGCATTTATAAACCTCAACTACCCACCCAGAGAAATAAAAAAGCAAATTGAAAGAGCCAGACGAATACCTAGAAACCATCTACTTCAAGACAGACCCAAGAAAACCAACAATAGAACACCACTTGTCATCACCTACAACCTCCAACTTAAACCTGTCCAACACATTATCAATAAACTACAGCCTATATTGGAACAGGATACCATACTCAAAGAGGCTCTGGGAGACAGACCCATAGTCTCCTATAGACAACCACCTAACCTCAAGATGATTCTTACCAACCACCACACTAATACCAACCCTGGTACCTTCCCTTGCAACAAACCCCGTTGCCAGCTTTGTCCACATATTCATTCTGCTGATACCATTTATGGACCTAACCAAGTGAGTTATAAGATCAAGAACACATATTCCTGCGCATCCAGAAATATAATCTATGCTATCATGTGCCGAAAGTGTCCGTCTGCTATGTACATTGGACAAACATCTCAGACACTTCGCCAAAGGATTAATGCCCACAAAACAGATATCAGACAAGATCACAAAGAGAAAACAGTTTCTTGTCATTTCAACCAGAAAGGACACAGTCTTAATGACCTGCTAACCTGCATCCTACTTCAGAAGACATTCAAATCTGCACTTGAAAGGGAATCCTCTGAACTGGCATTCATGCTAAAATTCGACACCCTCCGCACTGGACTTAATAAAGACCCCAACTATCTTACACATTACAAAGATAGCTTCCCCAATTATCACCTCTAATACTATTAACTCACAGACATTTCCCCTTCCCCACCTCTAATATCATTAACTCACTGGCATTCACCTTCCTTCCCCCCCCCCCCCCCACATCCCCCTTCTGTTCTGTAATGTGATTTGTCCTTTTCATGTGTGTTCATTTTTTTTAAATTGTATCCTTTGGTATATATGGTTGTGACTGTTTTCTTCCATTATTTGATCTGAGGAAGTGGGTCTGGCCCACGAAAGCTCATCATCTAATAAACCATCCTGTTAGTCTTTAAAGTGCTACATTGTCCTGCATTTTGCTTCAGCTACCCCAGACTAACACGGCTACATCTCTACCTCAATTCAATACTGTATGCCTTTCTAGAAGATATCTTGTAGTCAAATGCAAGTTATTGGGCTCCACTTAATTACAGGAATTATTGGATTAAATTTTATGGTCCTTATTATTCAGAAGTTTAGTCCAAATGATCTAATAGCTCCTTCTGCCTTAAACATCTATTAATCTAATTGTAATAGAGCTGTGCTGGAAAATTCCATTTACCGTATTATTTAGGCCTTTTAAATTAAGATTTTTGTTCTGATTTAGAATAAAAAACAAAAATTTTGAAATTCTTCACTCTGGAGTTCCCAGCATGGGGCTCATTCACCTGAGGGCTGCCCTGGAGACATAGATCCTGAAAGTCCTAGCAGGCATGTTTCAAAGACTGTCTGGAAGAATTTCATTTAAACCAGTTGCATGGAATGTTTCAATTTTGAAAGAAAAAATGAATAATAATAGGGAAAATGTTGAGAGAATACTTCTAACTAGCTTTAATTTATAGTGAACACTTTTTAAATAGTTAGGGAACAAAAATGGTTTAATGATTTTAAAATCATCAAGTTTAGTTTACGATTTTTATGGTTATATTATTTGTTGCACAAACTTATTTGAATACGTGTGAGGTACTTGTAAAAATTATCACAAATCTTGAAAGATTTCACTAAAGTTTATACATCTAAATATTTTCACTGGAAAAGTGATGTATTTAGTCTTTACTATCTGAAAGTTTCAGACATCCAATCAGGGAGCAAAAATAATACTATGTGACACAAGATGAATCACGACTAACAAATATTCAGAGTTAACTAGTAATACCATATAGGCTAAAAGTCATTTGTCCATACTACCCAGCAAATATTGAAAAAGTAACAAATGCACTAAAAAAAATCCTCAAAGATTATTTTAATGAAATATTTACTGCCCCCAAAGGACTAAATTCATAATAAATTTTATTCATAATGAATCTCATCTAGCTCTGATATTTTAAGTACTGTTACTGTAATTGTTATTAATAATTTCATGTCTGCATTAATGTGTCTTGTCTTCACAGTGACACGCGTTATTAAAATGCAGTATTATATACAGAAAAGTCCCATGAATCTAACCATAGCTGCAGTGAAGTCAGATATTATTAGCTTACACACAGTTCAGAGATGCAAGAATTGAGATACCTGCCACCCACAAAAAACTTATGACTGGTCTTTAAAAATGTGAGGGTTTTTTAAAGATATCTGAGAAAACAAAGATGCCATGGGCTAAATTGGCCTGCAGACTGAAAGAAGTCAATGTTAAAAAGTGAATACTTGCTAAACACTGCCAGTCCCAGCTACCAGAAAACATATAATTGTATGTCACATGCCATTCTATAGAAACTCTAAGTATAAATGGTGCATTTGAGACTGCTACATGGTAGTACTTAATAAATGGTGGTGATGATTCTACTTTTTCATCCATTATTGATGGTTCTTTGGTTCAGGTTATGAATACATGAGCATAGAGGTATGGGAAAGCTTGCTTTATACCTATATTGTGGATGAATACCGAAAATCAATCTCCTGTGCTACTAATCTGGTATTTTCCAGATCACTATTTTCACTTAAAATAAATAAATAAAATAATACTCAAGATGGCAGGAGAAATATTATAATAAATAGCAATTTTTTCCTTGGTTCCACATTGGGACTGAAAAGACAGAGTATTACCAGAACAGTTTTTAACTGAATTTTCACTTCTGAGAAGGAAATAGGTGAGCCTTGGTCACATCTCCAGTCAAAGGAAATCATTAAAGTACAGATATGCACTATGCAGTGCTTTGTTTCATTATACAGCATCACGCCACACAGGAGGAAATGGGTTATACTTTCTGACAAAAATGTATTTCTCTTCTAAAATGATTACCACCATTCTTCTCAAATTAGAAGTGGAAGTGATGATGAGCCAGCACAAGGGAAAGGAACCCAATTAAAAGAGAAGAGAAAAAGGCTAAAGTACATGTAATTGTCTCAATTATTAAAGTTTTATCAAAGACTGTATTACAGGTAGGCTACGTTTAAGATACCTGAAAGCACAGCTGGTTTGCTGGAACACTTAATTATGCTACTAGCTGAGTTGTTTAACATAAGAATCTGAGAATTATTGAAAATGGTAAAGATTTAACAGAGAAATGGGCCACAGAAAATAAGGGATTTATTTTCATGTTTCATTAATTAAAATGTAGTTTGGCAAAATACTTAATGCTGGAAGATTAGTGTCCTTGGGGATGTTTTGATTATAATGTGGCTAGATGTTGGAAAATATATTATGTTGTCTTAAATATTTAAAATAGAGACAGTTTGCACTTGTAATCACATTATTTTCTTATCTCTTGTTGGAAAATATCAGTGTTAGAGTATTTAAAAATGCAACTTAAATGTCTGGTCTTGCCCACGAAGCTAATTTTAATGATCTAGAGCAGGGGTCTCCAAACTTTTCAGCCCGAGGGCCGCATTAACTATCAAACAGCAGTTCGGGGGCCGACTACACACTTGAGGTCCAAATAAAAAACAATCAAAACATGGATGTTGTTTTTAATTATTTATTTAATATTATTTTATTCAGTTATTATTTAATAACACATTCATACACTACACATGAACACCTGTATTAGTGTGAATGGTGAAATTGTTTCCTGGATGCCAAAATAGCAGACATTTCTGGCTTTAGATTTGTTGTCCCTAACATCAACAGTGACCTGAGATTATCATCGGACAAGTTTGTTCTCAAATTGTTCTTCACGTATTTCATTCTTGAAAATGTTTGTTCACACAGGTATGTTGTTCCAAAGATTGAAAGGTACCTTGATGCAAAAGTTTTGACATTAGGAAAGTCTTCCTTGGGCAAAAACTGGTAAAAACCCACCAGTCCTATTTTGAACTTGTCCCTAAGGAGGTCATTTGCTTGCAACTCAATGACTTCCAGCTGCAGTTCATCTGGGCAACTGGCCACATCTGCTTCAAATGGGTTTTGAAACAATCTCACTTCTTCTGCCTTTGAATCCAAAAAGGTCTCCACGGGCCGGATGAGAGGGCCTCGCGGGCCGCATCCGGCCCCCGGGCCGTAGTTTGGAGACCCCTGATCTAGAGTTAGCAAAATTACAGTGATCAATGCATGTTGTTTTTAATCTTTGCTTTTTATTCCATCCACAATATCATTTTACGTAACAAACTTCTATACATGTTTCTCATGTCTGCTTTTATCCATGTCTTTCATTCCATTAGTAATAAAATAATTTTGTTTGAAAACTTCCATTACTTATGGATTTCTTTCCTCTTTCTTGAATAACATGAAAGATTGTAGGATTAGAGATTAATGGAGAGCTACTATACTCGATCTCTATAAGAAATATTCGTAAACATCAGAAAACAAACCCCAGAGCATGACCAAGTTATAAATATTGTTACAAACATTTGTCTTCCGACCAGCTCATTAGTAATACTGTGTTAACAGCAAGCTGAACAAAAACTTTTGTGGGCTGTATTAAAAATGCAAGAATACCTCATGCTTTGCTGACAGTATACCGTAATCTCAGCTGAGTGATACTTACCCTGACAGAAAAAAGAGAATTTAGTTTAATTGTAAATAATGATCTTGTTGTATAGTTACATTTTCCTACAAGATTTTATACTCTGTTTCCAGGGAAGCACATTACTAGAATAATAAAATATTTTTACAATAACTGGCCAGCTTGGATACTGAAACATGTGGCCAGTAGAAAGCAGAATCCCAAGCAAGATAATGAGATTTTTATTAATTTAATTAGCCACATATGCATTGAGCATGCCAGCTTCTTCCATTTGGAGATGCTACTCTTTATATTTTGGTTCTTAATTAACATAGTCACTCAGAGGTACACAATGCCACTAGCTGAGCTATCATTCCATATCAATCTAATTTGGCCTTGAAGAGCATTGCTAGTTCAATGAACACAGGGGCTGGCCTTGCCATGAGGCGAACTGATGCAGTCGCCTCAGGTGCCAGACTGGGGGGGAGGGGGAGGGCAACTCTGCAGTACCATGGGAGGAGTAGAACAGAAAGAAGGCAGAACTGAGACCTTTCAAAGTTTCGGCCCAGGCAAGCGGACATGGGGGGTCATTTGAGCTCCCCCCTCAGGTGCCAAAATGTGCACCAGCCCTGTATAAACATGAGGAATTGTCTGTCCAACAGCATGGTGGCCTAATGTATCTGGTGAAAATAGGAAGTTCTGCATCCCGTTTGGGGGTTGGTAGAGCAGAGGGAAGAAGAACAGTAGTCACTGCAGATAACAAATCAATTTCTTTCCCAAATGTTGCTCTGGCTATGGCAATTTAATAATAAAAAGTGCAATATTGAAGAGACATGAAAGCTATAAAGAAAAGATTTAAAATTGATTTTGAAAGTTTCTAAACTAGGCCATAGAATGAATGGTCTGTGTTGAGGTGAATGTTCAGTCTCACTCCTAAAACTCCTTGTAGAGAGTGACATTTCAATTTTCCCCAGCTTTGAGAAGCTTGATTTTTTTACAGCTTCACAGCTCAGCCTTTGGAAGCACCTTCTAGCAATGATAATAAAGTATACTGAGTGGGGATATGGATAACATTGATAAAGAGGCACTAATCCTTATCCGCTGTGAAAAATAGTCTGAAAGCAGATCCCATCCTGAGGAGAGGAGAAAAAAATATTAAACATGACTAGGAGTAACCTATTTTTCAAAGAGTCATTGGGAGACTAACTGCATTTTTCTACTAATATGCAATATATATGGATGACCTGGTGATTTACAGACATTTTAAGAGAAAAGATTAAGTAGACATAAAAATACATATAATTTTATAGTGCAATGGAAGGAGGAAGGAAGAAAAAGTAACTTAAATGAGATTTAGAAAGATCTCGCCTGTAAGATCTAACATGACATTGTGAAGATTTGCATTTGGAGTTGGAGATTTCCCGTTAAATGGTTCCCATATCAGTGTTTACAACATTAGCTGTGTGAGCCTTCAAAGCCTACACTGAATGCTGCTCATAAAGTTCTACCTGAGCTAACATCAGTATAATTCATGAACAGCCTCTCTGTACAGTAAAGAACAGAATGTTAATGATCTCAGAATTTCTTAGGCCTCCAGAACAAATGAGAATTACAACTCCCACTGAATATACATTGAAGAGTCCCCAAGATTAAACCTTGAAAAATGAACTTCAGTTATTTTCCATAAGCCATTTAAATACATCAATGTCTCAAAGCCAAGAGTTAGATTTCAGAATATTAGGCATAAAGAAGAACAGCAAAGATTCAGATTCATATCCCCAGACTGAAATATGCATGATTCAGACACCAGGAAGAGGTTGGAACGATATAATGGCAAGTGGAGAACAACAGGAAATAAGATGTAGGGAAATCAATATTGTCAGAATCAAAATACCCAAAGATATGCCAGATGAGCAAGGTTTTACTGTTTATTCTTACAGCAAATTCTTATAGTAAACAACATGGAGAAGTCTGGACACCAAAAGCTTAATTGCATGTCAGTATCACTTTCTTAAATAGCAGCAATTGGGAACATGAAGAAATGTAACAAACATCACATAATATACTGATAGGGTATAATGCGTTTAATTAAAAATGTGACAACAGCTTGCCATAATTGGCTGATCAACAATGATTCCTTAATATTTATAGTTATCATGGATATTAACTAGTAATAGAGCATGAAAAACATCACAACACAGAGAGCCAGCCAAAAAGTACAATCAACATCATCAGTGTGCAGTGAATTTACTTTGGCCAAGTGGTAAAGATGTGAAACTCATAGCCATATTGAATTAACAGGGAAACTCCCAGAAAGGGAATTTCTTAATGACATTTTTGTTGTTAAAAATGCTGATTAAATCAAAACCAAAACTTTTCATGAGAAAAAGTACTGGCTTAAGCAAGAACTATCAGAAGGAATTCTCAGATCCAAGATGGAATTTATGATGTGTATCCATGCATCCGCCCCTATCTGCCAATAGCCTACCAGTTATAGCACTCTTTGGGGATGTGGGAGGCCTTAACTGACAGCTACAAAGTGACTAAATCTCCCCAGCCCCAACCCCATGAAAACTGAATTATTTATGAAAAAGTGGAATAATTCCATCAGAAGTAACTGAATGACTTGACAATTGGGTGGCTAGTGTGCTCCCCTAGGATTTGGCATACCCAGGTTCATAACCCTGGGCTGACTCAGCCAGAGGAAGGACTTAAACCTGAGCTTTCTACATGTCAGTTAAGTTCCCAAAGCAGTGGGCTACAGCTACACT
Source organism: Pelodiscus sinensis (assembly GCF_052426305.1). Taxonomy (NCBI): domain Eukaryota; kingdom Metazoa; phylum Chordata; order Testudines; family Trionychidae; genus Pelodiscus; species Pelodiscus sinensis. The sequence continues at coordinate 22,873,823 of NC_143065.1, read as the reverse complement.
GGCAGCTTCTTGCTCAAGAACAGCCTTTCTTCTGCAAAAACTTGCCGTCTGTCTACACTGCACAAGCGTTCTTCCAGAAGTAAATTTACAGTATAGTGTTCTAAAACAGGGCTTCTTCCAGAAGAGTTATTCCTCTCCCCATGAGGAATAAGCCCTCTTGTGCAAGAGCTTTTCCAGAAGAGGGCAGTGAAGCCCCTATGGTTAAAATGGCCATCAGAGTTTTCTTGCGCAAAAGAGCGTCTACACTGCCATGGATGCTCTTGCGCAAAAGCACATTTCTTGCGCAAAAGCACATGGCAATGCAGATGCTCTCTTGCGGAAGAGTTCTGCACAAAAACTCTTCTGCAAAAGAGTTCTTGCGTAAGAAGCTACCAGTGTAGACGTAGCCTTGAACTATAACTATCCTGTTGTTCTCTCAAAAATGTTGAGAGATATTGGTTTTGTACTAGTTGAACAAAAACAAATATAATTTTTTTTTCACAAAATGGGATTCTGGTTTCCTAAGTCGTTATGGACCTACAGCTGAATAATGGAGCATAAAATCTAATTAACTGATAAGGACAATAGGGGTCTGATGATGAAAATAAGAGCAAACTTTCTGATTCAGAGTGGATCTGAATTTGAGTCCTTTATTCGTCCCTTGTGTCACATCCCAAGAGTGAATGAAAGCATTACTTGCAAAACACTTGCTGCCTGGCAGGAGAGAGCACCCTGAGTGATTGCTTTTGGCTAACCTATGGAGTAGAATTAATGGGTATTGGAGAGAGCTGCAACCCGCCCTCTTCAATTGGATTTATAGGATAGGTGCAGTTCTTCCATTTTGTTATTTCAAATAGCAGGAGCAATTTAGTGGGACCTGGTGGTAGTAGATAAGACCTTACTCAACATGAGTACTTAAAAAAAACCCTAAACACAACTCAATTTATTCAGGCACCAGGCCAAATTAAAAAGTTAAAGCTTTCACACTGGTTTTGCTTTGTGTTCTTGAGGTTTGCTCCTGGATGTTTCATTTCAATTCAAGTGACAACAAGGCAAAAACTCATGTCTTTTGAAACATTGCCCTGAGGAATCTTCAGATCACCTGTTACAAGAGGACAAGCTCAGAGGCCTACACTGTATAAGGGACTGACTCTGAGGTTCATGAGTTTGCTTCTTCTGAGCCAAGATGATTGTTAACTTGTAGGATAGTATAAATCAAAGAAGCAAAGGCAGTCTGACTTGCTGGAGATTGCACTACTTAGGCAGGGATTGTGCAACCTGGAAATACAGGTAGTGAAAGAGATATATCTCCACCAACAAGAAGTGACATCTTGAAGCCAGAAACCTGGGAAAGGGGCACCCTTTGTGGACCATCGAGGGGAAATACAGATGCAGTTGCCCTGAACTGTCACACCTTCCTCCTGAATTCTCCTCCCCGTGCCCCATATTTCGTGGATGTCTCACACCAGTCCTCAGTTCCTGTCTCCTGGCACTTATCTTCCTCTCTAGGCCCCTGCCTTTCCAGTGACACTGAGCACACCAGTCCCCCAGCTCCCAGGTGCCTCAGACTGACCTTACACACATGTTTTCCATTCAATGGTTCCCACTACTCCGTCCCTCAGGCACAGATCCCTGTTTTGGACTTTTATATTTCCTATCTTCTCGGCTGCAGCAGTCATCCTCAGCAGTGGAGGGTCTCAGAAGGGTAGAGTCCTGTAAAAGTTGGAGACAAGTGGGTTCCATTGTTGGCTGATTTTTCAGCAGCAGAGATACAGATCTCCCAGCGTTTCTGGTGACAAAGGCAACTTACATACTCAGCAAAAAGTTCCTCAGTGGCAACAAGTCTGGTGGTAGCAGCAGATTCCTGGGTAGCAGCAGGTACCTGTAGCAATTCCTCACACGACTTCCCAACTCTCTCTATATCTCCAGCTAATACTCTTCAGACTGCAGTTTGGGAACCTCTAACATCAAAAATAAATTTTACATTGACATGCTGGTGTGTAAGAAAATTCATCTAAGTATAGGACTGTCAGTGTGAAATAAGTGAATAACTGTCTAAAACTCCCTTCAAACTCCATACTGGAGAGAGATGAAACAATACTTAGGCTACGTCTACACTACGGCTACGTCTAGACTGGCATGATTTTCAGCAAATGCTGTTAACGGAAACGTTTTCCGTTAAAAGCATTTGCGGAAAAGAGCGTCTAGATTGGCACAGACGCTTTTCCACAAAAGCACTTTTTGTGGAAAAGCATCCGTGCCAATCTAGACGCGCTTTTGTGCAAAAAAGACCTGATTGCCATTTTCGCGATTGGGGCTTTTTTGCGCAAAACAAATCTGAGCTGTCTACACTGGCCCTTTTGCGCAAAAGGACTTTTGCCCGAATGGGAGCAGCATAGTATTTCCGCAAGAAGCACTGATTTCTTACATGAGATCGTCAGTGTTCTTGTGGAAATTCACGTGGCCAGTGTAGACAGTTGGCTAGTTTTTCCGCAAATGCCTTTCGGCATTTGCTTTTGCGGAAAAACTTGCCAGGCTAGACACAGCCTACGAGTTTTTTTGGCAGAAAATATGCTAACGAGGGAATCGTAAGCATGAGTCATGACATAATTAGCATATTTTCTGACATTTCTTTTTGCACAAGGGGTTTTTGTGCAAAAAGAAGCAGTGTGGATGTTTCCTTTTGGCACAAAAACCCCATTTTGCACAAGATCCTTATGCCTGTCCCAGAGAGACACACACCCCTCTTTCCATCCCTAGCCTCACCTCAGTCCTCCGTTCCTACACCCCCATTTCCCTGCCTCCTTTCCCACCTCCCCTCTTCCATCCCTACCCCACCTCCATTCTTACACCCACCCACCTGTCCTCCTTACTCCCATCTCATTCTTCCATATTCCAACACCCCCATCCTTCCATAACACCCCCACACCCTCACACTGCCCATCTCCCCTCCTCCATTCCTATATCCACCTCACTCCCACCATCTCCCCTTAACATGCCACCCATTCCCACATACACTTCTATCCCTTTTCCTCCCTCTCTACACACACCCTACCCCATCCCATGAACAGGTGGCATAACCAGTAAAGAAATTGCACCAGGCCCATTTGCAGGAATTTCGGGGGTGGGGACTGCTCCGGGTACTGTGACAACAGGATCGGGGCAACTGCCTGGAGAGAAGAGGAAGCAAAGGTGTCATTGCTGGGGTGCTGTGAAGCAGAAAAGGGGGATGTCTGTGGGCAGAGGAAATGGAAAGCAGGCAGAGAAAGATGCTAAAGGGAGAAGCAGAGAGCGGGGGTTCCTTTGGGATGCCAGGTTGAGAAAGGGGGATGGGAGGGGCTGAGGACATACATGGAGGATGGAAAGAGGGCCAGGGAGCCATGCAGTGAGACAGGTCTTTGGGTGCCACCATGCAGAGACAAGCACCCCTTCCCCCCACTGGCCTGCCCCCATTCAACCAGGTTGGCAGCCGCTGCGAACGCTGCTGGGGCTCTCCTCTGTGATGCCTCAGGGGTTGCCAGACTACAGCAGCAATTTCCACCAGGGCAGCTCAGTGCTGATGTGGCCACTCGAGGTGCGGGGGAAGATGGGGTGGTGGGCGGCCAGGGATGCAGAACCTGCCTCTGTTCCCGGTGCAAGTGGGCTGCACCCCAGGCCTCACACCAGCTGAAGCAGCCCCCTGGGCTGGGAGGGTGAGAGCCCCCACCTGGGAGGAGCACAGCTTTGCATCCCCATCCCCAGGCAGAGAGCCAAAGCTCAGTCCGCCCCACATGGTTGCATACCATAGGCAGCCTCCAGTAGGGAAGTTGGCACAGTGGTTGCTTCCCCCAAGTAGGGGGCTACCCGGGCCAGTCTGGCACACTGTTAGTGCCTCCTCTCGGCCACCAGGCCTCATTCCACTTCCCCTGTAGGCCTTCTCCATGCAGGGTCTCAGGCCCTCTGGCTACTGGGAAGGCCCCCAATGTTCCCAGGTCCAGTTGTCCTGGAACCTCTATGTGGGGTTTCTTTTAAATTTTATGATTTTTGAAGCAGTCTGGCCTGACTCGTAATTTTAAATGCTGTGGACTGTCAGAGACTTGAATGATCTGACAGATTGTTATTATTTATATGTATCACAAAGCAATTAAGGACCCTGAAACAGACCTACAGTTGTCAGAGTTGGTGAGGTTTTTTTCTTCTCGAGAACGCAGACCATCTTCAGAGGTCAAATGTGAAACATCAAAACAGACAGTTTTCACTGTGCCTGGGACAGATTGCCTGTAGTATACTCCCACAGTCTCTCTCCAGACTACCGTACATGTACCAGAAGTCCTGGGAATACACTACCCAGCATTCCCTCCAAATTGAGAACAGACGGAAGCTTCTACTCATCTTGCCTCGAAGGGTTCCATTCTTGGGCAGATGCAGCATTCCTGCTATACCTCCAGACATCCCTACTGCCTCTCCCAAACCAATTCCTTTTATTTCTAAATGGCCGTTCTTGTTCTAAAATTCTGCCTTTACCATAAAACTGCTGCCACATGTTAAAATGGTTCTAGAGACTTCCTCCATCTCACTCTCTCTCTTTCTAAAAGGGCCAGTACGTCCAATTACTGGACCCACTCAGAATTGGAGCCTCATTGCACTAGGCATTGTACAAACATATAGGCTATGTCTTCACTACAGAGATTTTTTGGAAAAATGACCATTTTTCCAAAAATCTTCATTTATGTCGTCCACACTGCAATCTCATTTTTTGAAAAAAAATAGAAAAAACAGAGGTTTTTTTTTCTGACATTGGTAAACGTCTTTCTATGAGGAAGAAGCCTTTTTCCAAAAGAGCTCTTTTGGGAAAAAAAGTGTGTGGACAGGGAAGATAGAGTTCTTTCAAAAGAAGAGGAAAGAGGAAAAAGCACAGGTGCCCTAGTGGCCATTCCATCCATAGTAATCACAGCTTAAATGTGAGATGACATCCGTTCAGTGTGGATGCTATCTTTCGAAAAAGCAGATGTGTTTTTGCTGTGTGGACGTGCTCTTTCGGAAGACTTTTTTCGGAAGATTTCTTCTGGAAAAGCTTTTCCCAAAAGAAGCCTACAGTCTAGACATAGCCATAGTCCCTGCCCCAGAGAGCTATATAGTTAGTTTTTAAACAAAGGGAATAGGGAGTGGCAATAGCATTAACAATTCATTTAAACACACAAATTTCACATAAAAACGACATTGAAATAACAAAGACTGAAAGTGAAGCACTCAGAATTAGGAAATGCCAGAATTAAGTTTGCCCATGCAACTGAAAAGAGGTCATAGGCAACCTTAAGTAGACAGCATTACCAGGTCTAGCTATATTACTACAAACCCCACTGCCCTCCTGCTAAACCATTGTGCTGATACATTGTTTGTTTTTACTGTACAAATCTGTATGCCTGTGACGTAGTGGGGGTACCTGGCTGGTTTCTATGCTGCTGGCTCTGGGGTAACCCCCACTGGCTGCCGTGGGTACCACGACCCAGCAAAACAGGATGAGTCACTATGCAAACCAGTATGGCCAGACACCCCCATGGAGAGGAACAAAGGAAGGTGGAATGCTACCCTGGCTGGGGGGCAGGGCTGGAAGAGAGTTAGTTAGTTGCTGGCTGGGAGCATGGAGAAGATAGCCTAGGGAAAGGGGCTGGAGTTTAGGGGCCCAGTCTCCCCCATCTCAAGGGGGCCTGAGGCATCCTAGCCCAGCTCTGTGACCAGACTACATCTGTGCTGTGCTGTAACCTGGAGAGGCAATAAACTTCCTCTATTCCACCGGCTGGTGCAGTCTGTTTGTGCCATTTCGGGGTGCAGGAGATGGGGGACCCCCAACGCGCCGTCACAATGCCACATTGCACTTTTGTCAGTATGGGTTGTCATAATATCGATGAGTATGACGATGATGATGATAATGATAATGTAGGAGATGTCATTAGAGCATCTTCAGTAGCTTAGTTCTGGCAGCAAGCAATCCATGCTTCAAGTGATGATACTTGGTATGAAGGAGAATACATAAAAATAAATTGTATTGTAGCCTTTCCCAGCGAGTGTAGCCAAATTATACCTTCCAGTCTCACTGTTACTCCTAATTTTCAGGATCTGGAATAAATGAAATGATGGCTATAGCTATTCTTCTATTTTCTCTGTCTAAGAATGCTGATTTCAAGGAATTGTGGTGCACACATACTAGTTTGTTTCAGACAGATGGGTGGAAAAACTAAGAATTTATAAAACCTTAAAATATGAGTCCTGGAGCTTTACGGAGAAGCAGAAAAAGAAGCAGGGCATTGAAAATTCAATCCTGCTGCAAGTGAACCCAATGGTCAAGTGCCCACAGACTTCAATGGCATCAGATTATGTTTTGTAATCATTGATAATATGACCAGTTAGAATACATGAATTATGGATACTGGTTCTCAGATTCCCTGCTCTTTTACAGCCAGATTTCTCACAACACTGGGTACAGAAAGCTTCTCAGTCATTAGGAAAGATACGTAACAAAGTCCTGAAATTCCACAAAATAACTCTCCCCACAAAATTAAAACTGTATGATGATTTTGTGTTCACATCTTTCTCCTATGGCTGCGAGTCCTGGATATCATAGAAACAGCTAGAATGGTGGTCTCTGCCTGCCTTTCTGGTGATGTGCTGGCAAGACAAGATTACCCATCTAGAGGTCCTCCAAAAGTCAAATGCCACAAACATGGAGGCAATATGGATGAAAGCCTAACTATGCTTTGGATTGGACACATCATCAGGATGCATGAACTTCAACTCCCAAGAAAACTTTTCTGTGGAGAACTGGCACAGGGACACTGGAACCAAGGCTGCCCTGAGAGCACTTTAAGGACAACATTAAGGACAGCTCACCACTTCTATAGTTACCAAGATGCTCAGCAATCTGCTCTGGAGCATTCTTTGGACATCAGAGTCACTCCAGAATCCTCCAAAAGAGATAGCATGAAAAAAATCATCACTGAACTGATGGGCTACATGAGATTCTCACAAAACATGATAATGTCATTAAACTGAGGCACAGATACATATCCCCCTCTCCAGACCTTGTTGTTTTTTAGGTTCTTGAGCCTGCTAATCTGTTCCTCATTTTCCTCAATGGAGATTTCTCTTTAAATGCTTTGCTGAATTGAGGCATTTTGTAATATCTTTGTTGGGATTAAGAGTATTTTGAGTGGGTTTTTTTTGTTTTGTTTTTGCAGATGGAGAAATTCCTCCTGAAATCTGTCCTGATTGATACAGGGGAATTTTAGTAGCCTTAATTAAGTAGCCTTTGCTAAAATATGTAACACTCTTTTAAAGTAACTCTTATTGTAGTCTAGCAAATTTCCATCTGCAAATGGTTCCGTTAGTTATTGGGAAAGCTTATTTTTAAACATATCCAGTTGCAGTTTGTTACTTCTCTTTTTTAATTTAATTTAATTTTTTCCTCTCTCAAATTAGCTGTTATTGGAGTTGCATAATTTCCTTTTTAAATTAGTCCTACTTTTTATTGGGGAAGTCTCATTTTGAACTAGTCCCTAGTTGAATCTGCCCCAACTATATTTTGGAAAGTTTCTTCTTAAAGTACTGAATATAAAAAATAACTTCCATAGTTTCTTATTCCTAAAGCTCATCATGATACTTTACAGAATAGGTATCATCACCATATCACAGATGTGGAACTGAGGAATGAAATGGTTAAATGACTTGCCCCAGTCTATATCTATTTAGGATCTCACTCCTTCAAAAATACATTTTCATCAAGAACTTTATGTACACAATTAATCCCTCTAGTCCTAATGACCTCTAAGGAACTATTCATATGCATAAAGTTACTCATGTGAGTAGGAGTTTGCAATATTAGGAGCTTTTATTATTACCTTTAGATTGTGAAAAAATTTGAATACTAAATTCAGAGAAAAAGAGTAATACTAGATTTCAGAAATGAAAAAATAGAGAGAACTCCATCTAATGACCATTGAAGAAAAGATTCCCACTGACTTCAATGGACTTTGAATCAACCTTATATTTCCAGATGTCAAAAGAATAACTCGCAGTTGGAAGAAAAGTCCTAATTTCCAAGAGATTTTTTTGCAATTTTCTTTAGAGTCTTCCTATTTTTTCCATCAAAATTATGCCTCAGTAAAATAGATTCATCATAATGATACTACACATTTAAAGAATTTTTATGTACTCAGATGATGAATAACGATACAAATTAAGTTGATACCAAAGATAAATTACATAACACTATTCTGAATTTTCTGATCCCTCAGTCTGTAGTTTATTGTTTTTTAATTATTCAATTATACATAGAAAAGAGCATAGCCTTAATGGGGTTTTATAATGCTTTTGAGAAGAAAATATATAGATGTCTATTATATTTGTAGAAGACTAATTGCAAGGGGATTTAGACTTTTTTTAAAATCTCTATAGCCACAATTCTGCAAGTGGATCCACATGAATGGGCTCTTGAACCCATCTGCAGATCCAGTTGTAAGTTTGGGGCTTAAAGAATTGATTCAGCAAGATACTTTGCCATTATTTAACTTACTCCTGTAAGTAGTCCCATTGATTTCAACTGGAAAATTCACATGTTTAAAGTTAGGCAAGTAGGCCCAGATATAAGGTATTTAGGAACATAACTCCATTTCAAAGGAACATACCTTTTAAGTATCTTGAACAATGACCTAAATTGGGGTAAATGCTTTAGCTATGATGCAGGAAGGATACTTAAGTATTTCTTTAACTTTAAGTCACTAGGACTTAAACATGTGCTTAAGTGCTTTTCTTAACTGCTTTTCTAGCAAGTAAGAAAATATATACAACTTGATTAGTCGGTAGCTCGGATTGGTAGAGTGTTGTTTTTTTTTCATTTCATTTCTCTTCAAGAGTTTTGTGGGATAATAGAAATCGTGAGCTAGCTCCACTGTTGAGGAGGAAGTGGCATGTCCCCACCACACTGTTTCATTGTGCGTAAAGGGAGCCTTTCCACTAAGAGCTGTTGAAACAAGTCTTCACGCAAACTTGTTTGGGACCAAATTGCTGTGCAATGTGGCAGAAGTCCATTCATTTGAATGAAGCTGTACCTGTTTATATCAGCTGATATTTTGGCCATACAGTTTTGCATTGGAGATTTGTTTCAGTAGCTCTCAGCTAAATGCTGGATTTCTTTGAAAGGAATAAAAAATGGAAACCAAAACCAATCTACCAATCCCAGCTACTAACTAATCAAGTTGTATATATTTTCTTGAGCTTTAAAAAAAAAAGTATTCAACTGCCTTGCATAGGGTTGTCCAGCTAATTCAAGTAAGTTTTCTAGATGTCTGTGTATTTATTTGTTTAGCATTCACCACGGCTGCTGAGTGTCCCACTATGAACTGTGTGCAATTTAATATTTCCTCTCACATGGACAGACTAATGAATGTCTGACCATCTGAGCTGAAAACGGCTGGTTGCATTGCCTAGAGGGGAGGGCACTATTTCAGGAGTCAGGAAAGTTGGAAGCTATGCCTAGTTTTTGACATTGACTATGTGTTTGTCCTTGGGAAGTCACATATCCCGTCTGTGTCTCAGGAAAATAAGGATAACAATATGTACTTATCTTCATAAAACACTGAGTTCAACAGATAAAATGTGCCTTGTAAAAGGTAACTATTATTATATTTTCCCTGAATATGAAATTTGCCCAGCAAAAAAAGTTATATGGAGAATCAATAGTGCAGTTTCCATAAAACATTTTCCATGTATTGATGTACAGGGTTCAAAAATTGATTTATTAAACCCATATGAAATATTCTAAGTGTTTCCTTCTCCAGACCAAGGAAGATTTTAAACTTTCAAGGGATTACAGGATTTTATATTGCTAGTGGTTAAACCTAATCTGCTACCCATGTCTTGAAATACCTATTAATGAAATAAACCAAAGATTAAAAGTTATTGATATAACAATTGTCAACACATCAGTCTAAATTTTTTCACAACCTGTCAGATGCATCTTGTTCAGAAAATACTTGCTCGGTTACTTTTATAAACACAACGCATCCTTGCAAATTTACTCTAGTTTTTTGACATCCCTTGAGTCATAGACACTGTTTAGAAAGGTAAGGTCATTCAGGATGTTAAGGCACTCACAAAGGGCACTGTCTGAGCCAAGACTCAAAATAGTATTAACTGTTGGGGTTCTAGCAGCTTTAGAAGAGGGCATACTGCACATCGTGTCAGTGTAGTCGAGTCTTGTGAGGCTGTGGACCAATGACTTCCCCCTGCTTCCATCCCATCACACTGAAGTGGGGAATTAAAACCTATTTAGCAAACCACCATGTCTTCTGCTATGGTTCAAAGTTCTTTGCCTCGGCAAGCACATGACATGACAACTGTGGACTGAGACTCTTTTCATTTAAACTCCCCAAGTTTGGAATCTTCAATCAATGGCTGCAGGAAGAGAGCGTGTATTTCTTAAGGCACAGGCTTTAACTAGGATCTCAATGAGTTTTTATGCAAGTCATAGCCTCAGAGAAGACATTGGGGAGCAGAACCTATTGCATGGCCCCTAACCTGGATTACTAATGCTGTCCTCTAAGAAACATGCCAAAGTGCAAAAACAATCTAGATAATTTGATTTTAGAGCACTCACATGTCAAGCTTTAAAGCATATAAAAATGGCAGAAATGGAAACCCTGTGGGGCATGTACACAGTAGAAATTGCACATTTTCTTAAATACTATTCTGTTTGGATCTCTCAAAGATTTAGTGGGTGTGTGACGAGTCGCCCCCGACTCGCACGGGGAATGGCTGGGGCCTCCGCGCCGCAGGAAGCGGTGGGCAGACCCAAGCCCCTCCCTCTGGCCTTGGCGCAGGCAGGGAAAGCCGGTGGGGCTGCTTTCAGCCTCCACCGGCAGGGAAACACTGGCCCCTCCCCGGCGGCCACTCCGGACGAGAACAGGGAGGAGCTAGGCGGCCGAGCCACGGCTGAGAACGCCGGTGCACTGCTGGAAGGGGAGGAACCCCGGGCGGCGTCCGGCGCGGCGGGCCACTTTAAAAAGGCCCGCCACCAGCGAGAAAAGGGGCAGCCTCCTTGCAGGGAGGGAGGGAGAACTCCCGGTCCCAGGACGGACCCCGAGCAGCACCGAGGCCGGCAGGCGGCCCGGCCTCGGCCCTGGGATTCTCGAGACAGTCACCGCAGCTGGCGATCGGTCAGCCCCGGCTCTGACGGGGATTGGACCCCGCTCCAGCAGCCCTAGAGAGGATGGCCTGGTCGGGAACGGACCCGGCGGCGGGAGCGGACCCCCGAGGTATCGCTGAGACGACTACAGCCTGAATGTCTGAACCAGGGTAGGTCTCGGAGGTTGGGACAATGACCCAAAGGGACTCGGGAAGGGAGGAAGGAGCCCGGGGCGGGGCACTTTTGGCGACCGTGAGTAGACGGGTTACGGATGGAGTGACCCCTGTCTACCATGTTGGGGCGCGAGCAAGCCCCGACGCTTAGGGCCCCGGGCTGGGACCCGGAGAGGGGGTGGGGCCGGGTCCACCTCCCTCCCCCGAAGGAGCATTCAGCGTTGAGCAACACTGGCTTGGGCGCGCAGTAGAACCGAGGCACACCCCTGGGTAGGTGGAGATTGGATTCAGGGGCTACGGCCCCATCCTGCAGGGACGGGTGACAACTGCTGGGTTCGCTGACCCCCCCCCCTTCCTTCTGGGGAGGGGGTGATCGCACCCGATTGCCCGGGCTTCCAAACAGGGGTCCGGGCCAGGATATAGACGGAAAGAGGGTGAAGGGGTCCACCGAGCCCCCCTCTCACACCGGGAGGGGGTGATCGCACCCCTCACCCCTCACAGGGTGTCATGCACCAACCTGGATAAAACTAGACAAATGGAGACTATTTTGATCCAAATCACATCAATAGTTTGATCTCCAGTTGTAAGCAATAAAAAACAATATCCAATTAGAAACTTTTTTGAAAAAATAGCTTTTTGGGGGTTGGGAGGCTTATATAACCATGACTTCAAGTTCAAATTATTTCATATTTGGGTCAATAACCCTACTTTGCCCTCTCCAAAGGCATACCGTATTTCAAAGGAATCTCACTATACATGCCAATTTTAGAGGGTTTAGAAAGGTCAACTTTTAAAAAGATGTTGTGATGCAACCTTAACTTTCATGGCACAGCCATGACACTATAGTTCCCAATTATCAAAAGACCATACTTCTATCTCTCACTGAAATACCTGTGCATAATAATGTACCACCTCTGCAAGGCCCAGGAAGGCAGAACATGTTCTCCATACTAAACTCTTGTCATAGCATATGGCTATGGCATATCAGGCTTGGAGTCAAGAATCTATTCTTGAAATCAAAGACACTCAAACCTCTACCTAAAGTAAATTGTGTATTTAATCCTTTGCTGCACTGGGGCCTTAGTGGGGCCCTGCCTTTCACTATCATTTGCAAACAAGCCGGGGCTCAGTGGTAGTCTAGCTGTGCTATGCTCTCTCTTCTCATACCTGATGGTACTCTGCAAAGTTCCAGAATGCAGAGTTAGTGTGGGCTGGGAGGCAGCTGGCAGGGCTTCTTTGGCCAATACCACCTCAAATGTATATAGAAATTTTAGTTAATACAGATTCGCTTTGTAGTGGAGAGTCTGGGGCTAAATCCTAAGCAGTAGGACCTCACTGGAGTCACAATAGCAAGGAAGCAATGGAGACCTTAGAATTGGTATGGAGGCACAGAATCCCTACACTAATGGTCCTGTGCTCCCAGTTGCATGAGCAGAAGCAGCAGTTTCTTTTGTAATGGAGACAAACCTCCCTCCCGCTCCTCATTCCCCATGGGATGAATTCTTTAGGCAGCTCCTTAAATTGAACACACACACACACACACACACACACACACACACACACACACACACACACAGGCTATTCTTATGTAAAGGAGGAAATGGTTTTGAAATAAAGCTGTATTGGGAGGGAAAAAATAAACAGCCATTGAAAAATCCATCCTCTTTGTTTTACATTGATTCAACAAGCTAACAGGCAATTAGTGGCTGCAGCAGCACACTGCTGCCTAAAAGAAGCACTTCAAGACATCACAAACATCCCATCTGATTATTAAAGAGCAAAGATGGCATTACACTGGCCAGTTCTTTTGCAGTTTTGACCTTTGAATACTACATTTTCTGCCAACAAGCACACCTACAAAATGAATGCTTAGCACAGCAAGAGTCATTATAATTGAATCATGATGCTGAGTGATGCCAGAAAAAGTAGAATAGATTTCATATTAAAAAGCTAACTGCACTGATTTACTGTAGCTACATATCCTTTCTGAAAAATAAATCACACAAAGGTAATTAAGAAAATGAAGTGGATCAAGACAGTCAAAAGTGTGGGAGAGGCAGAATATTATATTGTTTTATCTATGTATGGATCAAGCAAGACAGTCTATTGTCCTCCCTCGTTCACAAAACTGACCCTCATCTTTTCCGTGCATTGTAGATGTAGCTATGTCAGCTCCAGTTAATTAGAGAAATATGGTGAATGAGGTAATATCAGTTATTGGACCAACTTATATTGGCAAGAGTGACCAGCTTTTGAGCCGCACAAAGATGCTCCCAGCATCACAGCAAAATGCAAGATGGAACAGATTGTTAGCATATGTAGTTAGCACATTTTGTAAGGGACCATTCGTGTATCGTTCTCTGGAGCGATCATCACACCTACATTCACAGAACCACTGCAAACACTCCAAGAAAACTGTTATCTACAAACAGGCACTAATAGCTAATCTGCAATAGAAAGGCTGCAGCTCCAAAGCTGCAACCATGCAGTTACAATTCTGTAGCAAAGATGCTCTCTACTGATGGGAAAGAGCTCTCTTTTCAGCATGATAAATCTGCCACCCTAAGAGTCAATAGCTATGTCCACAGTGACACTTAGGTCACAATGTGATTTATAATGGTCAGGTGGTAGCTTACTCATATTCCCAAGTGACATAAATTATACCAACATAACCTTTAGTGTAGACAAGCTCTCAACTACCACAGACTATGCTTCGAGAAGAAAGTCTGGGATATATATCTTAATACACTTAAAACTGCCCTCACCTAAGATACTCCACCAAAGAAGTAGAACACATCATGAAATGAGCCACCTATGTTCCCGAAGATAACACACCAAATCAAAGGCGCACCAAACCCTGTCAGAGCAACAGTTGCTAAATCTGTAGTCATAGCTCCTACAATGATCAACACTCTCCTCTAACACATCTTCTGAGATCTATGGATCATACACAACATGTTGTATTGTATACTCTGTCCAGTGCATTATATGCCCAAACAGCAATTATATGGGTGAACCCAATCACTATGCTCTCCAATGAACTTACATAAGAAAATGATAAAAGACAAAAACACTGTGTTATCCGTGGGTGAACCTTTTTCTCAGAGGTTTTCACTTTTTCACTCTTTTCACTGTTTTTTTTTTTTTTTTTAGTTTTATTTTTTAGGTTTTTGTACAGCTCTTCACTTTTCAGTTTTACACTCCATATTTGACCTACCAATCATTATCCTCAAAGGAAAACTGCACAACATTTTCAAAAATGAACCTGGGAGCTTAAATGCATTACTCCACTAGACACTAAAAATAATAGACTGAAGAGACACACTGGATTTATAGCTTATTACCTCAATCTGTAATCCAAAGCCCCTCTTTTCATCCTGTGACTGCAGAGGTGATAACAGGCCACTTGACCTTGCATGGTCCCTTACAATATGTGCTAACTATATATGCTAAGATATCTGTACCATTTTACTATGACCTTCAGAATAACTTTCCCAGACCTGAAGAAGAGCCCTGTGTGGCTCACAAGCTTATCTTTCTCTCCAACAGAACTTAATTGAATAATATATATATTACCTCACCCACCAGGTCTATTAGTGAATCCTTCCTTCATCAAAACTTCCACTGAAATCAAAGGAAGTCTTGAATGAGTATATTTGCTTGTCACTGGATTAAATATGTTGAACATCTAAAAACCTTTTATTTTTACTTTTGAAATGTTTGTGTGTATGTGTGTATCACATTAGCACTCTGTTATTTCCCACTGTAATAATTAACAAAGTCTTCCTTGTGAGGTATCATTCTAAATGTCTTGATACACTAGCCATTAATATCTCGTTGGATTCTATCTACTGTCATCGTATGTGAAGTTATGGAGTTTGGCTATGTAGGTGTTACTGAAAAATGTTGTGAGGTTGAAAGCAGCCACAAGCAGGTTTTCAGGTACCAGGGTAAAAAGGCCAAATAATATTAATGGCTTATTGAATAAATGCACACAAGCACCAGGATTACCCAAAGAACTGCATACAAGAGAGCACCAAACAATGGGAACTGTTTGACCCAGCTCACCACAAATGGGAAGATATAGAAAGGGGAAATGACATCATGAGGATACCTCATTTTCCCTACAACAGCATACCTGGAAACACCTGAGATACAAAGGCTGAACTGGGGGAAGCGGTGGTCCTAGCCAAAGGGAATTTCTAGCCTGTGTATGAAAACAGGGAAAGTCCAAGCTACAAAGCAAAAGCAGCATGAGCCTTATGAATCAGCCAGTTTGTTTATCATTCAGAGTGAGAATTTACTAATCCATATCTTACCTAGCATGTTACGCTCATTTTGCATTTTTGTTTATTTACTGGCTAATCTGCTTTGATCTGCTTTCTATCATTTATAATCACTTAAAATCCTTTTGTAGTTAACAAACTTATTATATGACTTAATCCAAACCAGTGTGCATTTGACTAAGCTGGCTGAAGAAAAGCTCAGCTTGGTTACAACAAGTATGCATGGTGCTCTTCACATTGAGGGAGAGGTATATCTGGGTATTAAATGTGTATACTGGTCAGATTTGACCAGGGCAAGGCATTATTGTTCAGGGGTTTTAGGCTGGGTAGCTGGTGGTTAGAAATCCCACATGGAATTGCAGCTGGGTGTGTCCTGATCTGAGTGAATGCTGGTGAAAGTGCAAACTGGTCACAGCAGCATGGAATCAGTGGGACCTCACATTGATAGGTCAGAGGGCTCAGTGGAACCCGTTGCAGGGGGTACCACAGAGGAACCCGTCACAGTGCCTTCCAAAGGTTTAGTCATGGGATATTACACAATTGAATAAACAGGCACAGAATTGACATAACATAAGAACAGACATGCTGGGTCAGATCAAGGATCCATCTAGCCTGGTATCCTGTCTTACCTAAACAGTGGTCAGTGCCAGAGGCATCAGAAGGAATGAACAGAACAGCGTAATGTTGAGTCATCCATCCTCTGTCATCCAGTCCCAGCTTCTGGAAGTTGGAGATTTAGAGCTCATGAAGCATGAGGTTGTCTCCTTGACCATCTCAGCTATAACTGGCTATCTTCCATGAACTTATCTAGTACTGTTGGCCTGCACAAAACATTCCAGGATGACAACTTCCATAGGCTGACTGTGTGTTGCATGAAGTAGTACTTTCTTTTGTTTGTTTTAATCCTGCTGCTATTAATTTCATTAGGATATGTAGGTCTTTGGTTGCATAAAGGGATAAATAACACTTTCCTATTTACTTTCTCCATGCCATTTTTGATTTTTCTAAATTTCTTTAACCTAATCTTTTTGGTTACCCTTCTCTGTACCTTTTCCAAATTCTAATAAATCTTTTTTTTTAAATGGGGCAACCAGAACTGGACACAGTATTCACAGTGCAGGTCTACCATGGATTTACATAGTGGCATTACAATCTTTTTCTCTTTTATTACCTTTGTCGACTGATCTGTGTCTAGACTGCCGCACTGTGCTGGATAAGCTGAGTGTCGGCACAGCATGGCGGCCATTTTTATTTTAATGAAGCAGGGATTATTTAAATCCCTGCTTCATTGACTATGTCGGGTAAACTAGTTTACATGGCTCCATCGATGGAGCCATGTAGTCTAGACATTCCCTCCTTGTTAGCACCAATAATGAATTCTAATAGGTAAGGCATTATTTCGCTCCCGGACTAATGCGCTATGTGACGCAAGAAGGGATGAAGATTGACAGCCCTTCATGGGTAAAGAACAGATTAGGAACTATTTAGAAAAGCTAAACGTACACAAATCCATGGGTTTGGATTTAGTGCATCCGAGGGTACTGAGGGAGTTGGCAAATGTCATTGAGAAGCCTTTGGCCATTATCTTTGAAAAGACGTGGAGATCGGTAGAGATCCCAGATGATTAGAAAAAGGCAAATGTAGTGCCCATCTTCAAAAAAGGGAAGAAGGACGATCCAGGGAACTATAGGCCCATCAGTCTTACCTCGGTCCCTGGAAAAATCATGGAAGGGATCCTTAAGGAATCCGTTTTGAGGCACTTGGAAGAGAGGAAAGTGATTAGGAATAGTCAGCATGGATTCACAAAGGGCAAGTCGTGCCTGACCAATCTGATTAGCTTCTATGATGAGGTAACTGACTCTGTGGACATGGGAAAGTCAGTGAATGTGATATACCTTGACTTTAGCAAGGCTTTTGTTACGGTCTCCCACAATATTCTTGCCAACAAGTTAAGGGAATATGGATTGGATAAATGGACGGTAAGATGGATAGAAAGCTGGCTAGAAGGCCGGGCCCAGCGGGTAGTGATCAATGGCTTGATGTCAGGATGGCGGTTGGTTTCTAGCGGAGTCCCCAAGTTTCGGTGCTAGGACCGGTTTTGTTCAATATCTTTATTAATGACCTGGATGAGGGTATGGGATTGCACCCTCAGCAAGTTTGCAGATGACACTAAGCTAAGGGGAGAGGTAGATATGGTTGAGGGCAGAGATAGGATCCAGAGTGACTTAGACAAATTGGAGGATTGGGCCAAAAGAAATCTGATGAGGTTCAACAAGGACAAGTGCAGAGTCCTGCATTTGGAACAGAAGAATCCCAAGCATTGTTACAGGCTGGGGACCAACCAGCTAAGTAGTAGTTCTGCAGAAAAAGATGCGGGGGCTACAGTGGATGGGAAGCTGGATATGAGTCAACAGTGTGCCCTTGTAGCCAAGAAGGCTAATGACATATTAGGTTGCATTAAGAGGAGCATTGCCAGCAGATCCAGAGATGTCATTATTCCCCTTTATTCGGCTTTGGTGAGGCCACATCTGGAGTATTGTGCCCAGTTCTGGGCCCCCCACAACAAAAAGGATGTGGACGCATTGAAGAGGGTCCAGCGGAGGGCAACTAAAATGATTAGGGGGCTGGAACATATGACCTATGAGGAGCTGCTAAGAGAGTTGGGTCTGTTTAGTCTGCGGAAGCGAAGAGTGAGGGGGGGATTGATAGCAGCCTTCAACTTCCTGAAGGGAGCTTCCAAAGAGGATGGAGAAAGGCTGTGCTCAGTAGTGACAGATGGCAGAACAAGGAGCAATGGTCTCAAGTTGCGGTGGGAGAGGTCTAGGTTGGATATTAAGAAAAACTATTTCACTAGGAGAGTGGTGAAGCACTGGAATGGGTTACCTAGGGAAGTAGTGGAGTCTCCATCCATAGAGATGTTTAAGTCTCAGCTTGACAAAGCCCTGGCCGGGTTGATTTAGTTGGGATTGGTCCTGCCTAGAGCAGGGGGCTGGACTTGATGACTTTCTGAGGTCTTTTCCAGCTCTATGATTCTATGATTTCCCTTTACAATATCTGTGTCCAATTTCCTCCAACATATTATATTTATTTATGTATCTGATCACTTTGTTCTTTGCTATAGTTTCAAATAATTTGACTGATATTCAGACTATGTTTACACTGTCCACCTTACAGCAGCACAGCAGAACCACTACCATCGTGCCTTACTGGGGTGCACAGAATACACGGAGCTCTCCTGCCAAAAAAATAAAACCACCCCCAATGAAGGGCAGTCTCTTTGTTGGTGGGAAAGGGTCTCCCAGTGCTTTTTGTTGATAGAACTTTTGTCAGTTGGGAGTTGTTTATTTCACATTCTTACTGACAAATGTTTTTCCAACGAAAGTGCAATACAGACACAGCCTCCAATAACCAAGATCTCCATTGGAGGTTCTTTTTTTTTTTTTAAACTAGACATTACAAGCTAAATGAGAGTCAACAGTGTGATGCTGTTGCAAAAAAACCAAACATGATTCTGGGATGCATTAGCAGGAGTGTTGTGAGCAAGACATGAGAAGTCATTCTTCCACTCTACTCTGCACTGACTAGGCCTCAATTGGAGTATTATGTCCAGTTCTGGGAACCACATTTCAAGAAAGATGTGGAGAAATTGGAGAAGGTCCAGAGAAGAGCAACAAAAATGATTAAATTTCTAGAGAACATGAGCTATGAGGGAATACTGAAAAAATTGGACTTGTTTAGTTATGAAAAGAGAAGACTGAGAGGGAACATGATATCAGTTTTCAAGTACCTAATAGAGTGTTACAAGGAAAAGGGGGGAAATTATTCCCTTTGGCCTCCAAGGATACGACAAGAAGCAATGGGCTTAAACTGCAGCAAGGGAGGTTTAGGCTGGACATTAGGAAAAACTTCCTAACTGTCAGGGTGGTTAAACACTGGAATAAATTGCATAGGGAGGTTGTGGAATCTCAATCTCCATATCTGGTGATATTTAAGAGCAGATTAGACAGACATCTATCAGGGATGGTCTAGACCAGGGGTTCCCAACCTGGGGTACGCGTACCCCCAGGGGGTACGAGAAGCTTGTCAAGGGGGTACAGGGAATATTTGTAAATAACTAGAATTGAAATATTCCAAAAGTAGTAGTGTTAGTGAAAAAAGTTGTGGATTCTAGAGTCTAGAATTTATTTCCTTTCATATTGAATAGGGGGTACAGGAAGGTTTACTAAAAGCCAAGGAGGTACAGGGACCGAAAAAGGTTGGGAAACCCTGGTCTAGACGGTGCTTGGTCATGCTGTGAGGGCAGGGGTCTGGACTTGATGACCTCTCAAGGTCCTTTTGAGTTCTAATGTTCTGTGATTCTATGATTAGTTGCAATTATTTGGTACAGAGGATGATTTTCCATTTTTAGGTTTTAAAATGTTTTTGTCCAAAGTGTTAGTCACAGGATAGTACACAAATAAACAATTCTCCAAAAGCACATGCTATGCTAAAATACATAAATTATGTATATAGTTTCTATTTGTATCATCTTATTTGAAAGCCCTCTGTGCAATAGGGCTTTCTTATTTTTTCTTTCAAATCTGTTGGGTTTTCAAATAAATGTATATTTTAGTATATGCCTTCCATAAAAATTTTGATTTTCTATCAAAAATCCAACACACTAAAACTGAAAGCTACGTCTACACTGGTGTGTTCTCATGCAAAAACTCTTTTGCGAAAGAGTTCTTCTGCAAAAACTCTTCCAGAAGAGAGTGTCTACACTGGTATGTGCTTTTGCGCAAGAGATATGCTTTTGCGCAAGAGCATCCATGCCAGTGTAGACATTCTCTTGCGCAAGAATGCTCTGATTGCTATTTTAACCATAGGGCTTTCTTGCGCAAGAAATTCATGTAGCTGTCTACACGGGCCTCTTGCGCAAGAACAGTTGCGCAAAAGGGCTTATTCCTGAGTGGGAGCATCAGAGTTCTTACCCAAGAAGCCCTGATTTAATACATTAGAACGTCAGTTTACTTGCGCAAGAACACGCGGCCAGTGTAGACAGGCAGCAAGTTTTTGCGCAAGAGCAGCCACTTTTGCGCAAGATTGCGCCAGTGTAGACATAGCCAAAATGTTTGGTTTTCAGACAAAACAAATAATATTTTGGCCAAAAATGGAAATATTGCTATTTGGATATGTTGCTGCAGTGCATTATGGGAATTTCAGAGTGGTAGCCATGTTTGTTTGTTTCAGAAAAAAAATGGAGGAGTTCTGTGGTACTTTAAAGACTAAAAAATGTATCTGGGCATAACCTTCCATGGGCTGGAACCCACTTTGTCAGATGCATGAAATGGAATCCTCAGTTTGGCAGGTAAATATACACATGCAAAGATGGGTGCATTGAATTACTATGAGAAGGACTGGTACTAATGAGGTCAATTTAATCAGGGTGGTATGACCCAGAGTTGATGAGTAGGTGTGAATTCCAAAAGAGGGAAAATTACTTTTTGTAATAAACTAGTCACTCTTGATCTCTCCTCAGACCCACTCTGATAGTGTCAATTCTGCATATGAATTCCAGCTCTGCAGTTTCATGCTGAAGTCTTTTTTTCATGGCTTTTGTTATTGTTGTTGCTGTTGACATATGACAACTTTAAAGTCTGCTACTAAGTGTCCAGGGAGACTAAAGTGCTCTCCTATTGGCTTTTGAATGTTACAATTCATGATGTCTGATTTGTGTCCATTTATTCTTTTGCATAGAGACAGTCCAGTTTGCCATACTTCAAGGGGGGAAAAAGCCTCCAAATACAGACTTCAGCATGAAACTGCAGAGCTAGAACTCATATGCAAACTTGAAACTATCAAACGGAGTCTAAAGTCAGATTGGGAGTGGCTAGCTCACTGCAAAAAGTAATTTTTCCCTCTTTTGGTAGTCTCACCTTCTCACCAACTCTGGAGAATGGGCCACATCCACCCTGATTGAATTGTTCTTTGCTCAGTAATGTAATGCTCCCACCTTTGCATGTCTATCTATTCTTGCCAAACTATACTTTTCATTTCATGCACCTTAAGAAGTGAGTTCCAGCCTACAAAAGCTTGTGCCCAAATAAACGTGTTAGTCTTTAAGGTGTCACAGGACTCCCAGTTGTTTTTTATCATGGGAGCTGTAGATCAGTTGTGTCTGTGATGAGATCAGGTCACAGAAGTCCCCTCGGGAAGGCTTCCCAGAGTACTGACAAAGCCACTGACACTTGCCTTCCTGCTTTCTGGGGCTTCTCACCACTCGGTCCTGCTGGGCCACCTCTGCTGATCTCCCCCAGCCAAGGCACCAAACTGAGATTACTGCTCCCCTCCCTCCCCACCAAGAAGCAGTTCAGACACTGAATATCTTCAAGTCCAAGGACAGTGCAGTTTTGGGCCCAGATTCCCATGATACCACTCCCCAAATAGGATCAAAACCCCCAATGAATTATCTGGGTAAGCCCCCTTTGACAATGAACGGGGGAATGTGTACACTGATTGCTCTCCCAGGTAGCAATCATTTACAATGGGCTTGATAGAAAATAAAAGTGATTTTATTAAGTACATGCAGTGGGATTTAAGTGGTTATAAGTGAGAACAAACAGAACAAAGTAGATTACAAATCAAAAGTAACAGAAAATGCTTCGCTACTTCTAACACTAAAACCTCAGTATAAACGTATTACAAACTTACCCTAAAACTGCTTTGTTTTAGCTGCACCTTCAAATCAGGAAAAAACCTCACTTCCCCTCAGGTCTCTGGTTCACTCTCCTGGGTGCCAGCCAAAGACAAAAGATTCCTATATTCCTTTTGTTTTTAAATATTCCCTTTTTGCATGAGAAGTCCCCTGGCCAATTGGAGTGAAGATGATACTTCCCTAGACCAACCACTGCTAAGACTTAAGGACTAAAGGCTATTTGCATATGACTGTCCAAAAACTATTGGACCTCCCTTGATGATTTTCATTCACACATTTAAAACCCATAAAATATTCCCTACTCCATATGTCTAACTTTACACACAAGAGTGATACATACACCAAAATAAGATACACAGATCCAGCAGATTAAGACATGAAGACTGATAGGTCACATGAAGTAATTTGCTCAAAGCACCTTTGAGTTACGTACATTTACTTCCTTAAGTCTATAAGCTGGGCTTTCCAGAAGGACTTCATCTCCCAGGGAGAAATGTTACCAAAGGATGCCAGGATGGCTTGCCTCCCCCCTCACCAAGACAAGACACTGGAGGACATCTTGGAATATGTGGTCTGTCCAGGGAGCCCAGCCTAAAAATGAGAATGATAGCATGAGGCTCTGGAACTACAGTTCTTATGGGATATCACAGCGTTCAGTTTTTAAGTTTTCACGTTGGGGAAGGGGATCCCCAGAAAAGTAGCCATGGGGGAAAAATCTAACAAATTCTGTTTGTGCCGGCGTGTCTGACGATGACATCTTGAGCTTGCACAGGCTCATCAGTTGTGGACTCGCATGTGGCTGACGAGTCCAAGCCTTGGACAGAATGGGCATTCACAGCGAAGGCACCGAAACCTGAGTCAATGCTCAGGCCACTGCATATGAATATATGGCTTCATATATTCTCTCTTCTGCTTTTTTTTTCTTTTTGAGGAAGAGCAGACGCGCTCTTTCGGAAGCCCTGTCTTCCTCCTCCCACAAGGAAGAAGGGCTCTTCCAAAAAAGGAGGCTTTTCAGAAATTTGGCCCAGTGTAGACAGGCCAATTTTCAGAAAAGCCTTATCTGAAAAAACTATCAGAAAAAAGGTATGCAAATTTCAGGGGCGCAATTTGCGTACCTTTTGCCGATACATCAGTGTAGCATAGACATAGCCTGAGTGACGTAAGTTTTGCCAATGTAGGCAAAAGTATAGGAATAGCCTAATCTATTCCTTCCAATTACATTAGTAAAACTTTGTCACATTCTGGCAATTTGTCATTTAATTAAATTATGATATGCTCTTTATCAGAAGGCAGTAGATCATCTAAACCAAAAGACAGCTTTTTCCAACAAAGCTCTATTAAACTGAGGGGTATGGAAGTTTTCCATTTCCCATTCCTTAACACTAACGACTCAATATTCAGTCTGTTTACTCCAAAGATGTCTTTGCAAAATACAATATACTGTGTACATACTGCATAATGATGTAAACAAAAAAAATCTCTCTATGAATATTTACACAAACACAGCAAATATGTTAGTGTCACTCACATATACAAAGAGACTCCATTACCAAGAGCTGCCTAATCTGGGAAGTATGCCACACGCCAGTCTTTCATCATACAATAATACATTCAAATGAACTGATAAAATTTTTTATCGGAAACAATAATGATTATGCCTAAAAGTGCCACAAACTATTCCCTAAGAACTCAGATAGCAGAAATATGGGACACTAACATGCTGTAAAAACTATGGAGAATCTAAATAAAAGGATGGATTAATTGTTTTGGATGAAATAAGAATGCCCTCTCCAAAGCCTCACTATTTAAGTCTTACAGATGTGATGATATCTGTCCAGCTTTCTACCTTCCTCTATTTGGGTTAGGACAGAATTCAGAGTCTGACACCAGACTCATTCCATAGTCTACGTCTTATTCTGCCATTGCAAGTGCTGTGTCTGGCCACAGTCTTCCCTCTAACAGAAGCTCTGATGTTATGGTACTATATTGCAGACATCTACTAGGGTATGTCTACACTAGCCCCCTAGTTCAAACTAAACCTCATTCCAGGAGGAATAACAGCTAATTCAAGTTAGGGCTTTACTTCGAACTCTCGTTTCACTGCTGCGTGTAGACACGGGCAGTTATTCCAGGCTAGTCAATTTCCAAAATGGCGACTGCCCGGGAACATGCTAATGAAGTGTGGGATATTTAAATCTCTTGCTTCATTTGCAATTTTGGTCGCCCTCATTAGCCTCCTTAGTTCGAACTAGGGGGCTAGTGTAGACATACCCCTACAGTGACAAGAAGGATTTTTTTTCCCAACTGATACAGTAAATCCACCTCCTAGAAAAGGTGGTGGGAATGTCAATGGATGAATTCTTGTGATGTCTGCAGCAGGAATTATGTCCACCTAACTACACTGCGTGAAATTTTTCCCTGAGCCACGTAGATCAGGGCTACTCAGCTTTGGAAGCCCCGGGGGCCACAATGATACTCACAACACATGCTGAGGGCTGCAACTTAAGTGTGGTTGCATATACATGTAAATATATATGCAAATAGCTTCTTTCACGCTGACGAGCATTAATACAAAGATTAAGGCAAGACTACACAACATGCAGGCCCCATTTAAGTCAGTTCTGCTGATATTAATAACATGAAATATTTACCCAATTTCCACCCATATGACAGCACTTTTAATGAGCAATGACAGTCCAGGAATTTAACTACTGAAATGCATATCAACAGAAGACCATTATATTGACGTGCCTTTGTGGAGTGTGTTCCCAGTGTGATCCATGTTCAAAGGATCCCACCCACAGGCCACATGTTGAGCCCCATGTAAACCCAAATCACATTGCGGGCCACAAACAACCGGGCCACAGGCCACATGAGGCCCACAGGACACGTGTTGAGTAGCCTTGATTGTAGATGGTTGATCTAAGTTTTAGGTGTAGTCCAGGCCTGAGTTTGCATGGTCTTCTAGTCCAGGAGACATGGGTTCTGTCCAGCCATTCAATATGACCTTGACCAGATCACATAATCTCTCTGTGTCTGACTTTCCATCTGTAAAATGAGAATGCTGATAATTCCCTTTTCTTACTTTTTGTTGTTGTTGGTCTATTTATACTGGAACCTCCTAGGGACAAGACTGTCACTTATTATGCACTGCACAATGTCTAGTGCAGGGGGCTCCAATGTCAGTTGGCACCTCTCCGTGCTGCTATAATATGAATAATTAAGCCCCTATATTATTTGAACTTTCAGATAGAAAATAAAGTTTCCTTTTTCAGGAATGACACACTGTAATCTGAAATCCTGTTTTCCAAGAAAACAATACAGCATCATTTACACTATTGTCACATTGTGCTATTTATGTTATAGGATAATACTTTACAGGCTGGGCAGTTTACCAAAAAGACATCCACTTTTCAAGCCTCAAATCTAGTAGAATCCAATGTGTGAAGTGGCAGAATTCTTTGCCAAATGCCTGTAAAATGACAGCTTGCTACCGTTTGCTAAGGAGATGCACATCCAAACAGCAACATGTCCTCTAAACAATTGGGTTGCTTCCTTGGGTAACTGAGTCAAATAATAAGGGGATAACATACTATTTTTAATACAGAAGTATGTAGGAGGAGAAAGGTTTCCCATTGACTGCAGCAGTATGTGCATTTTTTCATTAGAGTTGCTTGTTTAAAAAAAATAAATCATTTCAAATAATAAACAATTTCCTTGTGCTGCATTATCATTGCTCTAAATCACAAGTCTGAACATGCTCACCACCTTTACCAATTAGGACTAGCATACAGATGTGTGAAACTGGTGAAAACTAGTGAAAGCTAGTGAAACTGGTGAAAACTGGTGAAAGCTAGATAGCCTGACTTAATAATAATGGAGAACAAACAACACAGAGCTCATATCAATGTGTGTTTTATTAACTATTCGGTTGCTGCTACTGCAATGTGTTTCTGTCCTTCCTGGAGTCGTCATGCACTTCTTTTCTAGGGTTTGTGGGCTCAGTGTGCCACAGGGGTTTGGAACAGTGAATGGGAAAGAGGTAGGGACCTGGTACTTTTGGTAGCATTGCCCCCGTTTGCCTCCTCTTGTTACCTCCACACCCGGTACTGTGGAGCCAGCCAATGGAAATCTCACAGGAATGATGCTACCACAAGGTATCGGGAGGCAAGAGGCCCATGTGGGGTTTTTCCAAGTCTCCTATCTTTGGTGGAGCAGATTTCTTCCCAGGGAATCCTCAGCAGGTGCAGGAATAAGAACCCTCCAAGCCCTTCTCCTTAGTGTGGGCTGCTGCATAGAGAACTCCACAAGATTCACATAATAGAGTTTTCTGATCCTCTGGTCCATTGCAACATGTGTCTCCCGGGGAGCGGTCATCTAGCCTGTGGCAATAGGAGATTAGTGACCATTAACAAGTTTCATTTAACACATGTCTCGAGACTGACAAATCAAGGGAAGTATTTGCATGCAGCCAATCTGCAGAACTGGACAGGAACACACGCAGCAATAAAGAAGTAAATCTAAACATGATATTTTATTTCTGAGTTAAATTTAAGTAGCAATCATGGTGCAATCAGTTGTCAAAACCAGCAGATTATCAAATGTGTTTATGTAGATGACAACCTATTTACCCTTTGAAAAAACGTGCTGATTGTGCATGAGGCTGACCATCTAGAACCTCAGTAAGGTGGGTACTTAGTGCCATGTTCAAATATTCAGAGGTCCTTCTTTTGCCTTTTGCAATCTAGTTAGTTTAGCAGGATCCACTGACAATGCTCACCAGCACAACACTACAACTACAACGCGTCTCTCTCTCAGCACAAATCCCTCCATAGGTCAGAGTGGAATATGGAGTGAGCCCAGCACTCTCAGTGCACCAGCCTCTACCTAACTATGATCATCTGTTAAGTTCTGGATTTAAAACAAACAAACAAAATATCTACCCAAACTCACCAGCTCTAGGCTACATCCTTCACAATAAGTACATCATAACAGGGAGTCAGCCCACAATATCTTATAAAGATTGAAATATTGAGAAATTCAAATTGCTCAGAGCATGAGACTCCGCAGACATGCTGAAAAGATGAGATCGGAATGAGACCACTGCATTATTCATTATCTCATTATGAGCGTACATATCTTCCATGTGTGCTCTGTGACGTAGTGCTCGAGACCCTGAGAGAGAAGAGACAGCACAGATGGAATGAATTTTAAAAGATCATTTTCCATTTTTTAAAATTAATATCAGAGAGATGAAGAAAGAGGAGCAAGAGTGGAATGAATCTTTTTTTTTCAGCAGAGAACTGATGTGGAAAAGACCTGGTGTCTCCAAACATGGAAAATCTAGCAGTCCATGCACAAAGGGACAGCAATAAATAATAATGATGCTTAGCTTTCCAATATAGTTTGTTCATGAGGGATAGATTCCTTACCGCACCAAGCAATACCGACCTCAAGAGAATGGGGGGCCAGGGATGGCAGTTGAATTTAGCCCCATGTTTCTCAACTAACTGATTTTGGCAGGTGCCTCTAATAATCCCAGGATGCACGGTTCTTGGCAGCAAAGCCAAGAACCGGGAATAGCTGCCAAGAAGAATAAGCCCTTAGTTCATAGAAGACCACTGCCATGCGAGTTACTTGATTTGCATCAAAAAGCTTTGGATTAAATCACTGTGTAAACATCCCCTAAATTGCACAATGGCCACTGCCTGCCCCCAGAGTGCTTTCCTTCCCATCCCCTCCCATTCTCCAGATAGCCCCCAGAGACCTTTTGATGGTAGCTGTCAACAGGCACAGAAGGGGCACAAGTTTTTATATCTGGCTCAGGGGATCCCTCTATGTATAATAATTGACCAAAGGATGGCATGTGAGGTCTCTACCGAAGTGCTAGTGCTCCACTGGTCATTAGAGGTACCAATGGTATTTGTTACATATATATATATATATCAACAGTTATTTTCTAAAGATCTTGGAATTAAGGCAGATCACCAGGAGGGGACATACCTCAGAATTGTTCCTTTCAGGCAGGAGGTAGCAGTCGCTTATCTTTTTCTCTGATCAATGCTGTACTGTATGCCTCTCAGTGTAGGCCTATTTTCATACATTGCCACAGGAAAAGAGAAGAAACCAACAAGAAATAAAATTCAGAAAAAGAAATAAATAGTGGGGGGGGGGGGGGGCGGAGCCTGATTATGACTAAAGACAAAAGGTTGTTATGGCACATCTTGGGGGCAGTGTGTGTGTGTGTGTGTGCGCGCACAAGGAAACACCTGGATTCCTTCACTTGGGAAACTAGATCACAAAACACTCATCCCAAGGAAGGAGGACTGCAGACAAGTGTGGCTATAATACGTTGCAGGAATTTGGGGTAAGCAATACTTTGTAAGGCACGAAAGTATCTTATTAATTAAGTCTAGACTCTAGAAAAGATATTATGATTTTATTTTGAGTGTAACCATTTTTTTCCAATGCTGCTTCTTCATGCTCTATGCTTTATTAAATAAACTTATGTTTATTTTCACTACAGGCAGTCCCCAACTTACGTGGATCTGATCCGCACTTACGAACGGGGCTTTCTCGCCCCAGAGGTCGAGGTGGCGGATTGCTACCTGCGAGCTCCGGGGCGAGAAAGCCCCGTTCGTAAGCTGCTCCGGTGCCCCTGGTCTGCTGGAGACCGTCTCCAGCAGACCAGGGGCACCGGGCGGGTTCCCGCGCTTCTGAGGCTTTGCTGGGGACGGTCCCCAGCAGACCACAGGCACCGGGACTGAAGCGGCAGCAGCGGCGGTTCCCCGCGCTTCTGAGGCAAAGCCTCAGAGGCGTGGCACCCCGCTGCCACTGCGGCTCTGCTCCCGTGTCCCTGGTCTGCATGGCGCAGCTAGTGTGCCCCCCCCCCAGCAGACCAGGCTTTTGTTTTGGACCCTGGGGCAGAGCAGCTGGGGTGCTGCCGATTGGTCCTGCAGCGCCGCTCTGGGCACTACTGGACCAACCCGGCAGCACCCGGGCTGCTCTGCCCCAGGTCCTGATTCAGCCGCTGCTGGTCAGTTTCAGCAGTGGCTGAATCAGGACGCCTGGGGCAGAGCAGCTGGGGTGCTGCTGGGTTGGTCCAGTAGCGCCGAGGAGCGGTGCTACTGGAGCAACCCAGCAGCACCCCAGCTGCTCTGCCCCAGGCGTCCCCAAGTCAGCCGCTGCTGAAACTGACCAGCGCTGACTACAGGAAGCCCGAGGCAGAGTTGCTCTGCCCCAGGCTTCCTGGAATCAGCCGCTGATCAGTTTCAGCAGCAGCTGACTTGGGGAAGATTGGGGTTCTTAAGTTGAATCTGTATGTAAGTCAGAACTGGCGGTCAGTTTCAGCAGCGGCTGAATCTGGACGCCAGTTCCGACTTACATACAGATTCAACTTAAGAACAAACCTACAGTCCCTATCTTGTACGTAACCTGGGGACTGCCTGTATAAGCATATCTAAGTACTGAGTATTAAGCACAGCAGTGATCAGAGAAGGCCCTGGAGGTTTTTCGCCTTCCTCTGTAGCATGGGGTATGGATCACAGCTGGAGGATTCTCTGCATCTTGGGGTCTTCAAAGTATTTGAAGGCTTCAATATCTGAGATATAGGTGAGAGGATTATTCTAGGAGGGGTGGGTGAGATTCTGTGGCCTGCACTGTTCAGGGGGTCAGACTAGATGATCATAATGGTCCCTTCTGACCTTAAAGTCTATGAGTCTATGAGAAGGAACTGGAAAGCTGGGATGATTTTTGGAAGTAGCAAATCTGTGAACATTGACAGTTCAGTGGGCCATGATGACATAGGGCACGTCTACACTAGCCCCCCAGTTCGAACTAGGGAGGCTAATGAGGGTGACCGAAATTGCAAAGGAAGCGTTGGATTTAAATATCCCTCGCTTCATTAGCATGTTCCCGGCCGATCGCCATTTTGGAAATTGACTAGCCCAGAATAACTGCCCACGTCTACACGTTGCAGAGAAGCGCGATTCTGAGATAACCCCTTCGTTCAAATTAACAGTTAAACCATTCCATGAGGGCCCAGAGGTTGGAGTATGCCTACTGCTTACTTGCAAAGAAACAGTGGGGCCTACAAGACATAGAGGAGAATGCTTATGTTGCCTATGCCTGATGGAGTTGACAGAGACATGGATTCCTCATGCTAATGGCAGATGGTAGTGAGATGCCTCACAACCCTGGGTACCCCCAAGAAGCATCCTACCTACTCTATGCCCAGAGTAGAACAGTCAGAAGCCAGAGACAGCACATCTGCTTGAAGGAGGAGTTCTTCTTACGTCTCTGTTAAGTAAATAGAATTTGTTTGAAAGATCAACAATTTTGGATTATTTTTAATGTTTATGTTGGGGAAGAAGTTCTGACTAGATATCCTGCAAGATGAAAAAAAAATTCTCTACTTAGGAGCTGCAAAGAAAATGGAAAAGGTGTGTTCGAGGGGAGGATTAATCCAAAATTACCTAGAGTGATAGAAAAAGAGCAAACATCGCTGTGAGGTCACTCAATAGAGATAATGCTATAGCTCTATTCTGAGACATCAAGTCCTCATACCTTTGGTGAACACAGTAGCCCATTATTATCATGCCCAAAACTCCAGTCCCAGCATTTAGTAAAAAATGCCAACACAATCTCATGAATAAAAACACCATTTAGATCCTGTTCTCATGATGTATATTGCTTCCTTTGTTGCCACTTAGTGCAATTTTGAGGGAACTATCCAGCAAATAAATCAATGCTTTGTAGCAACCTCAGAAATTCAGTGATACTGTTAAAAACCAGAATCCCAATATCTTGTCTTTTTACTGATCCAGGCAATTGCTAAACCCCTACAAGCTGCTGTAAACATTTGCAGTACAAATTACTTGAGGAGGATTTGTGGAACATTCCTAGGATCATGTCTGCCTATTCCCAGATAGCTTGTTCTTCTACACCATTAAAATACTGATTTCCACCAATGAGGATAGACATTCTAAGGCTGTCTAACAACAACAAAGGTGTTAGGGAATGTGTGAAAGAAATGGCCTTGGATAAAGCGCTCTATTGTTAGGAAAAGATCAATGGCAGAAAAATGATTAACTTAAAAAACAACAAATGGTCTGGTAGCACTTTATAGACTAACAAAACATGTAGATGGCATCACGAGCTTTCGTGGGCCCAAGGAAACTCATGATACCATCTACATGTTTTGTTAGTCCATAAAGTGCTACCAGACCATTTGTTGTTTTTTAAGTTCATCCTGTACAGACTAACTCAGCTACCCCCTGAAGTAAATTGATTGTTCTCGATGTATAGTCAACAACAATCGGTCATTTTCCCGCAATGCAAGAAAAAATACAAATCTGGTTGCTGTGGCTAGCTACCAAATACAATATTAAAAATCACAAGCCAAACATACACAGCTGCATCAGTCTCTCCTGGGCCATTTGCAAACATGTTGTAAGATAGTTGCTTCGCGTAGGGTGAACTGGAATGCATCAGGCCCAATATCAAAAACACAACCAGTTTCTCACTGCGTTGCTCTGCTTGTCATTATTTTAAAATACTTCATTGGTGCAGCCACATAAAGGGCAACAAGCCCCAGATTCATCTGATGCCATCACCCGAATACAGGCCTCCTAGTTAAAACACCCCAAACAATAGCTACCCCAATGTAAGTACTCTCCATCCATATATGGACAAAGTATCATTTAATATCAATATTAAAATCATTATTAATAAATTAAACATACTCTTTGAGTATACAGTGCCACAATTTATCCTACCCTGGACTCTGGATTTCAGAGTCCTAGGCAATTGCTTGTATGGGGGTGCTTGAAAATCTGCAGCTGCAGACAACACTTTGTTGCTTTGGTGCATCAGTCCAGCCAAGACAACAAGCCGCACAACCCCTCTGAAACTTGGAGTTGGCTCCCCCAAATGTCTGGAGCTCTGGGCCCTGGTTTGATCGGAAGATCATTCTGCATCTCCTCAGACTCAGTCTCTCCACTGCCCCTTTCCTTGAAAGCAGTTTACTAGACAAGAGGGAGGGTTACTCACAGTTCCTTCACAGCAGGCCCACACCTCAGTGAGCATTAGGCACAGCAGTAGTCTCTCCCTTGGCTCCAGTGAAGCCACCCATCCCCTCAGAAGCTCCCTGCTTGACCCAGCAGGCTCTCAGAAGCAGTTAACAGCAGCTCCTGGTATGGATAGAGCTCCACACCTGTAATCTGGCTCCTTTCCAAAAATGGAACCTACTGCCTGTATTTCATGCACTCCTTAGAAGAGGAAGTCTCTCTCACTCTTTCCCGGGGCATCATGGGAGTTGTCTCTAAAGCTGGAATGCAACACACAGGACCTTTCCAATGCTCTCAATTAAGTTCATAGACACTGTTCCCTCCCCCACCTCCTCATAAAGGGTGCCTACAATTATTTTAAAGGAAGCCTTGTCTCGCCTGCCCCCAAGACATTCTCTTGGCATGGTGGAGCTGCAGGTGTGTGGGGAGTAGGGTATAATAGGAAGACTCAGTGAGAATGAATGCAATGGAAAACTAGGAATCCATTGACAATCCTGCCTAGAAATATGGTTTCTTTCCAGCAACGGGTGTTGCTTTCAATTCACTTTGTAGTCAAGGCACATGAGGATTTGATTGAAGGATATTTACTGGACTTTTGCAAGCTGCTGCATGTAATGTGATGGCTTTCACTGAACTATAAGTCTCCTGTCTATGAAGGCACTGGGAGTACAGGGACTCAGATGCAGAGGCAAATGCTAGAAGAGTCCCACTGAAGAAAATTAGAAATGACATCTTTTTGAGTACTTGCTCTTCTGAAAAAGTAAAAGGTCTCTACAACCTCTGTCAATTATCTGATGCAAGGGAAAAATATCTCTGTAGCTCCTCCAGTTTGTTTCCTATACTTCTCCTTGATGGTTTTCTCCTTCTGTCATGCAAGTGTATATCTAGAGTACAGTCCTGTTTGTAAATTTCTCAGACCAAAGTCGTCTCTGTCATTTCAGAGGCATTACAGCAGGAACAGATTTGGCCTATCAAGTTTCAATTAGTTTCCGGCTTAATCGAAATAAATTAACAAGACTCAAGGGGTCAAATTCCACCCTGATTGACATCTGTTGAAACTAGCTTATAAGGCTAGATGAGGACACCCTTCAGTGAAGGATGGTTTAGAAATCATTACATCAGTCTTGCTGTACAACAGTGAACATTTTGATAAAGCCTATTGAATCTGCCAGGGAAATTAAGCTGAAAACAATGCTCTTTAAACGATTGCATCCTTTACTAATGGGCATAGAGAAAGTCAAATGTATAGATCAAAAGTTTGTGCTGGGTGCTGAAGATGGGAAGGAATTAGTTGTGATTTCGATCATCCAATAACATTCAGAAGAAATGGATTGCTGTTGCCATATTATATTCTAAATGCATTCTGCTGAAAGATAGTAAATAATTTACAACCAACTATATTGGACTTTTTTACATGTCTAATGCTAATCGCATTGTTGTTAAGGAACAGTATTTCAGAGACAAAAGTTCTAGAAACTCTTCAAGTAGTTATTAAGAAAAGACTTGCTCCTTATCTCATTCAAAATAATGACGAATTCCAATGGACTTCACTGGGTGCAAATTTGGGGCCTCTGATCATTTCAAGGAGATAACCTCTAAAGTAAGTAGAGGTTTGGTTCATTATATATAAATTAGGCATTATTAGGGTTATAAACTTCAATCCTCAGCTGCCCCTAAGACACATGTATGTCCCCTTGATCATGAGTCAGTTTGCTTCATGCCAGTATCATAATATAGTTAGAGCAGTCTTAAGGCTGCTCTAAGTCATATGGGCTACCCCTGGCACCAAGGACCATTCTGGAAACGGGGGATCACCAGGATATAAGGATCCTTTAGTCACATCTTTTTACCCCTTGCTAGGATGCCTCCTACTGTGCTTTGTACAGATCTATATTTTAAGAAGGTACAATATAAGTAAGTGGAAGCAGCAGATATGGTACTTGATGTATAGGGCCCTATCAATTTCCCTGTTGTGAAAAATGCATCATAGACCATGAAATCTGATGTACCCTTGATCCTAGGAGCCCTCCATCAAAGAAGCTTCCTAGCTCTTCCTGGGCAGGGAAAGAACAGGACTTGTCCCTCTTCTGCAAACTGCCCTGGCAGTGGAAGGTGGGGACCAGACCAGACCCACCTCCAGGTGCCTCCTGCTGCTGCAGGATGCTGTCTGGGACTGGGCAGCTTGAGTTTTCTACAGCAGGAGCAGACCTGTAGAGCTGGATTTTATCCTCCCCATGTTGCTGGGAGTGCCCCATTAAAGGGGCTTCCTAGCTCTGATTGGGCAGTGGAGGGGCAGGACTTGTCCATCTCCTGCATAGCTGCTGGGGGTGAGGAGGGACCAGAGCAGATCCACCTCTGGCTGCCTCCCCCTGCTGCTGCAGGATGCGGTATGAGACTGAGCAGCAGCCTGAGGTTCCTGCATCTGAGTGTGGGGCAGGAGGTACAGTGCGTTCTGCAGCTGTGCAGAGAAAGAATGAGTATTGTCCCTCCCAGTCTGGCCAGGACTAGCAGCAAGGAGCCCTGAGGTAGGGTGGTCCCAGCAACACAGGGGAGCTCAGACCAACTACTGCCTCTTAGAAACTCCTGTGATTGCAGGAAGCTCCAGACTGTGAATTTGGTGGGACCCTAATAATTTCCTCAACTCTGTTGAGGCAAATGCTTTGTCACACCATTGATATAATGGCTTCTACTTGGCTCTAAGACCAGTGCAAGCATAAAGAGACAGAGAGCTCATAACATGAATTACTCTGCAAGCACTCATGCCTTACCACCTTCAGAATTGAGTAGAGATGTTATTACACTATGTACTAATATAGAATAATAGTGCTTCGGGAAACAATACAGGAACCATTATTTCAAACACTATAAAAATAGCAATCTCAGAATGTTGGAAAGTTGTTTGGTAGCACCTTCGCATCAAGGGTCTATCAGCACATCCATAATACAGCTGTTGTTCAAGAGTCTACAACTCATCGGTCAATATTAGCTACTGAAGGATATTAGAAGCCCTGGGTAAAAATGTGATTAATTGTCAAAGAGCATCAACATTCAGCCTTTAAAGTGGTTGCATTTCTGTGGTCAGATAAGTGTTGCCTAGCTAGTCCATCCCCCTGCATGCCTCAATGGGTTATTGTCAGGCATTGAAGTGTTTGAAAAACCTTGGGTAGAAGAATTGGGGTTTTTTAGATCCCATAATATTGATGTTTTAAAGTGGCAAATATACTTTTTTTTATTTCATTCCATAGTAAATGCATTATCTGCCAAAGTATCCCACCCCATTAACAGAGAATGTTACACTCTTATAACACGTTCCCTCTGAGAAGCTCAAACCATTTACTGACTTTATTTAAGCCTAGTAAGAGAGGAAAATATTAGAGGTTGTACCTCCCTGGTTGGGCCTCAGGGAATCTGCTGGGTTCCCCCTTGGAGGTAGCAGAGGGACCAGGATTGACTGAGTGTGGATTGGGGTACAGGGGCACGCTCGGGAGAAGAGGCAGGATGCTGTGGAGCCCCACAGTGGGGGGCTAGGAGTGCATCCTCGCGGGAGTGCACCGAGCCCTGCAGCAACGGGGCTGTACACCTGGCCCTTGCCTCTGGCTGTAGGGCTGTGTTCTCAGCCTGAGCATGCCCCCACCTCTGGTTCTCCCCTTCCCTCTATTCTCCCTCTCTGAGCTTGCTGAGTGGGGGGCCCAGGAGCACCCATGGGGATGCCAGACTGCAGAGGTCAAACCTGTATTTTTAATTTACAAATGGGGAACCTGACACGTTACATGTGAGGGAAGGGCTGGTAAAATAACCCCAATATCTTGACTTCCAATCTTATGCTGGAACCAAAAGACCATCCTCTTCTCATGCCATCTTTCAAATATGCTTTACTGAGACTGGCCGGTGCAGGGGATAGATAATGAAATGCAAATACTTTCACCCTCTAGATTTGCTATTTTCTCCAGCTTTGTCCTTCTGTTTTACAAATTGCATTGTATTCTTATTACATTACCAGGATAAATGTCTAAAAAAATATAATTGCACCATATACTACAAAATAAAAAAAAGAAACTAAACACTCCCCAGCAACACACTGACTATCTATTGTACATCTGAATTGCAGAAGTCATCTGGCTGTTAGCCCCTCCTGTGAGTAAACTTGTCTTTGCCTCACACAGTATGTCCTGCAACTACGTCAACCCCAGATTTTCTATCTCACAGTTTGATTGGCCATCTCTCCCTCCCCTCTCCCCCGCCATGTTGGCAGGGGATACTGGTTGTTTGCAGCAAGTTCCCTTTCCATGGTTCTCACAGTATGAGCATTTGTGATTCATAGTAGGAAAGCTCACCATTCTTGAAACCCTTAGCCAAGCTTGTCAATACAGAAGGACGAGATGTGGCAGGGAGGTTGGAATACAATATCCCACATCCAAACACACACCATTAAACCTGCGACAATCCAAAAAGAGTGAAATAATAATTATTAGCAATTAGAGGTAATGCTGCAGAGATAATTACACCTGTCAGAACAGACAGGCACTCCAAAGTTTAAACGACATCTAGCAGCAATTGGGATCACAGTGGGCAGGAGGACTAGAAAAGAAAAAAAAACACAGCAAAAGAGAAGAGATAGGCTTGTGGGAATGCTGCTGAAAGAAGCTATTTACAAACAGAAAAGCAATAGCCTGAGAGCAACATCTGCTTTGCCAGCAGCAAGGCATCAGTAGGTAGGATAAGACTTGGAGTAGCATGTAATTTCCACACTTTGTGTAGGCATGCGTTCAATAACCACTCATAAATGTCTTTTCCTCTTCAGTCCTCAGGAAGAGGCCCCACTGTTTGCCAATACACTCAAACTTCTGTAGTCGCACAATAGGCTATGCAAGACTACGGAATTTGTCAGACCATGGACATTCACCATAATGAAAGGTGCTGGGAGTGGGGAACATCACCTGGGAGGGAGGGTGTGTAAGGGTGTGTGAGTGGGATGAGGTGCGGGGTCTGGGCATGAGGTGGTGTGGGTGGGGTGCTTACTTAGCATCCCATTCCCAGGACACACGTGGCTCCATGCCTCTCTGCTACTCCCAGGCACTGCTATGCTTCCAGACCAGCACTTTGCTGCACTGCTGTTCCCCCAGCTGGGGGAGGGAAGCGGCAGTAGCAGTGCACAGAGCCACTTCCTCCTCCCCCTGCCAGGGGCTGATCCACAGCTGTTCTCAGATCAGGGACACTTGGATTATGGAGTTTCAGTGTAACTGAACAAGCCCTATTGTAATTAGCCTTCTGCAAGGGAATGCTAAATAACCCTTCACATCAACGACTGTATTGTGTATATGAATTATAGTTTGCTTCTTCCTCTTTATATCTTAGACTTATCTCCCCAGAAGCAGAACAAATTTTATATGTGCCATCATGGATGTTTAATGTTTTCATTTTGCTTTCAAATCCATTTTGAAGGAAACCTGTGGAGGGAGGAGGGGTTGGTCTGGTTTTCTGAAACCATCTGGCAACCCTACAGACTTTGCTGACTTTCATAGGGGCCTGGGTCAGACCCCCGTGGATTGAGATGGCCTAGGCTCCCCTAATAGAAGGGGCGGGCATAAGTCTCATTCCCCACCTCCACCCTTTCTCTAGTAAAGGGGAGGGCAAGGATGTTGAAAACCTTGAGGCTAAGCTAGGTCACACACAAAGGTTAGGAAAGGCCTTCCCACTAGGAGGAGGGACTAGAAACTAGTGCTATCCACTAGTCCACCTGGCCTCCAAGGACTCCATTATACAGTCCTACCAAACTTCTACAGTAATATACTATGCCATGTGAAAGGAAATCTTAATAGACATAACGGAAAGCTGGAAACTTCTGTGAAGCATATGATTATCCTTTTGTTTATGAAGCTACGAACCATCAGAATCACAACTCTGTTTGTAATTAGCAGCTACACTATTGTCACAGCAGGTAGCTTTTGTCAATCACTGTATACTGTTAATGTTACAATAACTAATGAATGAACTGGATGTTAATTTTATTTTTTTGTTCATGATGCTACTTGTACGATTGATTTAAAGACCTCTTTTTCTTCTAAATGATGTGAAGCAGAAGTGCCTTAGACATATAATGCAATCAGTTTTATAATTGACAACCATGATTACATTTTTGCAATAAAATATATGCCAGCACCTCAGCAAACTATGCCTAATGCTGTATGAATCCGGCATTAATGAAGAAATTGAAAAATAAACAAGAGACAGCTTAAGTACAAAAATCTTTTATGCATATTTGAGACTAATATGATTCAGTACAACAGGATGTGTAAACAAAGACTGTTTCTTTAGTTCAACATTTCTAATTTTTAGACAGACTACAGTATTGCACAGGTTGTTTTATCACTAAACCAGCTTAGAAATAAGGCATTCTCAGGTCTATTTTCTAAGAAGAATATTTATATTCTTGGGATTATATTCTATTACTGTGAGTAAATGAATTTTTCAAACTTGTTTGCTTAACATTAGATAAACATGAATTTGCAATATTTCTAAGCCATCTGAACATTGTTAAATAAGACGTTGCAATTAAATGAATGCATGCAAAATCAGACCATGTTCTGGAGGGTTGATGGATGGCTCTGCTTTGTGCAAAATATTAGGGGAAAAAACCCTTGCAAAAAGCCATACGATTTTAAGGGCAGAAATGATCTCTATGGTTTGGTGAATTATGAGAAGCTCAAATGATTTACAGACTGAGCTTCAGCATCCCTTTTTGCTCCTTATGAATGCAGACTGTCAGACTGCACAAATTACTGACATACCTTTTTAAAAATTGCTGAGACACAGATAATATCTTTGCCCTTCAAAATACCCCCCTCTAGACAGCAGTTTGCATTCTGGAAACATTCACTTTAAATAAATTTCAAGCGATAGATTCCAAGGTGCATTAGAGCTTCCTTCTATTCAGCACACATGAGGTGGAAGGGCAGATGGAGTATTATACATCTCCATCTCCCAATACTAGAAGAAGCTAAGGGGCCAACACGAGAATGACTTCATAACCTATAACCTCTGCTCCAATGACTCAAGAGAGACAAGGTGGCAGAGACAAAATATTCTATTGAACCCACAGAAGTTGTTGACAGAAGTTTTTGAGCTACACATAATTCTTCTTCAAGTCTGCTAGGCCAGATTTAGGAGCAGGCAACCTAGGCAACTGCTTGGAGTGCCGGGCTTGGGTGACACCAGGCTTGGAGGGCTGTTTTTATGAATGTTAGAAGTAAAATGTTTCAGGAATTCTGCATGTGGACTCATTTTTCACTAACCTCCTAGAACATTTTGAACCATTTCACAATCTCGTGGAACCTTGCAGACTTTGAGAGAGCTACATGTTCCATGAAAGTCCTAGAATATTATCAGCCATGCCTCCTGGGTAGGGGCAACACGTTGAGGGCACAAAGGAGCCTGTGCCCCCAGCACCATGGGTGGGAGGGGCAAGGAGCTGGCCAGCAGCTGCTGGGGCCAGAGCCTCTGGAGGAACTAGCAGGAAGTGGTGAGGGGAAGGAAGCAACATGGCCCCAGATCACTCTGCTCTCCTGGCACATAGCTTGGGGGAAAGGCAGGACCTCCCCTACACTCACCAGTGGGAAACACATGACTGGAGGAGCAGAGGGAGCCCCACTGCTAGTCCCCTGAGCTGTTGTTTTAAAATGCTAATTCCAGCCCAGGAAATAGTATGCTGCCAGAAAGTGTTTTCTAATGCTTTCATATTGTTATATCCCTTTTTTAAAAAAACCCAAACATCCCAGAAACAGCTGATAATCTAATATTCCTTTCAGAAGCTGACTATTTTATTGGCTGCCTTTATCAGTTGGTCTAGCTATAAAATTGTAACACCTTGAAAGCCCATCCTAAAAAATCCCTCAAGTGAACAGTTCTTTTAACAATTCACCCTTCCCTAAAACGGTGTGATTCATTGTAGCCTTTCTGATGTTGTCCTCCTCCCCTTTGGTCAGCCCAGTCTCTAGCTTTGAAGTTCCGGGAACGCCCCACAAAACATTTTCTTCTTCCTGTCTGCCCTCTGATATATCCCTGTCAACTTCTAAGGCTATGTCTAGACTGCAGAGTTTTTCCGGGATACCAGAGGTATCCCGGAAAAGTTCTGCCTCATCCAGGGAACATGTCCACTTTTTCGGAACAGTTTCTGAAAAAGCAGATACATTCTTTTGGCATCCCTGTATTCCTCTCGGTGAAAGGAATAAGGGATGTTCTGAAAAAGGATTTTTTTCCAAAATTTGGCCCAGTGTAGATGGGCCAAATTTTGGAAAAGCTTTTTTTTTTTTTTTTAAGAAGAAAAGCAGAAAAAGATATGTAAATAGTGGTTCGTAATTTGTTTATCTTTTTCCGATAAAACTCTGCAGTCTAGACTTAGCCTAAGATGCTGGCTTGAGATTCTCCGGCTGTGAAATCCTAAGACATGTATTGTCCATCCTGTCTGTCCTTAAAGGTTTCTTGTATTTTCCTGAGGTGCCCCATTATCTGTACATTATGTATTTGTACTTGATGGTGTGTGCACTTTGTCACCTGGCTCCAGATCTGACAGCTCTCTTACCTCTGCTGTTCTTTGCTTTTTTCAGCCATTAGTTAGGTTTTTCCTTTGGTGTTTTTGTTTGCTTGTTTACTGCTGATTCTATTTTCCCGATGCTTCTGTTCCTTTGAGGGTAGCCAAGTGAAGAGGTTATGTCATCAAAATTTCAGTCCTTACTTAACTTCTGGAACTCTCCTGAAAAAAGCTGTGGACTGTTATCTGATTATTTGGGAGCCAGTATCGCATATGGTGTAAAGTGTGTTTTTTATCTTTGATATGACTGGTCTGGATCCTGGGTCTGGTAAATAGTCCATCTCCCAGAAATTAGAAAAACAGTCTACAACGATCAAGGATCTTTTGTCTCTAAAGGAAAACAAAGTCACTCTCACCTTTGCCCATGTCTTTCTGGAACTTTGTGCTGCCAAAGGGCCTCTCTTGGTTGATGTTCTTCCCAGGTTCTGCATACAGAACACGTTTTCACAAACATCCGTAATTGCTTATTAATTCCTTGCCATTATATGGTCTCTCTGGCTTGCCTTAAGCAACTTTCAATTCCCAGATGTAATGAATGAACTTTGTGAATGATCTCATTCTAGCCTCTCGACAAAATATAATGCCATTCTGTGTGCACAACTCATCTCCTATCTGAAAGAATGGCGGTCTCCCTTTCAGTACTTGGTCACTGGCCATCCTTATTGGATCATTAGTTTCATTGTCTGCAGCATTCTATCCAGCTCTGTATCTCTCTCAGCCATTCTTCTCAAATGGTTAAGTGCTGTACCATATTTATTGTCACCTCCTCAGTATCTATGCACCCCTCCTTGCTGGGTTCAGACAGATTTGCACAGTTCAAGGTGTCCATCAACCCTAAATCTCTGGCTCAGCAATGCTTGGATGGTTTGTTGGTGATGCAACTGTAGAGATAAATCTGCTTTCTCCAAATGGCTTAGAGAAGTTTATGGTCAGATTGTATGGCCATGGTGCAAACAAGAGTATTAGTGAAATTTTCCATTCTAAAGGTATTTATTGCTAAAAACTCTTTTCAATTTGAGCATAGCCCCTCTCTGTCATGGACAATGCTCTGCTTATGATATCAACGAGTTGCCCCAAGACCAATCTTGAATGGATCACATTGAAGCCTCAGGGGGCTGCTTTGCATTTCATACTTTGAAATAGGAGCCTTCCCAAACATCTCTTTCACTGTGTGAGCTGCTACTCCCATAAAGTCAAGCAACTGGATTCCTCAGTCAGATTGATGTGCTGGAATCTAAGTTTTACATTACATACTGTAAAAAGTCTGGCTTTAGACAGATCTGGTAACATCCTCAATTGAAAGCAGAAGGAAATAGCAATTTTATTTATAGTCTATGCATATTCTCAGTCCTGTGGCTGCAAGAAAGCCATCAAGGAAACTATTATCTAGCCTGTGGAATTTTCTACAGGTTACATTATTTCATGCTATTGTTGGCTTTGCAGTTCATCTTTCAGTGGCTGCTGGTACTTTTCTTTTTGGCAATTTAACTAGCTACACACTAGTATCAGTCTTTATATTATAAATACCATTTAGCCATCCATCTTCTGGAAATGCATCTCTGGGTACGTCTACACTGCTCACTTATTTCGAAATAAGCTATTCCAGAACAGTTATTCCAAAATAGCTTATTTTGAAATAGCACATCTACACTGCAAGGAAGCCTCAAAATTAGTCCAAGGCAGGCTTTGATAATGTAGACCTGCTATCTTCATTTAGAGCCCCAAGAGGCACTGGGGAGGAATAACTTAAAATGGCCCTGGTAAGGGGCAATTTTGAAATAGCAGAAGTGGAGTGTCTACACACACCTTGTTTCAAAATAGCTATTTCGGAATAGGCATTATTCCTCATAGAATGAGGTGTACAGATTTCGGAATAAGCCGTCCATTATTTTGAAATTATTTAGATGCTCCCACTGTTATTCTGAAATACAGGCAGTCCCCGGGTTACGTACAAGATAGGGACTGTAGGTTTGTTCTTAAGTTGAATTTGTATGTAAGTCGGACCTGGTACATATTGTAGGGGAAACTCTAGCCAAACATTTCTCCAAAGCTCAGTTTTATTCTCCCATACCTCACTTCCCTCAGTCCTTTATTCTCAAGCTGAGGTGTCAGCTGAGAAAAGCCGTTCCGCGTCTCCCTGGTCTGCTGGGGGGGGGGGGGGCGCTAGCTTCGCGTCTCCCTGGTCTGCTGGGGGGAAGTAGCTAGTGCGAGGTTGCCTCACCCCATTTGTAAGTAGGGATCTGATGTAAGTCAGATCCATGTAACCCGGGAACTGCCTGTAACGCTAGTTATTTTGAAATAACGGTCCAGTGTAGATGCACCCTGTATTTCATCTGTATCATCCCCTGGTCTCAGAGGGAATGCTATCCATGGTACCTTCAGTTACCCCACTGTCCATTTTCATTATGTTCTGGGACTGAACTTTTATAAGGTTCATGGCTTTAAGGCCATGTTGGCCAGAAGGAGGTAATGCTGTCTCATCTATGACCATAAATTCCAGTCTTTATTTCTTAATTTAATTTGTGTATTTCTCCACAGGCTTCACCTGAGATCACCTGAATGTATCTTATTAACCAACACTTAGGCTACGTCTATACTGCAAGCCTTTTGCAGAAGAGCAAATGCACATGGAGCGCTCATTTGCATATGCAGCGCTCTGATTTGCATTTCCTCTTCCTTTCCCTTTTGTGCAAGAGATTTTTGTGCAAAAAAGCACTGTGTAGATGGTGCCTTTTTGCTCAAAACCCCCCTTTTGTGCAAGAGCTGTTCATTTTTTTGAGGAAGAACAGGTCTTGTGCAAAAGGGTTTTTTTGCACAAAAAGGTGCCATCTACACAGCGCTGGATGGGGGTC
Organism: Pelodiscus sinensis; assembly: GCF_052426305.1. Lineage (NCBI taxonomy): Eukaryota > Metazoa > Chordata > Testudines > Trionychidae > Pelodiscus > Pelodiscus sinensis. The sequence goes on along the minus strand of NC_143065.1, from coordinate 22,830,027 downwards.
TGGCCAGGAGGCAAGGGTAGGGTGCAAAAACCTCTTGGGTAAAAAGGAAAGGAAGAGGACATGTAAATGAGAGCACTGCATATGCAAATGAGCATTCTATTTGTATTTGCTCTTCCGCAAGAGGCTTGCAGTATAGATGTAACATTAGTGTCTTCCAGCTGTATGTCAATAGACTGATTGAGATAATCTTAGAACTTGCACCCCATCCTGCTCATGGGGGGAGGGGCAAAAGGAGCAACTCCCCCAGATCCCAGTGATTCTAAAGGCCTGTGGCCACCACCTCTGTTACTGTGGCAGCAGCAGTGCCCAGAGTCCTGGGCCTTTTAATTTGCCACTGGAACACTACATATCCACTTGGGGCAGCTCCAACAGCTGTGGGGGGCTGTGCCATGCCCCAAGTAATGCTGAGGACTATGGAGTGGGCAGTGTGGCGCACTCATGGTCCCAGTCCTGATCCTGTCTCTTCCATCCCACAGCTCCACCCCTTCTGGGAGCACAGACCCACACTTCCTTCCAATATTACCCAGGAGCCCAGCATGGCTGTTGGCTCCCCTGCTTGCACCACAATCTACTTTCTTCCCAAGCAGCAAGGTCTGCATGCAGCTGTCTCTGGTGCTTCCTAGGGTCTTCTTGCACTCTGTTTACTAGCTCTTTGGTCACCCATATGACCGCATAGTAGCTGTTACTCTCTTCAGTTTCTGAATATGCTTTGAATTTGTTTTTCTCCTATCCAGACTGGACTGCAACAGAGGCAACAAGAGAATGTGGAGGTGAGAGTAGTTGAATGGTTCACTTAACTACCTGATAAGCCTAGGCTTAGTGCATTGGTCTCCGACCTTTTTACACCCAAGATCACATTTTAAATGTCAGGGAAAGCCAAGATCTACCCCATCCCTTCCCCGAGGCCCCACCCTCTCTGTTCCCCTCCTCTCTATCATTTGCTGTCCCCAGCCCTTACTCACTCTCACTGGGTTGAGACAGGAGGTGAGGGCTTTGGGGTGGGAATGAGGGATTTGAGGAGTGAGAGGTGCAAGCTCTGGGAGGGAATGTGGGTGCAGGAGGAGGTAGAAAAGGGGATGCTGTCTCAAGGAGGGGGCTCCACGCTGGAGATTGTTGGGGTCAGGTGGAGGGTTGGGATACTGAGAAAGCTGCAGGTTTCTGGAGGTTGGGGTGGAGTGTGTGAGGGGCTCAGAGCAGGGAGGTTGGGAGTATGATGGACTCAGGACACAGATTTTCAGTGTGTGGATGGTGCAGGAGTGTTGTGAAAGAAGACTAGGAAAGACTGGGAATATGGGGTGCAGGAGTTTGGGAATGTGAGGGGCTCAGGGCAGGGAGTTCGGGGGTACGATAGGCTCAGGGTTGGGGTCCTGTGGGGGGCGTGCAGGAGGTTATGATGCTGCAGTCAGATAGGAGCTTGGCCTCAATTTGGGGCTTGTTGGCCATGAAGAAGGAACATGTTTTGGGTCAGAGATCACTGAACCATAGAAAAATCAGTTGGGGACCACACAAGTGAGATGGAAAAAAACAACCCCTCCAAAACCCCCAAGCCTCACTGATGTGGCCCCAACTGAGACACCTCACTCCCCTGGCACTCCAGCCCCATGTGGGAGGGGTAGGTATGACTGAGGTTCAGGCCTCAGGCCACGTTATCTCTTCTGGGGTTCCCGAGTTAGTGGAATTTGTGGGCCCCACTCTGAGGTGGGGCCAAAAATGAGGGATCCAATGTACAGGACAAGTCTGCCAGTGTGTGGGATAGGGATGGGGGTGCAGAATCTGGGTGGAAAATAGGGGACAGGAGCAAGCTGGGGATAGGTGTCTGGCCAGGAGGGAACCTCAAGAGGTCATCAAGTCCAGTTCCCTACACTCATGGCAGGACCTAGTACCATCTAGACCAGGAGGTTTCAAACTCCTGGCCTGCAGGCCGTCCCTGGCCAGAGCAATTGCAGAATCCAGCCCAGGACTCCCGGGAGGAAGGCACAAGGGAGGGGAACTGTCTGTTACTGTCTCCAGAGTCCCATCCCTTCCTGTCATTTCCCCCCTCCATGGCACCCCATCCCCTGAGGATGTGGCTTCAGCAATCATGGTTTCAGTGATACAGATGCGGCATATGATGCAGAGCAATAGCAATAGTAGCACCCCTCCCCCCCACTATGGCAGGAGCCACAGCGAAGCTATTCTGCCCTTAATAATGTCTCTGAAAAACTGTCAAAAATGTTAAATTGTTGTTAATCTTAGATTTGCTTTTCCTAGGATATTACCCACCCGCAAACTCCACGAGGTTTGCTAAAATCTGCCTTCTTGAAATCCTTTGCCTTTATTTTGCTGTTCTCCTTCCTACCCTTCCTTTGAACCAGTTCCTCCCTATTTGTTAAAAATCAAATCTAGAACAGCCTCTCCTCCCCGATACCTTTCTCCACCTTCTGGAATTAACAATTTTTACTATTTTCACAACAAATGCCTATGTGAAAAGTTAACTATTGCATTTTCCCTGAAAATAGAGCTCTTTAAAAAAATTTAAGTCATAACAGCCTTGAATTTTGAGTAATTTCATGGAGTGTTTCCAGGCTCACGGACAGAGAGAGACATCGGAGGGAGTTGCAATGGGTCCTGGTGATTCAAAGGGGCCTAGCAATAGCCATGGTAATAGCCAGAAACCTGGACCCCTTTCAATCACTGCCAAAGTATTGCACTCCAGACAGCATAAGGACTAATGGGATGCCACACTCTGGTTGCCGCTTTGGGTACCCATGCGTCTGCAGGTATGGGTGCTTGTAACTCCTACTGGCCATGGTTCCCTGTTCCCGGCCAATGAGCACTGCAGGAAGCACAAGGTAAATAAAGAAGCAGTGGCCCAGCAGGCGCTGGCCCTAGTGAAACACGTCTGGCCCACAGGCCGGCTATTGCCCACCACTGGTCTGGACGAAGAGATGTATGGGTGCTTTGTGATAACCAACAGAGAAAGTGACAATGCAAACAGCTCACTTTACTTTAATTAAAATTATGCTAATCAGGAATTTGCCCATATAATTCCACTCTTCCCCAGAAGTGCAAATAACATGGTATATATGGTGGGAAACATATGCATTTATTCAGACCATTACAGTGAATTTGGAATCCCTTAGGAATAGTGTGACTGGGGGGGGGGGGGGGGAGAGCCATTTGAGAACCAATTATATTCTAACTTAATAGGTAGATTAAAAGCCATTCTTTAAAGGCCCCTTATGATCTTTTAAATTACCTAATAACCATTTTCCAGTTCTATGAAAATGAACAATTTTTTTTTTAAAGAGGACGGATAATGCACTAGCCTTTAAATTTCTGAAGACCTACGTTCAAGCGCTGAGCAATGTCCCAAGCAAAAACAGCTAATAGCTCCTCTGCCCTCACTTTTGCATTTACAACATGCAGATGCAAACTCACTGCACTCTTCAGCCTGATTGACATGCTCAGCTAGGAAGATGCCAGGCACTGGAACAACAGGGAAATGGCTGTCCTGGACAGAATTGCAGAACTCCATAAAGAAGCATAAACAATATCTGCCTATTTTAATTATGTTTATTACAGTAGTAGCTAGATGCCCCAACCAAGAGCAGCACTCCAGTGTGCTAGGAAGTCTCTGCTTGCAATCCAAGTAGACAAATCAGACAAAAGGATGGGAGAAAAGAAGTAGTATTCCCTGTAACAGAAGAGGGAACTAATCATATACAAGTTAAAAGACTTCATGAAGGTCACAGAAGGAGCCTGTGGTAAAGCGACAAATTAAACACAAATCTCCAAGGTCCCAAATTAATAATTCACATTGCAAGACCATCCTTCCTTTCTCTGCCTGGCATAATTACTCTTGGCCTCCTTCCACACTCAGAAATTTTAAAGGGGTTTACAAGGAATACAGAACACAGTTTTATAGACTAGAGGTCCAGTCTTGCAGTTTCTGCTCAGTTCTTATTCAGGCAAAACTGCCATCAAGATTTTCTCTAGACTTTCATGCTGTAGGTGAAAGCCTGGCCCCTCTGAAGCTAGAGAGAGGTTTACATTTACTTTAATGGGGCCAAGATTTCACCCTGTTGCCCTTAACCTGCCACATTTGTCTTACTGACGTCAGTGCAGCAATGACCTGTGCCTGTCGGCGGGGGAGAGGGGGAAGAAGAGAGGAGTGAGTGTGGGCAGTCAACTTTAGTGGTGTTACTGAGCATGCTCAGTCTATCTCAGTATGCTCAGTACAAGCCAAGTAGCAAATATGGGGAGGGGCACATGACCCTGCATGCCTCTCTTTCCCCCCATCTCCCTCCAGCCAATCCTAAGAACATAAGAATGGCCATACTGGGTCAGACCAATGGTCCATCCAGACCAGTGTCCTGTCTGCTGAGAGTGGCCAATACCACATGCCCCAGAGGGCAGGAACATAACAGGTAATCGGGGCGGATATAGGGCAGGGCAAGCGGGGCGGCCGCCCCAGGCCCCGTGCTTCAAGAAGTCCCACGCATGCTGCCCTGGGCCCCACAAAATGGTCATCTGCCCCTGCAGGTAATTCTCAGGTGATCTCTCCCCTGTCACCCACCTCCAGAGAAACAGAGGCTAGGGACACCATTCCTACCCATCCGTCCAAGTAACAAATACAGGGAGAGCCTAAGAAAGAAGTAGGCCCCAGATCAGGAAACCAAGTATGTGTTTAAGTCCAATGCCAGACAGAAAAGCATTTAAGTACATGCTTAACTTTAATCATATGCATAAATGCCAATTAAGTCAATGGAACATAAACACATACCTAAGTGATTCCTGCTTCAGTGCTAAATTCCTTAATAGATATCCTGTCCTAAATCAAGTCCAAAATGAGAACTACCACGGATTTCACACAGCAATCCAATCCTAGTCTATAATGCTCTATAGTTCTTATATCTTCTGAATGTTTGTTTGGGCTCTTTATCTTAACCCTGTGGCTCAGATTCTGAACTCAGATACACCAATGTAACTCCAGCACATCCCCAAACTTCAGTGAGCAGAAATTGGCCCTGAAGCTATACTCTGCTTGCTCAGGAATCAGACTCTTTAGCAGTTTTCCAAAAAGAATAGAGGTGTTAATGTGTAAAATGTGGATTTATTGTACAGGACAGCTTGCTTACTGCACTGACAGAAAAGAAAACGTGATTAGATGAATGAGTCTGCTTCCCTGGCACTGTTTTTATGTAAATGTACACTTGACTATACAGCCTTTGATTTCACTTCTGGAAGAGGTTCTGTCTTTTTTTATTAGTGTTCATATAATGTCTGATTTCCCTTCACTGCACTTTGTGTATTTTCATTCTTCCTCGCCATTCTCTGAAGTTTGTTTTGACATTACCGCCTGTAAAGAAATAGAGCGGACACAAAGTTCAGTGGAAAGAAAGTTTTCTTAGCTTTACTTAAGACTGTTCTGTACTTTTTTACTTATGCAGAGATGTTACCTACCCCAAAACCATCTCCTCTCTTGAGAGTTCTGGTTATACTTTTGCCTGACACAGTCTAGAGGGGGGTAGTTAGTTCTGTGTCTTCAGTATGGTTAAGCGTTTGGTTCATTTCTTTTGTGCCTTTTTCTAGTTACTGCTTCAAGTATCCATTGAGCTTCAGGGAATGATCAAATCCTTTTTGCTTTAACTGAACATTATTTTATTGCTTTCTCCAGCAGATTCCTTACTATTGATTATTTTATACCTATAAGAGCATTTTATGAATAAAATGGAAGAGCACAACTGTACCCCTGTAATTAAAGTTGCAGCTGTTTCTTTCATACACCAAACATTCAGGGGCCTATAAAAATTGACTGAAAAATATATACTTCAAGCTGATACTTGGCATATGAGGCCCCATATTTCAGAGTGAATGCTTTTTGGATTTTTTGTTTTTGTGTTGTTTTTTAAAACATTTTTAAAAAAGAATCCATTTTGCCATTAGATCATGCTAACTATGAATTTCAATAAAAATTAATGAGAAGCAAGGATGTTTATTTTCAGAGAAGACAACATTTATCCTGTAACTATGTTTCAGTCCAATTATACCAAAGACTTAATCATGTATATACAATCATTTTGTGGGATGGAGAGCGGTCCAAGACATGTGCAATTGCCCATTCTATAATATTGAAACGTATTTTGTTGGATGTAGAAAATAGATTCCTTCTATGCTTCAACTAAGTAAACAAATATTTTATGCATAAAATATGCAAGTTTATATTACAGACTGTAGTATATACACAGGTTTCCTGTTTTGATTAAATCTTGTTAGTTTATCCTTTTCTGTATATCAAATTCCATCATCAGTCAAAATGATTGGCCAATAGGAATTTTATTCTAGTATTACTGTTGCTACAATTTTAAAAGCCCTTCACAAACAAAGAAATCCTTCCTTCACCATATTATCAGGGACACTTAAGTTAAAATATACAGAAGCATAGCTGAAAAGCATGTTTAACATAAACATTCTCCAAGTCAATGCTTCAGCAGAAAGACTACAAAGAAATATAGTTTTTTCTCTTTTTCCCCCTTCCTTCCCAGTCTTCCAACCCCCATATATCCAAGAGAGGGAGAGAGTGAATGATTTAAAGACAACAGATTTGTGAAGAAACAGATATTCCTGGAGCAGGTCAGCTAGCAATTCATTCTGTGAAGGGGCTTGGATAGCGCTTCATACAGCTCCAAGCCTTGACTGTCTTAGATGAGCTACAGAATCCACTATATTCAGGCTCAGCTGCAGATTCAGAATTCCTTTTCTCTTAGCTCAGAATTGCTATAGATTTTTTAGAAGCACTTAGTCTAGTTAAATAAATGTAGAAGGATTGAAGTGGCAACAGCTATTTTAGTTTGCTTGACAAATGCTGCCCTATTATTAAGTTAATGTGCATTTCTTGTCTGTTTAGTTTTGCATATATTTTATGCACACCATTTATTTCAGGAATAGGTATTCATCAGAGGAAAGCTTCAAGTTTGAAAAACACTAAATGGCAACTACTGAACAGCAAAAGCTTGATTTTTTTAAAACAGTGAGACATACAACTGTACACCTAATTTGTGCAAGCAAATTACTACAACTATACATTAAACTACATGTACAAATGGCCAGAACTGTCAATCTGCATGTTCAATTACCTTCTTTACAATAACCATGCGTGCAAAATGCTTGCACAACTACATAGTTAATCGTTTAAAAAAAAAACTAAGTTCCTAATCAGAAGCTACTATAATCACAAGCTAAATTAGCCCATGGTGTAAAATCAATATAGTTATGCCAGAAATTAATTTGTCCACCAACACTTCAGTAATTTAAAAAAAAAAAAATTTTTCTATCTAAAAAAGAAAAGGATGTTGCAATTCCACAGGATGTTTTTATAATGAAGATTTAGTATCCAGGATGTAAAACGGGTCAAAAGGCTTTGTATGATTTATACAGTCCCCTTTAAAATGAAGTTCATTACCTTCTATAACTCCTTATGTTTAGGGAAACTAGAGCCTATATTGCATGGTATCATAATTTTCTTTACATTTCCTTTCCATGGTAGATTTATAGGTCTGTAAAAAACAGTTATGTTTTCACAAGACCGTTCCCCAGCATGCTCTGCATCACTATCCAACTTTGTCCCTGGATTTTACTTTATTCTTTTGTTGCTCCAAAATTGTATGGTGTATTGCATTTTGCTCTGGTGCATTATCTAGTTTATTTTTATGTCTCAAGGAAATATCATTATGAATTCTAAAACCTTGTGAAAGCTTGTTTCTGTTTTGATTTTAGAGCTATTGTCATTCACTTTACTATGAACAAAGTCATGTAGGCTACGTCTAGACTGGCCCCTAATTCCGGAAAAGTCATGCAAAGCAGGTAAGTCAGAATAGGGAAATCCGGGGGGGATTTAAATAAACACGTCCACCGCTTTTTTTCTGGCTTGGGGAAAAGCCGGAAAAAAGCGTCTAGACTGGCGCAATCCTCCGGAATAAAGCCCTACTTTCAAGTAGGAATAAGAGATCCTCCGGAAAAGGGCTTTATTCCAGAGGATCGCGCCAGTCTAGATGCTTTTTTCCGGCTTTTCCCCAAGCCGGAAAAAAAGCGGCGGACATGTTTATTTAAATCCCGCAAGGGATATTTAAATCCCCTGCGGATTTCCGTATTCTGACTTACCTGCTTTGCATGACTTTTCTGGAATTAGGGGCCAGTCTAGATGTAGCCGTAGTGTGAAATCTGCTCACACTTTTTTGGATCAGGCCCTATACAAGTGGAAAATATCCAGAAATATGGAACCCATCACTATGGCAGCCAACAGATTGGAGCAGCATCTGCAGATCTTCCATATTATTTGTGTAGGTACAAGGGCCACCAAACCATTAGAAATCAAGATCTATATCTCCTTCCCTTATGAACACCCTCTAGCTTATCTCCAGATAGCCTTTCATGCCACTGAAAGAGATCTTTCCTATAGCATGTATAGTGAGTAGATGGTGCACAACACTCCAACTCAGTCCATGGAATCCTCTTCTGGACTTAAATGGCACAGAAGGGATTGCATCATCCTTATACTCCCAGATGAATATTATCCACAGAATATTAACTCATGTTTCAGTTGCCATTGAAGTCAGTTGCAAAACTCCCATTGATTTCAATGAGACTAGGCACACTGAATCTGCACCCATCAATGTAAGATTTAATTCAATGGAGCTGGATTGGACTTAACATGTAAACTATAAGATGGGATGTTTTCCAACATACTGTAGATGTCAGCAATATAGACTATGCATTTCCTTCTCTTTACTCCATTTTTGTACACTTTTGTGATGTGTCATGGGGTATTCACTGACTAATTTACTTGTCTAACCTCTTTGAAGAAAAGAGTTTAGTTGTCAGACTACAAATGATCTAGGGGGAACAATATTCTTGTAAATAGAAACTGACATTCTGTCTTGGTGCCGGCTATGAGATGCATGTGCAACCAAAGAGGAGGAAGGATCATTAAAAAGGTCCCAATGCCAATGGAATATTTTCTATGAAAACAACATGGCAGGAATTAAAATCCTGAATACAACATTTCTTCTGTGATATAAAACTAACATACTATTTACCACAGGGCGGACCCACCACCACAGCGCCTCCTGCCGGTAGCACTGGAAATTAGCTCGTCACCAGGGCGCCTCCGTCTGTCTGGTATCTCCCCGTGTCCTCACTCCAGGTTCTAGTTATGGACCCACGTCACTCTCTCAGACCACGGCGTCCCCTTCAGGGCCCTACCCTCCAGCAGTGCTCACTCTAGTGTCTCTCAGCTCCCTTCCAAGAGGTGTTTATCAGTCTCTGTACTCTGGGGCCCTCCCCTCCCAGGGAACCCACAATTCTCCTATACCCACCTTGCCTCAGTGACCCACAGCCAGTCTTCATCTAGCCCCAGCCCTGCCTGCCTTGCCCCCAGCTTCCCTGGCAGCCAGGTCCCTCCTGCTCCTCGGCTAAAGCAAGAGTCTCTCTTCCTCTCTCCTGGAGCCCTTATTTAAGTAGCCCCAGCTGGGTCCTAATTGGCTACTATCTGCCACAGCTGTGGGATTTGCTCTCCGATCTCTGCCAAGGATGGGTTTTTACCCGTAAAGAGTCAGTGCGTGGCAGATGCCCCATCATACTATTCTTTTCATTACATCTCTTTCTTTTGAGAAAAGGTTTGTGTGTAAATGAGTTATTGAAAAAGATTCAAGATTGACAGTCCTAGAGGTGAAAGACTTCTGTTCGCCCACATCATAGATATAGAAAGAATAGTGCTGAGGAGATTGTGGCACTGTGACCTACCAATGTGCCTCAACACAAGCATTGCCTAAACTGGGATTTTGCCCCAGACTACAGCAAGTCATTGATATACTTGATATACAGCCTGCCATACCTCTTCTTCAAACTCAGGATACATTCCATCAGGGCAAGCTGTAGCTTGCCTTTTTGACTTGAAGCAGCACCATCAATGCCTGGTCTGTGACCTGCTAGAATGCAGGTGATTCACCAAGGCAGACAAGGCTACAGAAATCTACTCAGCTGTTTACATTTTTAAAAAATATATAGAAAAGAGCCACTGCAGCAGACAGTATCCTATGTTCATCCATTTTACAAAGCTATAATAAATTTTGGACGAAATACACCTTGTGAGGTGTCAGCCTATTGAACATTATTGTCCTGGTAAAATATGTCCAGTTAGGTCACAGAGATCCCCTTGAGACTGTCACCTGATGGGCTGATCATACCTTTGAGCCCACCTACCTGCCTTCGGAGGTACTGCACCACCATGTCCTACTGAGCCAGGAGCTCTGGTCTCCCACAGTGAAGTTGGGGTTACAGACCACACCAGAGCAACATAGAAACTGAGAGCAGCTCAGTTCTGGGAAAGTTCAGTCACAGGGTCTTGACATAGCACCCAAGTGCACAACCCCAAAGGGATCAAAACCCCTGATAAACCCATCTTACTCAATATAAAATTTTATTCAGAGCAAGCTCATAAAGTTTGCTCCCTTTATCAATCAAAGAGACATGCACATCTGTTGTCCTATCTCCCTGCTCCCAGGTAACAATAATTTCAACTGGATTTAAAAATAAAAAGTGTCTTATTTGATTTAAAAAAAGTAGGAGTGAAGTGGTTGCAAGTGATAATAGACAGAACAAAGCAAAGTTACCATGCAAAATAAAACAAAGTGCACCAGCTAAGCTTAATACACTAAGATTCTTACAAATCACAACTCACTCTGTTTCAGATAAAGTATTTTTTCAGGCCAAACCTGTGCCAGTACTCAGATGGATCATGATCATGCTTTCACTGGACTTGTGGATGAATGGTTGAGCCCTGGAGTGCCCAGGATGGGTGTCTGCAATCAAAGAAATCTGATCATTTGTTTGTTTTTTGACATGCCCAGCCATTTGATCATAACAGAACAGTGTTTGCCTTTTAACAATTACAAGCCCAAACTTCAAGCTCCTCATGGTTTCCTTACTAAATCTGGCTCAGCATCTCAAATATGTGCAAGTGACATTTCTGCTGCACAGAAACTTAGCATCATCCAGTGCTAGAATGAACATAGCCAAGAGGGTGGACCCAGTGACCGGGGAGAGAGAGAGAGTCTTGGTATACTGTCATGCTAAGAAAAAGAGAGTTGCTTCCTTTTTCTCTCTCCCACTCCTCAGAAGAGTGGCAGAAGCCCTGGAGGATACCACATGGAAAACTACTGCCATATGTAAGACTGAATATTAAGAACATAAAAAAGGCTGTGCTGGGTTCATTCTAAATATCCATCTAGCCCAGTATCTGGTCTTCCAAGTGTGGCCAGTGCCAAGTGCCCCAGAAAGAATAAACAGAAGAGGTAATTTTCAAGTGATCTATTCCATTATCGCTCATTCCCAGCTTCTGGCAAACAGAGGCTAGAGACACCATCCCTGCCCATCCATACTAATGAAGCAACCACATATGTATGCAGTGTTCAAGATGTGTGCATGCCATGGATTTATGGAAAGGCAAACATGGTATTTTCTGACTTATGTTATATCCCTTTCTTAATAATTCACAGAGAGGTAGCCATGTTAGTCTGATCTTGGTATAACAAAAAAAGCAGTCATATAGCACTTTAAAGACTAACAAGATGGTTTATTAGGTGATGAGCTTTTGTGGGGCAGACCCTTCTTCAGATCATATTCTGAAAGTGAATTGTTATGACCATTATATAACATTATAATACAATGAAGAAGTAAACAAATTACACAGTAACGAAGCAGCTACATAGAACAGAAGGTGGAGGCGAGGGGACAAGGAAGAGACTAGGAAGGAGGAAATTGATTATTGTAAGAGTCAATTAAGTGACTAATCTGGAGTTACTACAAATATCAGAAGGTGAGTGGATGTTTTCAGAGAATTATCCAAAATGACTCCAAGGACTTTCTGGTAACAGCTATTTTAGATTCCATCATTTTATACGTATAGTTGGCATTATGTTTTCCCCGTTTCCCATACTGAAACTTTCTGGTTACTGTCATTTGGAATTTCAGTACTAAGAGTCAAGGTTCCTGAGAAGATGGTTTATTACAGCTTTCACAAGATGCTTTCAAAGATCAGGAGGTTCTCAGTAAGAAATCATTGGAGGATTGGGGATGTCTCTGTCAAGTCAGTCTGAATTGATAAATAGAGAACTTTCTTGGATGAAGTATATTTGGGAGACAACTTTAGTAGATCAAGATGACTCATAAGAAAATGAGTTTTTAAGGTGACTTTATATTGAAAATATTTCTCAGAACTGCTCTAGTTCCGTGAGTGGATTAGAAAACCTATAGCATATAATTCAGAAAGCACATCTGTCTGACTGACGGAGGGGATCCTCCATTCATAAGCAGAGCAAATTATTTTCTTAAGATGTGATGGAAAAGACATTAGGTTTTGAAAAGACAACTATTGGTGCCAATGGAAGCTTTAAAATGGAAAGAAATAAAGACTTGATCCAGTGCCCATGGTGGTCAACAAGAGTCTTTTCACTCATTTTAATGGATGTTAGATTGAACCCTATCAGACAAAGGACTGAGTATGTCTCAATATATTTTGCATCCTAACATTTTTACTTGATGTACCATGACCTTGGCTGATTCCACCACCACCTCACAGCCCTTTCACTATTTTTCTTCGGAAATAGCTCTTGTTCTACAAGATGAGTAAAAAGATATCCAGGTGTTCTGTACAACACATGGCCATGTGGGGAGCTCAGTATTATGACCTTGAAAATTACAGAGTTCCTTAGGGATGCACCAAATGGTTCAGTCAAAATAAGAAGTAGCCCACACATTGGACAGAATCTCAAATTAGCTGTGGGATTTGGCAGCAGAAAGCAGGATGGGCTTATGTTTCCAACAAAGCACTCAGAATTCCCAGTCATGTAGAGACCAGTTATGCTGAGGAAGAGCACTCCCAAAGCAATTGGAAGCTACTTTAATCTCTTCCTACACAGTGGGGAGATCTGGCAGCAGCTCAAGTTTCATCTAAGGAGGACTCAACATTGATCCCTGTGCCATTTCTGGAGATGGAATCTAAATGTATCTGACATTGGATTCTTCTATTCCAAACAGATCTGGAGTGTGAACATGTGTTAACGTACATGTGACACTGCAATACTCCATTATTCTGTACATACCCAGGCCCTCACCTTGCAATGATTTCTGCCCAAGCAAATGCTTGCAATGTTGCAGAGGTGATTCACACGGATGCAGAAAGCTATCCACACAGAACTCATTGTAGGATTAGGGCCTACAATTGCACATGATGGTTACTTCCTCAGGAAATGTGAAATGCATTATATTTTCAGGCAAAAGTACATTAGGCAGTAAAAGATTATTTTGCCTTCACAATTTTGGCAGAAGCAAATTTTCAAAAGCTCAAAATATCTTGTAAAACAAACTGTTCAAAATAATACAATTTTGCAAAAAAAAGTCATCAATTTAATGTAGTCCTGAAAGTGTCCACATCATAAAATGTCACCAGAAATGACACTAAACAGCATCTTTGCTGGCACTCCAGAATTGCACACAACCTTACACACCACCACGAATAAGAAACAGAAGGATTTGATTCACATTGGTGTCACTCCAATTTTACATCAGTGTAACTCTATCGTTTTAAAACAGATTTACATTACCATAAAACTAGAGCAATGGCATTATAAATCAAGCCCACCGCTGAATATTTGAATATGCATGCTAGATCAAAACTATTTTTTTAGTGCAGGTGTCACTTTATTTTGGTTATTATACCCTTGGGGTGTTCACCTCCCAGTTCTACTGCATTGTGCTTCCAAGTTAGTACAACACTGTACAGGAGTAACATATCATCTTTCTATTTCTAAACCTGCTGACTATTTTCTTTTCTATGCAATCTGCCATTCCTTAGTTTATCAAGCTGTATTTTTTCCTTCGCTATGTTCAGCATGTTTCAAAAGAAGCAGCAACAGGATGTTAAAGATATTAATAATATAATCGTAAGAGTACACAGAGGAAATGAAAAAAGGGGAGAAAAAACAGGCAGAAAGTTCACCAGAGGGAACAAAGACACAACAGCAGGAGCAGCAGCTTTGAACTTGACTGCCAATTTTCCACAGTGCAATCAAATCCATTGTCTACAAGCCACAGGTGCGCAGCACATGAAACAGACAAAAATGTATCAGGGGTGATGACAGTTAACTTCTGAGCCCAGACTATATTCATCTCAACATTCATTTGTGCATCTGTTATGTGCTGAGGTTTGGGGTTTTCTTTTTAATTGTTTAGCTGCCTCTGGTTTCAGAGACAGTTAAACAGCTGAGGATCTGCGATTCAAAGAATATGTGCTAACGAAAGGGCTGTGATGTGCAAAGGTAAGAGGTATATTTCTCCACTGGAACTCTTACATGGAAATATTCACTCTCTTTTACCAGCCAGGTAAACCAACAGCCGTGGGACTACTGTGGTGACAGTGGATATTTCTCTAGCTGCCAGGTAACTGCCCAATGAAATGTTCATCGACTCTCAGTACAGGAAAGCCACATCAATACAATTACAGATTTTGTGGCGAGCATGCAGAGAAGGCCTATATGGGAGGATTATCAAATGTGCTATAATAATGAATGTTAATTATATTATAATGGATGATTTCACGCTCACTGTAGATCACAACAGTGTGGGTTGCAATTGGGTGATGGTCTTTTGATCTAAGATTGCTTTTCCCATCAACAGGGCAGCTTCTAAAATTAGGAGGCTGATTCTTTTTCTTTGTTTTCACCACTCTCCAATCAGTGGGAGGAAATTAGCCCCTTGGGAATGTTTGATTCACATTGGCTCAGTGTGTTATTTCAGCTGTGAAGGATGCTAATGAGCTAATAACTTTCCTAGTGGAAAATACACATATGTTGCTTTCAGTTGTTGGCTGGGACCCAGTGTTTCATCATTTTAGGCAAGGTCTATCATTAAACTGCACAGGGGAAAAAAAGTCAGGTAAGTCCACCTACACAGACACTTAAACTTTCTCCTTCCATTACATAAAACATATTGTTTGCATCTTGAAACTAGCCATTACTTTTAGTATTTTCCCACATGGCCAAAAGGCAATATTCTAGGAGGTTTTCCAGGTAATTCATGCCTAAAAGGGAAGAACTCTGAATGACCTGGGAGAAGTTTTGGCAAATTCTAGATGAAGCCAGCTCCAGGCCTAATGCATAAGGACAGTTGGCCTGCTACAAAATGAAGGGTAGGGGGAGTTAAAGGCCAAAGAAGGATCAGTATTGCAATACTATGGATTAAGAGAAAATCAACAAATGAAAGAGCTGGCCATCTTTAAAATCACCAGTGCTAGGAGAAAATTTTTCCGAACTTTTCAGGTGTGGATCAGTGTGAATAAAGGATCTTCTCTTTTACTACTACTTTATCTTCCCCTGTCAAACAACCTGCCACCCATAAACTTGCTGATGGAGAATGAAACTGAATATGTGGGAACATATCAAAGAAGAAAATACTTCACTTACTAGAAAAAAACTGAAAGAGACATACAGCTTAAAGCTGAATTTTTCCTTTAAGAGGTGCCAACCAATCTCTTTACTCATGGTTTTTGGAAATAATAAGGCCACCTATCATGTTTCATTATAGCTAGAATTAGTCAAAAATTCTCACTTGGAGTTTTTTTAAATGGATAATTGCTTTTTTTCCTAACCCAAAATTTTTTTAAAAAGGCATTCAGTTTTCCAAACATCTGGGGGTTTTTTTATATAGAAAATGAGTTTCAAAATTTAGAAAGGCCAAATTTCAATGTTTCAAATTATTTTTGTAATTGTCTTTTTTTCCTCCTTTTTTTCTTTTTGCTGCTGAATGAAATAGAATACATGATATCTAGATTACTAGGTTTTTTCTGCTTTTCTGTTTTTCCTTGTACTACTTTAATTTTCCAAAACATCTTCAACTTGAGAAAAAATGGAATTCTATAACTCTTCTTTTCTGTTACTTTTCAAAGAATGGAGATGTTTCAAAAAATAAGATTAGAAATTAAAAGGAAAAAATGAAAAAGCCAAAACCCCAAACATTTTCATAATATTGATGGTACTGAAAGTAAAAACAATATCAAATTTTAGAAATGTAGAAAATTAATTGTTTAAAAAGCAATAGCTTGTGAAAATGTAAATAAAACTGAATACACTGTTCTTTCAAGCCATACAAAATAGAATTTTTAAAATTTTGATTTTTTTTCCCCCAAAGCTATTCTTTCATTTCTAGATGAGCTCAGTTAAGATTTCCCAATCATTTAGTACTGGCTAGAAATGGCCTCAAGTTAGACTACATGGAGCTGAACTTTTTGAGAACGGGTTTAGAACTCGTATTTTTGCTCAGTCTTTTTGTGGCTGTGGGGGCCCCAAAGCTGAAATCCTGCCTTTGGGTGGGTTCATTTCTGGAGGGTGGGGTGTATTTTCTGTTCATATCTAGTATTGGCAGTTTGTTTTATACTTACTTCAGTTAGTGGTTCTGGTTCTGATTGCAGAATAGTTTTATACTCCAATGGATAATCTGATATTGACTCAAGGAGAAGGGGAAGGAAGGAATTCTTTGCCTCCACACTGAAAGTGCTGCATAAGGAGTTTGTTTTTATTACTGTAAATACAGTTAAGTCTCTCTTTAAGTGCCTCCTATAACTATGCTTGTTTAATACCTAAATAGCAAATGCAACAAATATTCTCATGCCATCTGTGTACTATGGCACATGTATCGCTGCTGATCCATCCATAAGTCATTTGCTTTATTTGGGATGAGTAGATCTAGGGATCAGAGAGAAAATCCACACTGCTGCTAAGAAACAATATGCTTCTCCCTTCTCAACGTGCTTCTTTTATTTCCCCTCTTAATATTGTGTTCTTTCTTTCCTTCATTTTGCCATGGCAGCAGTACTGAATCCTGATGAGGTAAGACTTGCTTCAGCCTTAGGAAGGATACTGATTATCCTCCTACTTTTTCACATAGCAGGTTCAGAGTTATCAAAAGGTCACATAGTCTTCTGTGAATATCAGAAGTGGGGCCTTCAGATTAGATTTTGAAAACTATATCCACTTTAAGCCATGTAGCTCCTCTTGGGAAGCCCCAGCCCCTGAACACTGGAGTAAGAATGGGAAGGCAGGGGAGAGAAGACCCTTGAGTTTCTGGGTCTGTAGATGCCTTCCTGTGTCCTAGACCAGCTGAGTGATCTGGAGATTGCAAAAGGCATCAGTATATTTTTTCATCTACTACATTTCTGCTTATTTTGTCCCCAATGCTTCAAAGTATAATGTATGGCCATTG
This sequence comes from Pelodiscus sinensis, assembly GCF_052426305.1. Classification (NCBI taxonomy): domain Eukaryota; kingdom Metazoa; phylum Chordata; order Testudines; family Trionychidae; genus Pelodiscus; species Pelodiscus sinensis. The sequence continues at coordinate 22,812,732 of NC_143065.1, read as the reverse complement.
ACTTCAATAGGGCTTTGTATGAAGTGCAGCAGTCTGCCCATGCATTGTGTATTAGGACCATGGATTGCATGTATAAATACAAGTATGAAATCCTAAACATGCTGGGTGCTTTCTGTCCTTTGTCTTATTGTTTGGGTCTTTAGATGAACTCCCAAGAAGTGTGAAATCCTTCCAGGATAAAACACTCACTCTCTCTCTCACTCTTCTCCCTAGTCACCACACACACACAAATTATTCTTATGCTAAAAATTTCCTTTAGCCCATAAAGATTACTTTTCACTACTCCATTTTATGTACTGGGTGCTTCTAAAATAAGCATAGCTCTGAATGTGTAAAGTGTATGATTGTCATATTGCCATATTAATGACACTTTATTCATGAATATAAATAAAAATGCCTCAACTTGGCACAGAGATGGTTTGCTTGTAAATTACACCGTGCTTTTTTCTATTATTGCAGTCACACTGTGTCCCTTCTAATTTAATTCCACTTCTATTTTGAATTGCACACACCCTCTCATGAATAAGGATAGGGCTTTTTGTATAGAAAGCAAAGATAAATCAATTAATCACAGTAATTTCTAATCCATGCAGAATGGATTTTTCTCATGTACATAACACACACATTATCTTACCTTCTTCAGCTAGAATGTGCATGCAAAAGTTCAGTTTGTGATGACAACCTTAGGTATCATTCAGGGAATCTTCCAAACACCCAGGGCTACATTCACAAGGGACGCTTACATACACATGCACTTAAAGGGGCAGCTGGGTCCAACATTTTAGGCCAGGTCCACATGACGGGGAAAGGCTGGATTAAGGTACACAATTCCAGCTATGTCAAAAACATAGCTGGAGTCAACGTACCTTAAGCTGAGCTTTGGTGCTGTCATCACCGTGGGAGGCTGAGGGGAGAAATGCTCCCACCGATTTCCTTTACTCCTTGTAAGGAGCAGGAATATTGGCATTAATGGGGGTGCCCTCTGTGTTCTATTTTACAGGACTTTACATGCCCACAAATGGAGATGTGGCCTTAGTGACAGTGGAATTCAAAAAACCTTTCTTATTGCCGTCTCAGTATGGATGTACCTAACATTCCTAAGAGCCTAAGTTTCTACTAGTTGACTAGTAAGTCCTCTAGGCCCTTCTGTGTCTGCTGGTGGACAGACCCATAACAATCTAACTCAAAAGTGGGCAAAATACAGCCCACGGGCCATATCTGTGTCTGCCTGCTGCAGCTCCAGGCTGCTCACAGCGGCCAGCTGCTGGGCCCATGTGTCTTCAGATGTTGCATGCTCTGTAGAATACTGTCTCTACCCCCAGCACAATTATTGCAGCTCCCATTGTCTGGTTTCTAATGAGAGCTGGGATGATTGTGCTGGGAGTGGGGGCAGCATACAAAGTCTCCCCCCACCACAGGACTAGTACATGGCCACAGGAGCTGGCCATGCTGAGGGACTTGGCTCTGTGGCAGGCAGGTAGGGAGCCTGCCTGAGGGTCTCGCCACAATGCTGGCCAGGAACCACCTAGATAAGGACCTGCCAGTCAGAGTCTGCATCTGGCATCCCACCCTCTCCTACAGCCCTCCCTCTGGTCACCACCCCCTTCTGCCCCAGATCACCACCCAAACCCTCTGCAGCCACCCTCTCCCTCTGCCCCAGGTCACATTTATTAAGGCCAAATGTTAGCACCCGATTTTGTAACGTTGAAGGTGCATGCCCCCACCATGCACAAGAATTCAACACAGTTCGAAATAGTGCATTGCCAGTAGGGTGGCTACCATTGACTTTGAGAATGATGTGCTGAGGGTAATTATCCCCCAGTTGGTGCATCCCTTTGTACACTGGTACCAAAACTATATGAATGGTTCTGGGTACATGTTGTCTGTGTTCCATAATGCACTCATTTCCTCCCTCCACCCTGCTTAAAAGCAATAGCAGACAGTCTCTTTGCACCCTTTTTTCTCTGGTTATCCACACAGACACAATAGCAGCATAAGCATGAAATCCATCATGGATCCCATTGAGCATCGAAGCCCTATGGCAACCATATTAACCAGGGTTCATCTTATGCTGGAATGTATCCAGAAAATATCCAGGGTCTTCCGGAACAAGGAATAATCTCAGGAGGCCCATACTGTTCTGTCAAGCACTTGAGTTGAGCGAATTGCAAATGCTGCTAGCATTCAATCCTCTGGACACAATGGAATGCTGGTTCTGGTGCCGTTAGACAAGCACAGACAGGTGGGCCTGCATAGTGATGCAGCTAAGGGACAATCAGCAGTGGCTGCAAGACTTTCCCATGCATGAGGTCAGAGTGAGTAAATCTACAGGTTGGCGTGCTTGGTTGTAAACCATTCCAGACAGTGTGTGACCTTCTCTTCCTCGTAGTTTTTTTGCTTGAAAAAAGTCTGGCTCTGGTTTAGGCACCTCACTTCACGGGAGGAGTCACAGCTTTGAATCCCAAGTGTAGATAGGCACTTACCTCTTTTTGAGGAGCAGGGCTTAGCCCACATGCTCTCCTCACCACTTTGTACTGGATAGCTGAGTTGGGTCCCCACTCCAAATCCTTTTGTAGAAGTCTAACTCTTTTTATACTTACTTGAAGAACTTGCACACCTAACCTGGGGTTGTGATTTCCACTAGGCATCAGAGTGATTGATGCTATGCCTAAATCCTCTAGCCTGAGAGTGAAATCCTGGCCCTTTTAAAGTTAGTAGGAGTATGACAAGGTGCAGTCACAGAAGACTCCTTGGATTGTTCCTCACTGTGCTGATTATGCCACTAACACGCACCTTCTTGCTCTTTGAGACTCCATATTACCTTGTTCTGCTGTGAGAGATTCTCTGGTCTCCCCAGACAAGGCACAGATTTGAGGTAACTACACACTGAAGAGAAATGCAGACACTAAACCATTTCAGTTTTGGGACAATGCAGTTGGAAGGCACAGCACCCAGGAAACCAACCATCAGCAGAGATTAAAACCCCAAATAAATCCATCTCTCTCTCAATAAAAGTTTGACACACAGAATGCTCATGGGAATGTTTGCCCTCTTTATCAATGAAAGAGAGAGATGCACACTGGTTGCTCCCCCCGGGTAACAATTATTTACACTGGCCTTATAGTAAATAAAAGTGTTTTTAAATGCAAACAGTAGGATCTAAGTGGTTGCAAGAGAAAACCAACATGTCAAAGTTATTAAGTTAAAATGAAAAGAAAATGCATAGCTAGATCTAATTCACTAAAAAACGTAATGCAAGCAGATCCTTTACCTTAAAGAGCTGTTCTTTTTCTAGACCAGGGGTGGCCAACCCGCAGCACCCGCACCTGTGGCTTGCAGTTCTGAAAGGGACAGCATGTTTCTGTCTGCATGGAATGCTGGTACAGACTTCAAAATGGCCTCCTTAAAAAGGTAACTCCTGCCCTGCTCTTAAAAGGGTTGCGGCTGGGTCCCCTTCCACTCCCCCTTTTTTATTTTTTGCTCGACCAAACAGTGGCCAGGGGTTTTGCTCAAGAATTTTTTCCCTTGGCTCTTTGTACTATATCCGCCACTATTTTGGCTCTTCATCTGTAATGGGTTGGCCACCCCTGTTCTAGACTTAATCTTCAGGTCAGAGACAACCTCTTTTCTCTTGAGCTGGGTCCCCAACCCTCTTTGGACACCAGCCAAAGACAAAGGACTGATAACTTCCCTTTGTTTAAATAGTCTTTTCCCCAGTGCAGGAATCTTTTGTTTTACATTCCCCCTTTCATGGAAAAATACCTGGGTCAAAATGGAATCGCAATACCAGGTGGAAATGGCCACATGTCTTACTAGTTCAATCACAGGACAAACAAGGCTGATTACAAGTCATAAAGTTGATTACCAAGTCATTAAAGCTTCTGGGGGAGACACACCAGTAATGGTTCTCATTAGCACATTTGAAATTATAAACAGTCTCATACTTCATATTTCTAACTTTATGTATAAGAATGATAGATGCACAACAATAGGATATACAGATTCAGCAGATTGTGACAAAAATGGGTAGGTTACATGAGATATTTTGTTTAAAACTTTGAGTTGTGCATATTTATATTCATAAGCCAAACTTCATAAAGCATGAAGGGGGGGACTGTCACAGGGAGTTTTGCCTCTGACAGCAATGGAGCCAGCTTTCATGCTAGCTGCTGTCACCACTATGTACATCACACATTCTTTCAAGGATTTTGTTTTGTAACTCTTACAATGGATATTTTACTTTATTTCATATGAATGGTAGCAGGGCCCATTGTACTAGGCACCGTATAAACACATAATTAGAGAAACCTATACTAAAGAACTTATCATTAAAATAGTCAAGAAAAAGCATAAGAGAAAGAAAGTAGCATCATCTCCATTTAACGTGCTGGGGACAAGGGTTGGAATGGAACCACAGAGAGATTAAATGATTTGCCCAAGGTCACATAGGCCAGAGTGCAAACTTTCTGCTGAGACCTAGCCAAGTTCCCTTGCCAACCAGACCCATCCTCTCTGAATGTATAAGTCTTAGAACTTCTCCTTAAAATACATGACATTTATTTTTTAAATGTGTAATTTAATATTTCTAATTATATGTGTAGTTAACACTGATAGAATCATACTGATGCACAAGTTTTGTTATTATTGAAATAAAAAGATCAAAAGAAGCCTGTCTCCCACCACACACCCACCCCTGTTTTGCCTTTGGTGATGCCTTCAGCAATTGTGGGATCTAGAATTGAGAACAGATGCTTGCCTATACTGTATCTGTACTATTTGGGAGATGTATCTTTAACTATTCCTAGATTTACTAGATGTCAGAAAAAGTTAGATTGTCTCATAATGTATTGCATTTTCCATTGGCTCAATAAGTTTTAAGAGTTCCTCCTGGTTTAGAAATATGTTCATGCACATATTATTTTCCATAACAAATCTTTAGTGCTAGAGCTGTCTACTTCATTAATAAAGTCTGACTTGCATATGAAGGAACAGAATTTTAAAGACATTAGAATCAATAAGTGTTTTATACAAATATTTGAACTCAGATTTGAGTTCTTGCAAGTTTCGTGAGGAATTTGTAGTCAGTACCAAAGCAGTTCTGGGTATAACATCACCATAGGGAGTATCGCAGATTTAGGGTGCATCTACTCTGCACCCATAGCTCGAAATAAGCTACACAATTTGAGCTATTCTATTTTGAAATGTCCCTTACTCCTCATGGAATGAGGTTTACAGGTATATTGGAATAGGTTTTTTGCTCTTGTATTTATTCTTTTGTCCCTAGACATTCACATGAATGAGTTACTGTTAAAAAAAGGGAATACCCATTCTCATATTTGAACATGGGGATTAACATACAAGGGAGATCTGCTATTTATACAAAAGATACTTACCCTTTGTTCATAAAGTTTATGAGTGTAAAGTCACAAAGAACAGAAGTCATACTATGTGATTTAAATGACCAGTCAGACATTATGAATAACAACTAGCACCTAGTCAAAATGAATAAATAGGCCACAAAAAACCCACAGATTGACAAAATATGTTTCTCAAACAATTAATAAATACCTTTACACAAATCAGTCAATTTGTGGATAATTTGTGAGCAGAAAGAGAGCTAAATGTGTCAGAAAAAACGAGTTTTATAATAAATTGCCTAGCCATAGTAACTAACACATCCCACAATTCCAAAGTAAAAGATTATTTGTGTTTTCCATATTATAGAATATTTAAGAAATTATTTTGAACCTATCTGTCAGTTAGTATATAGGAACATAACACTTCCAAATATTATGTCATAGTATAGTTAGGTACCTTGAAAAGTAAATACTTGAATAACTAAAAGTGCCTGACATTTTAAGAGAATTAAGATAAGTTGTTAATATGCATTGTGTACAAATGAAAACTGATAGTATAAAAGAAGGATATTTAACCTATTAAAAACTGTTCAATCCCCTTTTATATTCCTCGTGCTAAGCTTAGAAAGCCAGAAAACCCAACATATGACTTTATCCTCCTATTTAAAATTCATGCATGTTGTTTTTAATACAAATGCTAAACACATTGTCACAACACTACAATAAATCTTGACTTACGTGCAAGTAGGAAGATCTTAAACCCTTTATCCCAATAAAGACTTTCTGAACATTTTTAGCGACTCTAATCCCTTAGTCATTAATTTTCCATGCTACCAATCTGGATGTAATTAAAAACAAAGTATTACTGAACATGTGGTGAAGAAAATGACATGGTGATGTGATTGATTACATTTATTTAAACTGGAGATGTTTGACACTTTCCAGAGATAATTCATTCAAATATTAAGTAACTACAGTTTTATTAAACTAGATAAGCTTTTAATCTCCCTTCTTGTGACCCACATGAAGAAAATGTTGAAATACTCAAACAGATAACAGAAGGAGCCATATGTAAAAAAGACTGGTTTGTTTTTTGAGTTTTGCTCTAATGTATTTCAGCTGAAAATTGGACTGGAATTGATTTGATATTCCCACATACTATAACTACTGTTCTAAGGTTTTGTTGGAAAGCAAAACCTAAGCATTAACAATACAACAAATATAAGATATATTTTTCAGCTAGTTCTGGCAAAGAAGAATTAGGTTATATACAGTCTATAACATTTCATGTTTTACCACTTTCTCCTTTATTACACTAACAGTGAACCTATTAAATTATACATGAAGATTATATTTTTGTTTTAAATATGAAACACCAATTTGCCACAGCCATGGTATCTGAGCCTTTAGCTATGATCTTTGAAAAATCATGGAAGACAGGGGAGATTCCAGAAGACTGGAAAAGGGCAAATATTGTGCCCATCTATAAAAAGGGGAATAAGAACAACCCAGGAAACTACAGACAGGTCAGTTTAATGTCTGTCCCAGGGAAGATAATAGAGCAGGTAATTAAGGAAATCATATGCAAATACTTGGAAGGTAATAAAGTGATAGGGAATAGCCAGCATGGGTTTGTGAAGAACAAGTCATGCCAAACTAATCTGATAGCTTTCTTTGATAGGATAACGAGCCTTGTGAATAAGGGAGAAGCGGTGGATGTCATATACCTAGACTTTAGTAAGGCATTTGAGGCGCTCTCGCATGATATTCTTATTGATAAACTAGGCAAATATAACTTAGATAGGGCCACGATAAGGTGGGTGCATAATTGGCTGGATAACCGTAGTCAGAGAGTTGTTGTTAACGGTGCTAAATCCTGCTGGAAAGGGATAACAAGTGGAGTTCCGCAAGGGTCTTTTTTGGGACCCGTACTGTTCAATATCTTCATCAATGATGTAGATATTGGGATAGAGAGTACGCTTATTAAGTTTGCAGATGATACCAAACTGGGTGGGGTTGCAACTTTTTGGAGGATAGGGACATAATTCAAAATGACCATAGCAAGTTAGAGAAATGGTCAGAGGTAAACAGGATGAAGTTTAATAAAGAGAAATGCAAAGTGCTCCACTTAGGAAGGAACAATCAGTTCCATACATAAAAGATGGGAAGCGACTGTCTAGGAAGGAGCATGGCGGAAAGGGACCTAGGGGTCATAGTGGACCACAAGTTGAATATGAGTCAACAGTGTGATGCTGTTGCAAAAAAAGCAAATATGATTCTAGGTTGTATCAACAGGTGTGTTGTAAGCAAAACTCGTGAAGTCATTCTGCCGCTCTACTCTGCACTAGTTAGGCCTCAGCTGGAGTACTGTGTCCAGTTCTGGGCGCCACATTTCAAGAAAGATGTGGAGAAATTGGAAAGGCTACAGAGAAGAGCGACAAGAATGATTAAAGGTCTAGAGAACATGACCTATGAAGCCAGGCTTCATGAACTGGGCTTGTTTAGTTTGGAAAAAAGAAGATTACGGGGGGACATGATAGTGGTTTTCAAATATCTAAAAGGGTGTCACAAGGAGGAAGGCGAAAATTTGTTCCTCTTGGTTTCTGAGGACAGGACAAGGAGTAATGGGCTTAAAGTGCAGCAGGGGAGGTTTAGATTGGACATTAGGAAAAAATTCCTAACTGTCAGGGTGGTCAAATATTGGAATAAATTGCCAAGGGAGGTGGTGGAATCTCCCTCTCTGGAGATATTTAAGAACAGGTTAGATAGACATCTGTCAGGGATGGTGTAGACGGAGCTTGGTCCTGCCTTGAGGGCGGGGGGCTGGACTCGATGACCTCTCGAGGTCCCTTCCAGTCCTATGATTGTATCCACGATAGAGAAATAAATCTGAAAGCCTCTCACACCTCACCCCTGCTTTTCCTGTAAGTAAAGAAGTACTCACATGCAGTGAAACTTACGTCAGACTGTGACGGACCAGCAGCAGCCCACATTGCAGCGGGGCAGGCAGTGGCTCTGGCCCCGGCTGAACGCCTGGGAGGGGCTGCCCCGCCAGCGTGTGGCCGGGAAGTCGTGCCCGCCAAGCACCGCAGGCAGGAGAGTCCTGCGACCACAGCCAATGTGGCCGAGCCAGATGTGCGCGCCCCCGGCCGGGGACTCCGGAGCGCAACCCCGCCCCCTGCGTCCTGACGCAGGGGTGCTGGCAACGCCAGGCACGGGGACAAGGGGGATGGCGTGACCTACGGCGGGAGGTTTAAAAGCCACCCCCGAGCCAGGGCAAAGGGGAGGATGCTAAGGAGGTGATTCCTCCCTCCCCAGTGAAGACGGGAAGCCGGGACTCCGGGGGAGCAGTGGGACAGACTCCTGCGTGACCCCGACAGAGAGGTAAGGACCGACAGCTCGGGTCTGGAAACTGCGGACTCAAGGGCGGCTAGGAAGCAGCCCGGGGCAGGGCCCTTCTGGTGCCCGTGGGCTGACTCATTACAGGGTGGGACCCCGTCAGCTGGGTAAGGGTCAACACCCAAACCCTTAGGGCCCCAGGCAGGGACCCGGTGGAGAGGGTGGGCCTGGGTCCCCCTAGCTCCCTGGATCCCTCCATGTGGCACCCAACGTGGGAGAAAAGTGAACGAGGGTGAAACAGGAGGAACCTCCATCCTGAGAACCGGGGACGCAGGGCTTGCTGGGCCCCGATACAACCCCCCCCCCCCGGGGGGGCATCGGGAGCTTGCACCCACTTAATGACTAAAATTGTAAAGGTCAGACAGCGGGCTCGCTGGGCTGTGACCCCGAGGAGGGGGTTGTGTGCTGGCGCCCAGAACTAGACCCATCACTCAGACCTCCAGTAGTTAAATGCCTCTGTAGTTTCATAGAATCATAGAATAATAGGACTGGAAGGGACCTCGAGAGGTCATCGAGTCCAGTCCGTCCGTCCCCCCAGTTTCATACTGTATTAACTGAATTGAAAGTGCAGAACATGAGAAAATGCTAAACAGATAGTAGGAAGAGATAAAAATGTAAACATTAAGATAGAAACTTGCCCTATAAATAAAGACCTTGCCATCTGGATAAGCTATTTAAAGGGAAAAGTGCAGTGATTTGTTTGTAGATAGTACCTCTATATAAATCTAGGATACACTGAGAGTTCATATCCCAATATGCCACTGTGCAAAATCATTCAAAGCTCCATTACTGAGGCTTTGCATAGATATAGCCAGGCTACTCCCTTTCCTTGTAAAAAGGAGGTGGAGCAGGAGGGAAAGCTATTTCTGATGGGAGTTGTAGCATCAGTTCTGAAGTGTTGAAACTTCTGATGGGAAAAGGCTGTTTAATAGAATAAAATTAAGTGATTATTATTTATTTTATATTATTGTAGCATCCAGGAGCTAAATGCTGCATGAAGACAGGAGGAAAGCTGTTCCCTGACTGAAGGAGTTTATATAAACTAAGGCAGATAGATACACCGACAGAGCAACATGGATGTGCAAAGAAATGAGATAAGAATGATCAGTGAGACAGACTGAGGTCTAAGCACAGCAATGGTGTATCCATTGTCTAGAGTGGGTTCCTCCTCTCCTCATAGGGATTTGAAGGAGCATAATTAGGTGAATGTGAAATACCATCTTCCCACATATAAGAGGCAACATAGGAGAAAGCATGAAGAAGCTTGTTTAAATTTTTGGACAAGTGAGAGATGGAAGCTGGCACTGTGGGCCAGCAGTAAAAATTGACCTTTCAATATGACTAAGAGGACAGGTATGGTGGGGGTAGGCTGTAAAGCGCCTTGAAAATAGAAAAAGTCAGAAAAAAGAGGGAATCAGCAAAGGGATACAAAGAGAGGAGTGATGTGGTCAAAGAGGCAGGGTAGGGAAATGATTTTACAGCAGGTGTTGTGAAGGGATACCAGTGGGGCAAGCCTGTATTTGTCCAGAGCAGAGAAAAGAACATTGCGACAATTGAGGCATGGACTGATGAGAGTTGGGAAAAGATGTTTAGCCACACAGATGGTAAAGGAAGGTTATATATTAGGCATGTTATGCAGAAAGACCGGGCAAGACTTAGATGTCATTTACATATATGACATAGCCAGGGCTCTCCGAGCAGCAACGAGCTCCGCTCGCCAGCCACGCAGCTCTGCGCTCTGTGTATGCGCAGATCGCTCTGTGCCGGCTCTTCTGGGGTGTAACCTACTTGCCCGTGGCAAGTAGATTACATTATTTGTCGAGCCCTGGACATAGCACGTGGGAACCCTAACAGAAAACTTGAGGGAGAATGAGGAGGATTCTCCAAAGAACATATTGTAGGAGTGATTACAGGAGTAGTCAGAAAACAGGGAGAAGACTGAGTTGAGGGGACCGATGGTAATGTTGAAGGAGATGGTAATGTTGAAGGAGATGATATGAGAGGGGAAACTCAACAACAGAAAAATCAGAGAACGCAATGCTTAGAAAAACCTTGTCAAGTGGATGGTCCTTTTGGGGAGCGGGAAAGTTGAACTAGGACTATAGATTGAATGAAAATGTGAGGAACTGTGGTGGTGAGGGGCCAGATGGGTCATCAACTTGGAACTTGAAGTCACTGAGGAGGATTATGAGGGACTGTGCAAAGTGGAGCACCAAAAATAGAGGGGAAGGCTGATTGGGAAGAGTTGAGTAGATAGCAGATGACAGTAACTCCAGGAGATAGAGAAAAGAGGAATCGGATACAATGCTGTTCAACAGAGAAGAATTAGTGGGAGGGAGAAGGGGTGAAAGCAGTAGGAATGGGGAAATAGAAGCCTCTCCGATAATAGTCTGATCTAGGGCAGGGACCATGAGGGAAGGAATGGACACTGTAAGAAAAAGCAAGTGCAGAGACGGTGTCAGATGAAGAGCTCCTCGTTTCTAAAGGCTGCGACCTCTTAGCGATAAAGTGTGTACTCCAGAGACAGCCAAAGAAGGGGATGATGGAGGGGATGGACATAAGATTAAGAATGATGCACAAGAGGGACAGAAAAAACACAACATATGGTCTGGTAGCACTTTTAGACTAACAAAACATGTAGATGATATCATGAGCTTTTATGGGCACAGCCCACTTCTTCAGATGACCGAGTTATGAGTTGGGGATATGAAAACTCAAAATAAATAGGAGAGGGGAGAGAAAGAAAAAGGGAGGGGGGTGAGAGACAGAGCGTCATTAAGTATCTGAAGAATGGGTACTTAAACCTAAGCGGATAAAAATCAAAGTCAATAGATAGATACCTAAAACAGGAAGGATACCACTCAGGGAGCTGTTAGCACCTTCAGTGGTTATTAAGTAGGTAGAGTCCCCGCCAGCCCATATCATGATTGAGTCCATTAGCATGTGAATTGAATTTGTGGATGAACTAGGATTCCAGGGCTTCTCTGTGTATTTGGCTTGTAGAGGTGGTTTGTGACAAGACAGCTACTTGCAGGTCTGTCAGACTGTGATTAGGTAAGCTGAAATGCTCACCAACAGGCTTCTGTATATTCCCTTTACGTATATCCGATTTGTGTCCATTGATTCTTTCCCTCAGAGACCGTTCAGTTTGTCCAATATATATAGCAGTGGGTCACTGCTGGCATTTGATGGCATAGATCAAATTATTGGATGTACAGTCAAATGACCCTTTGATTTTGTGGCTTATGTTGTTTGCTTTAGTGATGAATTCGCCAGTGTAGATATGTGGGCAGAGTTGGCATCTTTTTTGGTTGCAGGGCTGGGTTCTTGGAGGCTTATGATGTGGTTGTGTGGCATGGTTATCAGAAAGAATATGTTTCAGGTTAGGGGGTTGTCCATAAGCAAGAACAGGTTTTTCTCCTAAGGACTCTGAGAGTGAGGGATCATTTTCCAAGATGGGTTGTAGATTGTGTATAATGCGTTGGTGGGGTCTGAGTTGTGAACTGTAGGTAACAACAAGTGGAGTTCTGTTATTTTCTCTTTTGGGTCTGTCTTGAAGTAGTTCGTGTCTGGGTATTTTTTTGGTTCTGTCAATTTGTTTTTTCACTTCCCCAGGTGGGTATTTCAGTTTTAGGAATGCTCTGTAAAGATCCTGTAGGTGACTGTCTCTGTCTGTGAGGTCGGAGCAAATATGGATGTAATCCTTGGCTGTATACAATCAACTGAAAAATGTGTCTAGGGTGGAAGCTGGAAGCATGAAGGTAAGGATAGCAGTCGGTAGGTTTCCGATATAGGGTGGTGGAAATGTGTCCATTATTTAACTGTACTATAGTGTCCAGGAAGTAGATTCCCTTGTGGACTGGTCCAGGCTGTGGTTGATAGTGGGGTGGAAGTTGTTGAAATCCTTGTGGAATTCTTCAAGAGTCTCTTTTCTGTGGGTCCATATGATGAAGATGTCATCGATGTAGCGTAAGTAAAGTAGTGGTGTTAGAGGGCGAGAGCTGAGGAAATGTTGTTCAAGATCAGCCATAAAGATGTTGGCATATTGTGGTGCCATGCAAGTGCCCATTGCTGTGCCGCTGATTTGGAGATAGAAATTGTTTCTGAATTGGAAGTAGTTGTGGGTGAGGATGAAGACGTAGTCATGGGATTGGAGCAGGAGTTAGAGAAGGAGGAGGGCCAAGGCTGGGGCTAATAGCACCAGTGGCAAGGAGGAGGATGTTGTGGATATGGAATCTGGTGGGAGGAGGAGGAAGTTTAGAATGGAGACAGGAAGGGGAGCAGGTAGAGCTGATAGCAACTGGAGATAGGTGAAGATAACAAAGGATGGGAAAAGTAGAGCAAACAGTCTGCATGCATGTGTGCATGCACATGTCTGAAAAATGTTGTAAAAATAGTGCTCACAGCAGCTCCCTTGGGTAGATATGTCTCGCAGCTCTGTCAACACTCTACTGTTTCCTCTCAAGGAGCTGGGGAGTATTGTCTCACTCCACCAGGAAGGGGAGAGATGGGATTAACCTTGGGGGATGAAATCTTAAATCATCACTGAGCAGTTTAAACTAATGTACCAGCCAAGAATCCATCTTATTTACTATATTACCCGTCTGTAGGACAGGGGAGGCAGTAGCACGGGACAGTGGGGGCTATTGTCCCACAATGGAAATATTGCAAGAGATGATCTATGTTTCCACCTCCACTTATTTCCCTGTGAACTGTGTGCACGTGGGGTGGGGCGGAGAGGCGGCACAGGTGAAAGCAGGAATAGAGGTGTGTAGTGGCTATGTTGGCATCTAGGATTAAGTCAATGATCCAGTAGGAAACCCTCTACCCACAGCTGAGTCTCTAACTCCCATCGCTCCCCTTGAAGAGCATCACCCTAATAACCCTCCCCTTTCTGATGTTCTAACTCCCCCCTTCCCTTATCCTGCATGCAGAACACCTCAACTCTGCCCTCCCATTCTAAGCAAAGTTCCACTGCTTCTGTTGTAGGACACATCTGCTGTTCTTAAAGTGAACAGAGAGGCCCCCCCTACTGTCTGTAACGTTTGCATTAATTACCATGTTACATTCGCGTTCCCCACTATGAAATGTAAGGAAAATGTGCTTATATTAAAATTGCGCATGGCAGGGTTGATTCTCCTCTTGTGAGGTTTTACAACTGTTGTAAAGTGGAGGTGATTTCAATGGAGTTACTCCGCATGAATCCCAGTGTGAACAAGCTCTGAGCCAAGCCCACAGAGTCCCTTAACATGTATTTTACAAAGGTTACCATATCTTATTTTTCATTTTAGTTTCATTTTGGCATTCATCATGAAACCCGCATACCTGGCAGTGAGATGGACTTATGAACAGTTAATTGAGTGAAATTAGCATTTGAATTGATGCTATGTGAAGATAACAGACAGTGATAATCCTATTTAACAGCTATTAATTGGCTGCTAGAAGCTTCAGTTCAGCAAATTTCCATCACACAACTGGAATACCTCTTTAATATGAATTATACAAAATATACTGAGTGACAAAAAAACTTGGGACTTTGGAAATTCATACCTTAAACATATATTTCACTGATAGTAATATCTCCTGAATTCTTGGAACAGTCGTTCTGATTTATGTAACAGGAAACCACATACAATAGCATTTTCCTCTCTCTCTCTCTCTCTCTCTCTCAAAAACAAAAAACCCCACCTCACCTCATGCTCACAGGGTAAATTTTTTTCTGTGGTACTTAGAGGCCAAATTTGTTCTTCAAAAGTCATGGTTACATTATTAAACAAATATTTGATTCACATTTCTGCTTGGAATTCATGTGTATTCAAGCAAAGGTACTCAGAGAGTGTTTTCTTACCTCAAAGTAAGAGACCTGAAGGTGGTGAACTACAATCCAGGCTGAAGGACAAAAGACAAGAATACTACTACATCTCCAGTTAACTCATTCCATCTACACCTATTTATGAGTCGGAAGAACCCAGAGAAGACTGCATTGTACCAGAATGCACTATACATCTTACAAAGTGAGACTAAGCTTCATAAAAAGTATTCTAATCTTTTTTTCTATATATCACACTGAAGCTGTAGCCAAGCAAAAATGAATAGAAATGTCCAAAACATAAACTTTGAAACTGATGCTGGTGCAGTTTTAAAATTTAAATTAGAGAGGAAAGCAGTAGAATGACAAATATATTTTCCTGTCATGTGCTTGAGGTGGGACAACAGGAATCCATGGTTGACTGTAGCCAGACAGGAACCTCCCCTCTGTAACATCCATTTTTGCTTGCCTGGAGCATGCAGGGCACACAGAGCAGAAGGCCCAGGCTGTGTGACCGTGAATGGCTGTAAACAGAGATACGCCAATTGCTGACCAAGAGGCTGCCAAGGAGTGTCCTTGACTTAACCCATATTGATATGAACACACAGCCGTCCGCAGGGGGAGGAATCTCTCGCCCAGTAAAAAAAATGTCTAGTACTCACAATTTAGTTCTCTCTCTTGCAAATGTAAATTAATTTGAAACTTGCTTGTAAGAACTGGCGCCACAAAACGGACCAGTACAATTCAGCATCTTAGATAAGAAAGAGGATACGGGCCCCCAGGGGTATATAGATGGGTCCAGCAGCACATATTCTCTAAGGGTATGTCTACACTACCCCGCTAGTTCGAACTAGCGGGGTAATGTATGCATACCGCACTTGCTAATGAAGCCCGGGATTTGAATTTCCCGGGCTTCATTAGCATAAGCGGGGAGCCGCCATTTTTAAATCCCCGCTGCTTCGAACCCCGTGTAGCGCGGCTACACGGGGCTCGAACTAGGTAGTTCGGACTAGGGTCCTATTCCGAACTACCGGTACTCCTCGTGAAACGAGGTGTACCGGTAGTTCGGAATAGGCACCCTAGTCCGAACTACCTAGTTCGAGCCCCGTGTAGCCGCGCTACACGGGGTTCGAAGCAGCGGGGATTTAAAAATGGCGGCTCCCCGCTTATGCTAATGAAGCCCGGGAAATTCAAATCCCGGGCTTCATTAGCAAGTGCGGTATGCATACATTACCCTCCTAGTTCGAACTAGGAGGGTAGTGTAGACATACCCATAGTGTCAATCTACCATCTATCTGCTGGTCGGGTTAGGTGTTTGATCTCCCGAGCTTCCAAGGGGACGCCCACCTCGTATTCGTCTTTCCTAGGAATTCAGAGACCGGCCCTGACCTGACAAGCTGGAGTCGAGAGGCACAGAAAGGGGTAAAAATTGTACCTGGATGGGGTCCTTTGTTTAAGTATATATATATATACATAGTGTTAGAGCTCTTTAAAGATTAAGCTGTCACTTAGTACCATTATTTCTATTTTCTATCTTTACCTTTTTCCTGTAATCATTTTTAAGACCTATATATATATATATTTGCTAGCATTTAAGAAATAGAGCAATAGCCATTGTAACCATATGATTTATAAGCTTCTTTAATAAACCTGTAACTGTTTAAACTTTAACCTGACTCCTTCAGTTGCTGTAATAGAACCAAGCACACTTTAAAAGAACTTCAGCCGGTCATAAAAGGACAGGTATAGGAAGAGCTTGGGCGTTTAGATTTGTGTCACTCTCAGGTGACAGGTCCGCTGGGGTGTCTGTTGGCCTGCTGGCTACCCTCTGCGACGGGACCACGGTCCTAGCTGTAAAGAGACGGACGTTAAACCTTTTCTCGGAAACACACACACACACTGCCCTGACCATCGGCTGACAGAATTGGCGTAGTCGGCAGGGTTGTGTTATTGGTTCACATACAGCAGCATGAAGCCTGTCATGCTGGACATGGATTTTAGCTGTATGGAGAAAGAGTTTGCCCAAGAGGGATAGGGCAATCCTAAATGGGATAAAGAGATTTTAGGGAAAGGCGCTTGCATCTGGCTGTTAAAGGGTGTGTGGCAAGCAGCCTGTACTAGCTACTGGAAGTTAGAAACAGAGCTTATCAGAGTGCAGAGAGAGAGATACGAACTCTAGGAGCAATGCCAGAACCTGGATACTCGGATGCGAACCCTAAATAAGGACATGGAGCACCTACAGGAACGGCTCCTCCTGAGGCTAGAAAGGGGAAGGAGAAAGT
Organism: Pelodiscus sinensis; assembly: GCF_052426305.1. NCBI lineage: Eukaryota > Metazoa > Chordata > Testudines > Trionychidae > Pelodiscus > Pelodiscus sinensis. Next base: position 22,795,885 of record NC_143065.1, on the reverse strand, counting down.
AATTAATAGAGAAAAATGAGCTTTTGGAGCTGGCTTTAAAACTTTGCTAGTTCAAGCCCCCACTCTCCCACCTTCCACTGCAACCAAGATAAAACAGTACAGCATTCCAGCCGAAGCTATGGCTCCGGTCTGTGAACTAATTAAAGATTTGGAAAAACGGGGAATCTTAATTTGTACCTACTCCCCGTATAATTTGCTCAGGAAGCATGCTCGATGGGAATGAGCCCCCACCCACAAAGAAGCTCTGAGACAACTGATAAACGAGATACACACTTATCAGTCTATGGGTCCGATTCACCCGAATGCCCTATTTCATTTGTACCTCACTGTGGGAAACACAGGGATGTCCTATGCCTTATGGCAAGAAGTAGAAACAGTACCCCGCCGCCCCATACAATTTGGCTTGAAGTTAATGCAGGGGTCACAGTCAAATTACATGCTTTATGAAAAGTGCTTTTAGCAGCCTACACAGCACTAAGGGAAACAGAAGAGCTAACCCAACCTCAAGCCATAACACTTAACACTCCTCTCCCAATCATTAAGCCCATATTGGAGGGAAAGGAGTTGCCACTAGGAATAGCCCAAAAGAAAATGACTGTCCAAAGATGAGTACTCTATTTACACCACAGACTTTGCTGCAGCATGGATGTTATGAAAACCCTGTACTGAGAAGTTTAAAATTAGTAATAGCTGACTGCAATACTAAACAGTCAGATTTATCTATTGAAAGGAATCAGAAGGTGTGAGGGACTAATTAGAAAGCCCACCCTCCTTTCCAAATTGATACTAGATAAACCTGTGTCATTGGGAAAAGTCATTTAGCAGAAATTAGGACGTATCATAAGAGGCAAAAGCATGTAAAAAGAGAAGGCAAAAAGTTTAGAGCCCTATAGGCATAGTTAAAGAAATTAAGTGATTGTTGTAATATGTTAAATGAAACCTGCTTTTAAAATGACACCTCGTTTCTTTGCAGCCTCTTTCTTAAGCACTGTGCAAACCATCTAGGCAAAGAAACAATCAAACGTAAACATTTGTCTACGGACACTTTTTTTAAATCTGCAAAAGAAAAATTAAAGATTCTACTGAAACTTAATTAACTGCATAAAAGAATGAGCTCTACATACTGTAACTATTTTATAGGTTTCAAATGAACTAGTTTTATTTTGTTTTGGATAATGTCCTCTTGCTTAAAATTGCAAACAGACAATGCACAAATTAGTTAGTGCTTCTCTTGGGCATTCAACTTTTAAGGTTAAATTTGCTCTCTAAGAAAAACCAAGTTATTGTTTTAAGAAATCCAAACTCTGAAACTTCACTGTGTCTATGTTCAAGGCTGAGTTGATAATACTTTTGGCTTGCTCTCAGATCCAAGGTTGTAAGTGGGTGCAGACTGCCTGTCTGTCCTGTAGAAGTGTGAAACCAACTGTCCCTCATAAGTAAGCCTGTAACATGGTACATATGATTCTTTTTAGGAAAATAAAAGCTTTCTGCTTGCAGGAATAGTAACTGGCCAACCAACACCTTGTGCTAAGGAAAAGCATTATAGCTTCACACATTAAGCCTGATCTGTGGTACAAGAGGGAAACTGAGGCATGCCACTGTTAGGAAGGGCTAGCAACTCTAAGGTAATTCATAGGAGTGGAAGGTCACGAGTACCGATAAAGCACCCTTGTTCTAGGAAAGTTGTAGCTCACTCGCCCATAGAAGTGTTAAGGAACTAGCTGTTACCGGTTCCCCTAGCAGATCTTAGGCAGTATTTGAAATTATAATAGACCACCCTGACGGGGGTAGAAAAGTTTTCTTGTCTTTCAAATCATCAGAAAGTGCTGGTGCCAGCTGAAGAAACAACAACAACCACCACCACCCATGGTTCTGTGTCATGACACAATAAGTTTGTGTTCTGTCCAAGTTTGTCTTGTGTGTCTTAATTGTAATACGAATTGCAAATATTGTTGTGTGTAAGATATTGTTTTAATGAAAGGATACTTGGTTTAAATTCATGCTTCTGCTTTACTCAAACAAAATTAATAATTGGGCCCAATCAATTAGCAACTTTAAACTTTAGTGAAAGGATAATAGTTTAGTAATTGTTTAGGCTAAGAGAATGTTAATAATGTCTCCACAGGTAAAGAAAGAAAAAACTGGAAGGAAGCAAGGAGTGCATCACGTAAACAGAAGGACTAGGAGTGAGGTACCAGCCCTAACCCCCACCAGATTAGTTTTGCTTTAATAGCTCTAGAGCGCCAGAGATAATAAGAAATCTATAAGAAACAACACGGGCAAGTAGGACATCAGCATATTTAAGTAAAGATGCCCACAACAATGAGGAAACTAGTAACCTCACCATTGCAATAACAGCTACTTGTCCTGCTACTCATTGGTGCCTGATGCCTTAAAAGGCCTCAAATTATAGAATTGCATGGGTTAACAATTCAATATCTGTGAACCATGCTTGGTCCTATAAGAGAAACAGTGACTCTTGTCAACATAACCTCCTTCGGGTCACATGCATGGAACAAATACACGCTAGTGGCAATGGGAAGTGCACGGCCTTGGGCCGTCCCTCATTCACACATAATCATTTTGTTTAGTGTAACAACATGAACACTATGAGGACAAAAAAATACATAGTCCTCTGAGTTAAAGTTTGTATGGAATATTGTGGGAAAGAAGCTAAACACTGACATCAGGCCACTGAAGTTAGACCTACTGACTCCCACTGGGGCTTACCACTTAAAGCCCAGACAAAGGTAACCCCTGAGGCATGGCTGTCATTTGTTAAACAATGGCCATTGCTAACTTGCCCTCATTTAGATATTATTAACCAGGACCTTGAGGACAAAATAGAGCCTCCCAATTGTGCATCATGCCCTGAACAGACCCCTGTCCCAGAACCAGGACAACTGTCACTAGTCCTTACCTTGGTGATGTTCCACACTGGTATAGACCAGCTGTGTGCTAGACTGGCTAATCAAATTGGCAAGTGCCTAATTAGGCAACAATGGGGCTTAGCAGATACCATCGCAGATTGGTTAGGGCCTGGAAACTCTGTCAGCAACACTTATGTCATAGCCCAGAAATTGTATAGAATCCAGGCTGGTAAATGCAGTAATATCCAGTGCCCATGGAGACCTAGACACCAGCCAAGCCAACCGACTGATCCTGAATAGTTTGAAGGATCTGTCCAGCTGTGTGTCCACTTCACTAGATCTAACCAGATATTTAGACCAGTAACTAATTAGATTGTTAATTAATGGAACTAAATTAAAGAATTAGAAGGCCAGTGTTGAAGAATAGGATAGCTTTGACCACCCTGCCCTTACGGTGGTGAGACCCCATCTCCCCCATGCCTACCCATAGGAGTAGAGAAGTAAAGAATCCATGAAGACCCAAAGGCCCACAAATGGCAAACAGGAAAACAGATTAAATACCGTAGTGCAAAGATTAAACAATCGGCAGACCCCTACGGGCAGTCCGATCAGTAGGGATTTCTTCCCTACAGGAAGAACACCTCCTAGCCTCACTGTACCACTCAAAGATTTAAAATATGCACCTGGAGACACTGTAGTAATTAAACACCTCAGTTTAGGAATGCAAATCCGCGTACTGCACTCCTACAAGGGAAAAGGAGTCTGGACCACTGTAGAGATTGGACTAACACCAATAACCATTACTGAGGCTTGGATTGTATCCAAGACTGGCAAACCTTATGTTTTATTACAGGAAACTGAGGCAATGGCCCTGAACAGTGCTCCAGTGGGATGTATCCCTCCCAGCGCTGGTGTGGATCCAGGAAACCATCATGAACTTTTTCTATATATACCGCTTGCTGTTGCAGCGCTTGCAATCGCTGTTGTTATAGACTGAACTATAAAAAGAAACCTGAGCTGAAGCAAGACATGGTACTCCAACTTGCCATAGTCTTCTTCCTCATCCCAACTGCTACTGCTGTACCAGAACACCTTACTTGACTCCTCTACTAGACTGGGAATCGAGCTTGTCCCTCTCAGCCCAAACAACTGGTGAAACAAAAGTGACATCTTCCGATGGGGACCAGTTTGGTTCGATGACAGCGACCACTGCAATCCTCAAAATAACTTTGGGGGGAGGCAAAGGAAGTGGCAACGGATGGTATGAGGTAAGACATGCTGTAACTAAGAATGTAAACATCTCATGGCTAAATTGGTTACTCCTTTTTTTATACTATTATAACCACTATTCTAACCATTGTAATTGTTGTAATCATTTTCTGCATAACCCTATGTATTGTGCAATGCCTAGTTAATGCAGCCATCTCTTCTATGCACATTCAATATACAGCACTGAGAAAAGACCTTAGCCAATTCCTAGATCCTGAAACTTCTATTCCAGCCATCGGGCACTTTTAGATTCCCCCAAGGTGGGCAAGAGGTGCTGGTATCACCGCCATCTTGTATCCTAGGAAGTGGTGTGTCGTATCAAGGGGTAGAATGTAGCCAGAGAGGAAACCCCCTTGTAACATCCATTTTTGCTTGCCTGGAGCATGCAGGGCACACAGAGCAGAAGGCCCAGGCTGTGTGACCGTGAATGGCTGTAAACAGAGATACGCCAATTGCTGACTGTGACAGGGCGCCTGCCCTGCACTGGACCTTTAAGCCCAAGGCTCAGGCCTTGAGCCTTAGGGTGGCTGGAAGAACTCAGCTGAAGCGGTTAGGCTAATGAGCCCCAGCTGTCAGAGATCCGGGAAGCCCAGGTGGCTAGGCGAGCCCAGCTGTCAGCTATAAAGGGAGAAGCACAGTTGCTGGGAGAGGGCCAGTGGAGGGCTGACTGCAGGGGAAGCAGGAGCTCCTTGGAGGGAGACAAGTTGGGGAGGGCCAGCAAACACTGGAAGTAGGCCAGCCAAGACTCCCCTTGACTAGGGGCTGGAGACAAAGGCCCTGGTTCGCGGGCCGATCAGGAGGCCGACTAGGTAAGCAGAGCCGTTGCGGCAAATGCCAATGATGAGCACCCATACAGACTGTAACTTGCCCTGAGTGGGGCTATATGAGGACAGTCAGGCGGCACTGAGGCACAGTGGGGGGCCTGCACCCCTGACACTGACCAAGAGGCTGCCAAGGAGTGTCCTTGACTTAACCCATATTGATACAAACACACAGCCGTCCGCGGGGGGAGGAATCTCTCGCCCAGTAAAAAAAAATGTCTAGTACTCACAATTTAGTTATCTCTCTTGCAAGCGTAACTTAATTTGAAACTTGCTTGTAAGAACTGGCGCCACAAAACGGACCAGTACAATTCGGCATCTTAGATAAGAAAGAAGATACGGACCCCCAGGGGTATATAGATGGGTCCAGCAGCACATATTCTCTAAGTGTCAATCTACCATCTATCTGCTGGTCGAGTTAAGTGTTTGATCTCCCGAGGTTCCAAGGGGACGCCCACCTTGTATTCGTCTTTCCTAGGAATTCAGAGACCGGCCCTGGCCTGACACGCTGGAGTCGAGAGGCACAGAAAGGGGCAAAAAATGTACCTAGATGTGGTCCTTTAAGTATACATAGTGTTAGAGCTCTTTAAAGATTAAGCTGTCACTTAGTACCATTATTTCTATTTTCTATCTTTACCTTTTTCCTGTGATCATTTTTAAGACCTATATATATATATATATATATATATATATATATATATATTTGCTAGCATTTAAGAAATAGAGAAATAGCCATTGTAACCATATGATTTATAAGCTTCTTTAATAAACCTGTAACTGTTTAAGCTTTAACCTGACTCCTTCAGTTGCTGTAATAGAACCAAGCACAATTTAAAAAAACTTCAGCCGGTCATAAAAAGACAGGTATAAGAAGAGCTTAAGCGTTTAGATTTGTGTCACTCTCAGGTGACAGGTCCGCTAGGGTGTCTGTTGCCCTGCTGGCTACCCTCTGCGACGGGACCCCGGTCCTAGCAGTAAAGACACGCACGTTAAACCTTTTCTCGGAAACACACACACACACACTGCCCTGACCGTCGGCTGACATTGACTGCAGCAAATTCTGCAGAGGCAGTGCGATGTTTGCATTCACTTCTCATGAGTGCCTCCTGCTGGCTGGGTCTGGACTTGCACTCTGACTTTTCTCTGCTCCTGGTGTCCTCTGTTAGCTGCTGCTCTTGTTGAGTGGGTCATCAGTGAATCAGCCCTCTTGCCAAGTCTCTCACAGTCAAAATGCACAAAATGATCACTTCTGGGGTAAGAAAATCCACCAAATGGTTGGCCCTCTCCGGGATAATCAACCCCATCTCCTGGCCTTTTTAAGTCTAGTCACTTTTTCAGATTTTCAGTCCTGAGTATTATTCCTTTCTTTGGGCTTAGGCTTCTTCCCCAGTAGCCCATGCAGGGACTCAGGCCTACCCACTACTTCAGGGCCCCACCCAGAGACTATAAAAACAGTCACCAAATACTGCTTTCTTTAACAACTCCTGTTGTATTCACTGGGCTGCTTCCCATTTTGCACCATCATCTTCTTGGGTTGTCTGTCTGTTCCCTGTGTGAGCAGGGTCTCTCCAGGCCTCCTTGCCTTGAGTGTTTTTCAGTCTCTGTCCTGATTTCTCAGGGTCTTCTTTCAGGCCTCCCTTCCTGGAGAGCTTGTAGCTTTCTCTGCCTCCTTTTGGTCAGGGTTCTCTCTCCCGCTGCACCTGGAGAGTCTCACAGTCCTATCCCTGCTTGAGCGGGCTCTCTCCTAAGCATCTGTGCATGTGGAGTTTCACAGCCCTCCCGTCCTCCTTCGCCCTTCTGGTTCCAGCCAGCAAATGACCTCCTCAGGCCTTGCAATTCCTTTTATTTGAACCTGCTTTTAGGGAATAATTCTGGACACATTGGGTTCAGGTGAAAACCAAGCAGAGGATTTATTGGTTCACACAGCTGGGGGAGTACCCATCGTGGGTTAACCTGATGAGCACTAGCTAAATCAAAACATACATTAGATTATATAGGCAGCAGATGGATGGAGGGGAAGTGATTTGATAGGTCTGGTGGTAGAAATGAGATGTGCACATAAGCCAATGAACTATGAAGGTTGCACAGTATCCCTGCTCATCGTCAATTAAACATGTTATCACTAATACAGGTAATTATTTCTAACAAGCTAAATGAGCCAACATAAACAAAGGCATGTTGATGGTCATTTTATCGGCCGGAAATATAATGCATCTGCTATAGGGGTGGTACTGCCTTGGCACGATCTTTGGGATCTGAGCTTATTTTCTAGGAATAAAGCAGACAATGAAAAACAACCCTGCGCGGTTGTTTGGTACCGGCCTTATCATAGAATCATAGAATACTAGGACTGGAAGGGACCTCGAGAGGTCATCGAGTCCAGTCCCCTGCCCCCATGGCAGGACCAAATACTGTCTAGACCATCCCTGATAGAAAGTGAGGCCCTTTTGGAATGTGGTTGCCAGGACAACCAGGGTCAAGTTAACTGCTGTGCTGTATTCCCAGGCCTGTCTAATGATTTAGGATTTAAGTTGTCAGGTCTCAGAAAGATACCATGGACTGCCCCAGTTGACCCCTACACTGCTCAACTCTCATTACATGCTTCCTGCAGCCTTTCTAGGCAAACATGGAGAACCCATATTCATGGTTCCTTTTTCTGGGGCAGGGCATGGTAGAACCACAGGGCTTCTGGCAGGGGGCTTCAAAGCGTCTGGTACACTCCCTGACATGTAACAACACAATTATGGCTCTATAATACTCTTCTGGGGCCAAAAGGAGACCATCCGTTAATCCCATCAGCATCATTTCTGTTCCATGTCCTTGTTCTGTAACTGGATTGATAAAGGTCCAGTATGTTGTCAGCATCTGGTTGGGATGGAAGTGACACAGAGGAAACTTCTCAATTTCCTTGTTTAGAATGGGAAGGTTAGTTGCTTTGAGTGATGATTTCTGAAGTACTGGCCAGCATGCAACGTGTTCATGATGGATGGTAGATTTCCCCCCTCAAAGGCATCTGTATATGTGGAGTTTCAAAGCCCTCCAGTCCTCTTTTGCCCTTCTGGGTCCATCTCAGTTTGTAGGGCTCCTGGAAGTGTTTTGCTCTTTCATTAGCCAAGCAGAATATGGTTCAGAGTCAAAGGCGATGGTTTGGTTTTCTTGAAGTGCTTTTAAGAGCTCTCACGATGTGAATGACCCAGAGTCAGAGAGGAAAGATATTTAGTTTTTAGTTCCATGTTTATGGCATTATTTACTCGTGTTCTCAGGTATGAATTATTTTCTATAAAGAATTAGTTTATAGCCTTTTACAGTGGGAGGTGTTGAGTTCTGAAGTTGAATGGGGGCATTCAGGCTAAAGCAATTCATAGTCAAGAGAAGTTCAATGAGTTATGATTTATTGACTAATATAGTTAAAGGTGTTCCCAAGAACAGAAGTCTGTGGAGCAGGCCTTGCCCTTACCACTCTGGCACTCCCACATACGATGAAGACAGAATTATTCATTTCCACATGGGCTTTTCTATGTCTCTCATCACTGCAGTATCAGTATGCTTCACAAACGAATTGATTTATCTTCACAGTAACCTTCTGAGGTGAAAGTCTGGTATTATCTACATTTGATAGAGTGGAACCTCAGGCACAGAAAGGTTAAGGTCAAAGTTTCCACTAACTCTCCATGCTCAATATGAGACAACTACTATTCTGATTTTTCACATACTTGGCATACTAGCACTTCATATATTCAAAGCAATGACCAGCATTGACTTCAGCTGCAGCTGTCAGGGCTCAGCGCTTCTGCAAGTCAGACCCAAGGGTATCAGGTTGGGCACCCAAAAAAGCTGGGTTTAAGTGACTTAAATCAACAGGCAATGAGCCCGCCTGGGCTTGCTACCTTGGGGAGCTGCAACAGAATACACGTGACGTATTAGTTTTGGTGTCACTTCAGAGCAATGCAGTAATTCTTTCCCAGAGGAAACCTAGCATTTAGGAAAGTAGATTAAACAACAAACAGCTGTATAGGAATCTCATCTTACCTAAGCTTAACGCCTTCAGCCTTAGCTCACACAGATTCAACTTATTCCAGAATCACCTTCTCAGACTGAGGGTTAGTTTGCATCAACCTCTTCTCTATAGCTAAGTCTTAATCTGCTGACATCTCATCTGCCCCCCTCCCCTCTTTCTACAAGGTCAATCCTTTTACTGACCTGGGTCTTGTGGTCTCTCATTCTCTTTTCAGCCATTTCAGGACAACAGTCTGACTTTAGTGGTGCTAGGCAGGAAGGCAGTTAGTTTACAGCCCAACTGCTATGTTGGATCATTTGCAGGGAGGTTCCTTATCTAGCTCATGATTTTGCATTTCTTGCTTGGATCCTCTAACACTTCCTTTGAATTTTACCAGTAGCAATTAACCAAACACCTAAAGGTCATAAAAACAGAGATATTTCTGTTTGTCACACTGGCATTTCCTAACTTTTAAGTTCACGATTTCGCAACCTTAATAATGTCCTTTTAACAGTTTTGCATGTATAATGCCCAAAGCCTTTTTTTATAAAAGACCCCTGGAAAACAAACAAAAAAGGAATTTTATAGGTGGCATACTGTTGTCACCCCCATGGTTCATCACCGAGGCTGGAAGCTTAGAAACATCACACATACATCTGCCACTAAAGTCAATGGAGTAGCTGATAGCTGTAGCCATGGACAGTGGGTGAACATCCAGCTGGGGAAGGCAAGGCCAGCCCTCCCTCCCCTTCCACCTGAGGCACCACCCCAATGCAGTGGCCAGCCCCCACTCCAATGTTCCTGGCCTCCCCCTCCTAGCAGGCACCACAGCCCCAGCCTTCCCAGACACCCATAACACGGGCTGTCTTAGGAGGGCAATGCCTTCCCTTGCCTACATTACCTGCCACCCATGGCTGTAGTTCACATCCTCTGCCTGGACTCACATTATAGGGGGATGAGACCAACACTTCATCAGTGGGTTTCACAGGTATTTACTGAGAGCACAGGAATTATGAGGCTCAGGAATCTGGGGATCTATTCCAGGCTTGTGTGCTCTGGTGGACACAGACTCTTTTACCCATTCCACTCAATTTTGACCAACTCAATTTTGTTTCCAACTCTTCCTTTTTACATCTGAATCAGACAGCTTCCTCCTCCATACTAACTGGGTGCCAGCAGAGGGGGTCATTGAGATCACAGGAAAAAGAGAGAGATTCCTTGCTCCTAGTACCAGTGCCTGGCTCACCACAGCTCAGACTATCTGGGAGCAGCCATTACAGTGAAAACTTTAGAATTTAAGCTGGGTCTACCAGGTCAGACCAAAGGTCCATCCAGCCCAGTATCCTGTCTTCCAACAGTGGCCAATGCCAGGTGGCCCGGAGGGAGTAAATAGAACAGATAATTATCAAGTGATCCGTCCCCTGTTGCCCAGTCCCAGCTTCTGACAAACAGAGGCTAGGGACATCATCGCTGCCCACCCTGGCTATTGATGGATCTGGGCTAGACCATGGTTAGTGACTCTCTGGGAAAAGCAGGTGCGCAAAAGGGCTAGTACTAAGAACTGTGAGGATTGGGCATGTTCAAGAAAGATGGACTCTTCAGAGATTTTAGCTGCTAAAGGAGTCTCTACCGAACATTCGCAAACTTCTACTCTTCAGAGGATTATAATTTCACCAAACTTAGACAGATTGTCAAGTGGATAGCAAAAGGCGCACCTGTGACATAGAAGTCACCCATCTGCCACATCTCAAGCCCCTGTTTCAAAGCAAAGGAGCACCAAAAAAGCGGGGGGGGGGGAGGTTCAGGATTTGTTTTTTAACATGGAGACAGCATGAATTATTTTGGGTGTTTTGCCCCTCTCACTCAGCCTGAGGCAGACCCACCATGTGGAAATTTTCAGCCGAAATACTTACTTTGGCAAAGTTATGAGAATTGAAAACAATGGAAAGTGATGGGCAAGCTTAATAATAACTGACACTACAAATCCCACCTATAATTACTGTGCATGAGGCTCCTTTCATCAGAGCCTGGATTGTATGGATGATTAGCAGACTGTAGAACCTGACCCACTGAAAATTCATACTTTTCTTTTTAAAGAGGTTTTGGAAGACAGTTTCACTCTAGTTTCCTGCTATTTCCTTTAGCCACATAACTTCTTTGAATCCCTCCACTCCCCAAGCACACTTAATTCTATTTAATATATGGCTGCATGTAAGAGGCACAATCAGACACTGAAGTCAGAAGCTAACTGCATACCGTGGGCCAAATCCTGTGCTCTTTACTCAAAATTCCTGACTTTAATGGTCTGAAGTGCAGGATTTGCTTCATATGCAGAATAAAGAACTCAATCCATGATTGTGTTCCAGAGATCCAGGTTGTCACAACTTGAGATAAAGAGAATTATGAATAGCTATGAGTGGCCTTAGGTTTTATGTAGTATTTTCAGGCTATTCTTTAGCCCATTGCAAACTGATAAGCATTTGCGTATGTTAGATTTATTCTATTCAGTAATAAATAGTGCAGATATACAAAGCTAATATACTAGAAAATATATCTGAAAGCTGGAATAAAAAGGTGGATATATTCACCATCTCATCTGGAGAAATGAATACAGCAAACTATCTGAGCTTGCTGATGTATGCAGTAGATTGCCTATGTTAATCAGCCTTTGGAAATATGTATTTCTGAAAAAATTAGCACCAAAATCATATGTCTCCTGGGTACCACAACACAGTTGTCAGAAAACACTTATAAGCGATGCTTTTGGAAAGGATGGGAGGCGATAAACAACACAAAAATGGTTAGCTCCACTGAGTTCAAGTGATAGAGCTATTCACTGACCAAACACTGGTGTACTTAGATGGCTATCAGTGTTCCTGAATCAGATCAACTAATCTCTGTTTCACATCAGTGGAAACACTAGAGATTGTGTGTAAATGAAGCATGCATGCTAATTAGTGCTGAGTGCTAGAACTGAGTGGGAAATGGTTTTTCTATCTAGTGAAAATTTTCAAAATTTCAAAAAAATGTCCTGTCCTGAAATCTACAAACATTTTGAGAGAAAATAATGGGGTCAGATAAAAGCATTTCATGTATGTTATGGCTTTTATTTTTAACTATAAAAATATGTACATTTCAAAGTAAAAAGTTATTTCAAACCAATCCCACCCCCCACAAAAACACACATAACTTTGGATTTACAAAATGTCAGAACACTGACAATATTGAAACTTACCTCCCTCCCAAAAAATCAAAATAGGAAATCTGTCAAAACTGACCATTCTAAGGAAAGGTACAGTTTTGATCAACCAGCATTTCCCAATGAAAAAGATGTTGGACATTCCTAAGCAGCTCTACTGGGTACATTCAGCTTTCATTTCAGAGGGCATTTAGAAAACTTTCCTCCACACCTGAACTACACTGCTCTGCCTAGGAGGTGCAGTTTAGAATAAGGGCCCTTGCTTGTCTTGAGCTCTTTACTTACAGGAAAATTCATGACTTTTTTATTACATGGTAAATATGATGAAGTACCAAAACTACTTTGTGTGAAAAACCCTGCTGTTTTTCATTAAAACATGTAGCTATAATGCAGTTTCTCTTAGATTTAGTATAACTAAGAAGTCTGAGAAAACGCATATATAACAAAATACACTTAGGGCTTGATTCTCATCCCACTTATATCAGTGGAAAAATTGGTGTTACTAAACTGGTCCCAATTCTAATCTCAGTTACAACTGCAAGCACCTCCTAATTTACAGCAGTGCAATGGAGACCAGAATGAGGCCCCTTTGGCACGTATATAATGAAGTTGCCATGTACTAAACTATGAGATTATACACCTCCCATGGTAACTCAGAAGTTAACCTCAGTGTTTATGTACATTGAGAGCACTTGTAATCTAAGGAAGTTCATGACCTCGATCTCCTGAAGGTTACAAAGACCCTGAAGGTGAAAGGGATACAGCAGTACTAAACAGTTTCTTTTTAAACAGAATAGGGAGAAAAGAGTATATAATGGAAGTGCTGACAACCATAGCCATCTCAGAACACCAATAAAATATAATAATCCCTTTCAAATGAAGTACTTTTTTTTCCCTCTCATGAATCAACGCTACCATTTTACATTGCACTGAATTGATACAGACTGAATCAAATAGATTGTCTCCAAGACAGACCTCATTAACTGGTAACTTTTTAATTACATTGATTCTGTAGCGATAGTCAATGCTATAAGCAGCGGAGCCTTCCACAAAAGGTGCTCTTGGGTTTTTTTTTCTTGTTTTTTTTTTTAATGCCATAGCTATTTTTGCCTCTTGGTTGGGTTTGTGTCTTTAGCTCCTGTATGCTGTTCAAATACTGATAACTACTTGCTCTAAAGCAATAACGATAAATGCAGAAAATAATTACCCTATTTAACTTGACACTGCACCATGGCATAAAGTCAATTGGCCATGGGAAATGCTATCTAAAAATTCCAAAGCGGGTGCTGGCTTGTGAAACAATGTCTTGATGGGAGTCAGGCAGTGATAGGGACCATCAGACTAGCACCATTATACAGAGTTATTGGGGGAGAGAAAAAATCTTCCAGTATGGAACTTGAATCAATTTCTTCTAATGAAGAAATTCATTTAAAAGATCCCTGCCAAACCCTCTGAAAATACTGATAAGTTCTGGCTGATTTTCCTCAGCTCTTCACAATCAAAAAGGAAAATGAGAAGTAGTTTGAAAGTAAGGCTCTTATGTGAGGGGATATTTATTGCATTGGAGACAACATCTTTCATTCTCTTCCAATGATTGCTAAATATTCCTGTCACTTACTTACAAATGATAAACAATTCAATTTTTGTTTACCAGTATTTGCTAATTACAACTCCTGTTACTAGACTTCTAATGCTATTCTCAAAGCATTGATTTCCCTGACATGTTTTCTCCAAAATGCATTTGAAATGCAAATCTCATTGTTTTAAAAGGGAAACTTCCTTAGTGTAGATAGGACTGTAAATGTTTCTTTCTTATATCCCATTACATTACAGTTTGAATCTGAGCCAACAATCGATTATAATTTAAGATTAGCCAAGAGGATTATACTGGATCTAGATCAGAATTAAGTTTAGGATAGAATTTGGGTTTAAAGCAGAGACAGGATTATGGTTTATATTCAGATTTGACAGCAAAGACATGAATGACAAGTTGAGATAGTGCAGATCTTGTAAGAGCAGTTGCTCTTCATGACCTCCACAATTTTGGAACCATGAAATGTCATTAAACTGCAGCTAGAAAATAAAGGCAGATTCAAATTTTGAGATTTTTTTTTCCAGAGAATTCAGAGATATTTAGATATAAGATTCCAGTTTTGTGGGTGCTTCTAAAGCACTTCAACTGCCACTGCTGCTCCCTTGAGATCCTCCACTAGTCATAGAAAAAAAGGGCTGGATTTAGCCCAAATCTGTGTGGTTGAACTCCAACTTGCATTAGGTGTTGCTTGCACTCCAGTTAGGAGCACCATCTTTTGCATCTGTGGCTATACATGCTATGACCCAAGGACCTTTTGATGCTAATTGCCAGAAGGCAAATTGATACACAGGTGTGTAGGGCTCTCTTGGGTTCACCACCAGAATGTAATGGAAGTCCTCTAATGAAACCCTGTGTTACACTGGTCATCATAATCACAATGAGATGTAGCTACAGAAAAAAAATATGAGCAATTCTTGGCAAGCATGGAAGAAAAGATGCTTTGCTCACTCCAGCTGGTTATATTCAAATTCAGTACTGTATGGTTCATAATTAAACAGCCATTTATAATCTGAGCAAAATGCTAATCAATAGATTATAAGGCTGAAAGACAAAACAGACAGCCAGAGTTAAACTGTTTAGATTTAAGACAATGAATTTTGGAAACAATATCCTGGGTACAGATGAACACTACACTTAATCTTATAAGAAAGATTATAAGATGCACTGGTCAAAACACTGTGAAATTTGCAGTAAGATACACTGTAGGAGACAGGGGAGTATCTTATCAGTTAAGTATAATCTCTAGAAAGTGTGTTATGATTTTGTTTCATAGGTAACTATTTCCAATATTCTTACCATCACTTCAATCTGTGTTTTATATATATATATATATATATATATATAAAAAACACAAAAATTAGTTTATTATCATCAAAGAACAGAGAGTTTGTGTGTGCTTGTATATACACACACAAGAAGATGAAGATTTCCCAGTGTTGCACGGGTCCTTAAATAAATTTTGGTTTTCTTCATTTAAATAATTGTTCTCAGGTGGGGTTGGGGATGAGGCGTTCAGTATATAGACTCCCTTGGGGAGAGAGGACAAGCCCTTCCCTCTCTCCCTACAGCAGCTTGGGTCCAGGTGAGAAGTGCCTGTCCATGGGTGCTGCAGCTTCATTGGGCACAGTCGGGGGGAAAGATGCATGTCCTCCAGCTGGGTGACAGACGCTTAGACACACAGACAAACTCTGAAATATTTGGTAAATAGCTATCCTTTACTCCACCATTGTCCCCTACTGCCCCAATGGGATTACAGTAATTCCTCATTTAACACGGTAGATACATTTCAGAAAATGATCGTGCTAAGTGAAAACGTGTTATGTGGGGTTAATTTTCCCATTGAAAATAGTGGAAAAGGTGGGGGGTTGCATTTCTAGTGCACGTCCGCTCGCAGCTCCAACCTGCACTTGCTAGCAGCTGGTACCGGGACATAAGGTTGGGGGAGAAAGAGGACTGGTTTATAGCAGGGAGGGGAGGTGTTTGGCTCTGGAGAAGGGAAGGGAAGGACTCCGTGCCCGCTACACGTGGCACGAACTAGGTAGTTCGGACTAGGCTTCCTATTACTCCACGAGGAGTAACAGTAGTTTGCAATAGGAAGCCTAGTCCGAACTACCTAGTTCGTGCCGCATGTAGCCGCGGGGCATGGAGTCCGAACTAGCGGACATTTAAAAATGGCGGCGCCTGGCAACATGCAAATGAAGCCCGGGAAATTCAAATCCCGGGCTTCATTTGCAACTCCGGTTGACTACATTACCACCCTAGTTCGAACTAGGGTGGTAGTGTAGACATAACCCTTTTGTGTCCCAGTGAAAATAAAAGTTGAGAAGCAAATAAATAAAAAGGGTCCTCCTTCAGGAGGGGGTAGAGCTAAGAGAAGTGCCTGCCCCCAGAAGGACGTGGGCAGATGAAATGTAATGATGGAAGAAAACATAGTGGGATCTGTAGTTTGTAATGTATACTATTGGTGTATCGTACTTAGGCTGGCTACATCTACACTGTGGTAGTTTTTCAGAAGAGGAAATGCAAATGGAGGGCTCATTTGCAATTCTCTTCCAATCCTTTTTGTGGACAAGGTTTTTGTGATATAAAGCCCTGTGTAGATGGGGCCATTTGTCAGAAAAAAACCCGTTTTGTGCAAGATCCCTTATTCCTCAAAAAATGAGGTTTACAAGATCTTGTGCGAAACAGGGTTTTGCTGACAAATGGCCCCATCTACACAGGGCTTTTATCACAAAAACCTCTTCTGCAAAAAGGATCGGAAGAAAATATGAAAATGAAAATGCGAAATTTACAAATGAGCGCTCCATTTGTATTTCTTCTTACAAAAAACTACCACAGTGTACACGTAGCCACTATGTCTACACTGCAGTTCTTTTTCGGAAAAAGGTACACAAATTGTGAACTGCAATTTGTTTACCTTTTTCTGGTTCTTTTTTTGGAAGATGCTTTTCTGACAATTGGCCCAACTACACAGGGCCAAATGTGGGGAAAACCTCCTCTTTCAGCAGAGCCTTTATTCCTCATAAAATGAAGAATGCAGGGCTTCCAAAAGAATGTGCCTGCTTTTTCAGAAACTGATCCGAAAAAGCGGACACATTCCCTGGACGTGACAGAGTTTTTCCAGATCCCAGAAAAACTCTAGTTAGACATAGGGTACGTCTAGACTACATGCCTCTGTCGCCAGAGGCATGTAGATTAGGCTACCGGACATAGTAAAATGAAGCGGCAATTTAAATAATTGCCGCTTCATTTAAATTTACATGGCTGCCACGCTGAGCCGACAAACAGCTGATCAGCTGTTTGTTGGCTCAGCGTAATAGTCTGGACGCTCCCCTGCCAACATCAAAGGTATTTGTCGACCACCCAGGTATGCCTCCTGGGATGAGGTTTACCTGGGTGGTCAACAAATACCTTTGATGTCGGCAGAGGAGCGTCCAGACTATCGCGCTGAGCCGACAAACAGCTGATCAGCTGTTGGTCGGCTCAGCGCGGCAGCCATGTAAATTTAAATGAAGCAGCGATTATTTAAATCGCCACTTAATTTTACTATGTCCGGTAGCCTAATCTACATGCCTCTGTCGCCAGAGGCATGTAGTCTAGATGTACCCATAGTCTTATTGGGGTAAATCCAGATGAAATTACCCAGTCTGAGGAACCAGGCCAGGCATTGGGGAAATAGGCAGGGTTGTTGGATAAGGGGGAGATACTTCCTAGAGGGAAAAGGAGTGACTGCAAAGTGCTCTACATAATTACGCCTACATCACCCTCCAATTCTTGAATGCTACAATGCCGGGGACTTCATAACTTGCAAGCCTCTGCACCCCCTACGGCTTTCCCCCCACTCTCTTCAGCTCTTCTGCCATAGCAGCAAAATCACAATGCTGGAGAAGTAATCATGGAGGAAGGGACTGGGCTTTTCTCCCTCTTGTCTCCAAATTTCCATTAAGCAGAGTCCAGTACAAGTCCCTGATTCAAAGCCATCTATGGATTGGCCCTAACTGTGAGAGATCACTGTTCCTTCTTGATAGTGACTTCTTGTTCCAGGTATGGTTCACCAGAGCACAGAACCTCCAACTATTAGGGGAGTCCCCTGTAGGTCAGGGGTTCCCAACCTTTTTCTGTCCCCGTACTCACTTGGCTTTTAGTAAACCTTCCTGTACCCCCTATTCAATATGAAATAAAATACATTCTAGACTCTAGAATCCACAACTTTTTTCACTAACACTACTACTTTTGGAATATTTCAATTAGGATAATCTAGTTATTTACCAAATATTCCCCGTACCCCCTTGACAAGCTTCTTGTACCCCCCTGGGGTATGTGTTCCCCAGATTGGGAACTCCTGCTTTAAGTGGAGCTTCAATTATAAATGGACCTCCACCACGGAACCCCTCTGCCAGAGATCAGAATGACCACACATCTCATAATGTTCAACTTCTTGAAGGCAACTTCCCTCAGATTCCTTTCTCTCTCATACACCAACACCTCTACCAATAAAAATAATAGAGCAATTTCTCCTACAGGCTGGGAAGGATAGAGCGAAATTATTATTGTGACTCTGTTTACAAATATTTGTGAGGGATTCAGAGCCAGATTTTTAAAAGTATTTAGATGCCCAAAGATTCAGCCAGGGCTTCGTCTTCACTGCAAGCTCTTCTGACAGAAAATATGCTAACGAGGGACTCATCATAAATTGTGATCTCATTAGCATATTTTCTGCTGTTTCTTTTTGCTCAAGGGGCTTTTGCGCAAAAAGAAGCAGTGTGGACATCTTTTTTTGCACAAAACCCCTTTTTTGCTCAAGATCATTATGCCTCTCAGACAGGCATAATCTTGTGCAAAATGGGGTTTTGTGCAATAAAAACCCCATCCTCACTGCTTCTTTTTGTGTAAAAACCCTTTGCGCAAAAAGAAATGGTAGAAAATATGCTAATGAGATTGCTTTATGCTAATGAGCCCATCATTAGCCTATTTTCTGCTGGAAGAACTTGCAGTGAAGACGTAGCCTAGGATCTTAGTGTACTTTTCAAAAGTGCCTAAGTACCTAGCTCTTCTTGAAATCAATGCCTTGACAATTTTATTAGATGCCTAGCTGCAAGATAGCATGCTTAAATATTTTTGAAGCTCTATCCATCACATACCAAGACAATGAACACCAGGTAAGTATTATGTCTAAACAGAAAATGACAAATATTCACTCTGAGTAAAGCTTTCAGAAGCCCATAAGTGACTCAAGGGCTTGATTAAGTACCATTTGAAAAATCAGATTCCTTTTGGTGTGTTTTAGGAAGGTTAGGTTACACAAGCACCTGTTGGTATTTCAATAACAAAAATAGCACCCATGAAATACCTGCATACATCATTATCACAAGTGAAATGGTAACCTAGTTTCATTTTGCTATGTACAGAATATAATAATGAAGAGGGGAATGCTGCATTTTTTTTTACATTAGTCATGACCCGTGAGCACAGCTGGAACCATTGTGCAGATTGTAGTATTTTTGAGTTTCCATATACTATATCTTGTTATGCATAGTTTTCATCGCCTCTCCAAACAAAACAAAACAAAACATGGCAGTGAACCACTTTTGACATCTCTCTAATTAGTGCATTCAAATAAAATAAAAAACAGCTATTAAAACTCTTTTGTGACCTTTATTTTGATTTGTGGTTAATTTATCTTATGATTATTTCTTTGAAAATTTGGGAATCAGCAATCATCTGGAGGCTGCTGATATTAAAATGTGAAGAAATAGCCCATATACAGAAAATATTTCACACTAACTCCTCTCTTTTTTTCCTATTTAAAAATAATCTTGCTCTGCATGTGAATAGGCTGATGTTTGGAGCAGTGGTTCACTGATAGAATGTCAGTATGCATTACTAATAATGATGAAATTCTGGTTCTAGCACAGGTCTTTTTATGTACACCTTCCCATAGTTTCTCTTTCTTTCAATGCATTCAGTGCCCTTTATTGTTCTTTCTGAAGTGGAGTCTCAATATTGTCAGACTGTAAGGGACATTCTAATAACAGTCATGTTGCATGTAGAACTGCTAGACATAGAGAGATGAAATCATACCTATAGGCTGTGTCTACACTGAAGGCTTCTTGAGCAAGAACTTTTTGCGCAAAAGTTCTTGCGCAGGAGTGCATCCATACTGCCATGTGCTTTTGCGTAAGAGAAATGCTTTTGCACTCTTGAGCAAGAAAGCTCTGATGGCCATTTTAGCCAAAGGTTTTTTTCGCAAGAAACCCGTTCCCATCCACACACCTTTTTGCACAAGAGCTCTTGTGCAAAAAGCCCTTTCCTCTGACAATCTACTGTAAACTATCTTGCACAAGAACGGGCTTGTAGTGTGGACAAGCCACAAGTTTTTGCGCAAGAATGACCGTTTTTGCTCAAGAAGCCTACAGTGTAGACATAGCCATAATGTATTTGACTACAATTTAAGGCTGAAATGTTCAAAGACTTGTGAGATCTGGCCATTAAATTCTTATTAATTTTAATGCAAATTGGATATCTAAATCCCACAAGTGGAATTTGAAAATGTCACCCAAAATGTAAAAATAAATAAATAAATAAATAAAATTAAGGATTGCTTTGCCACATCACCTGACTTCAAACCCGTTCCATTTATGCTTATTAAGAAGTTACCAAACCTTGGGTAATATTATATATTTATACTTTGCTGTGCCTTGAATATGATAAAGCTTGGCTAAAAGCTCTGTGGCAATCACTGAAAGATGCCTTTCACTTGTGGACTTATTCTGATCTATAACATTATCTGAACATATAATTTTGTGTTTATAGAATATATTTTTGTAATCCTTTTGGAACTTGTCTGACAACATTTTAATTTTCCTTGATAACAGGATCTCCCTAAACCTGAAATGAAATTAGTTTTCTGTTATAATCACACATCTTAACAGACTCCATTGATGTGCCCTGAAACCATCCTGAAATAGATGTGAAAGTGCATTATAGCTTTCAGTTTATTATGAATTTACAGTTCTTGTTAAAGGGAAGTTGAAGAATGATTAAAATATAGAAAATAAATGAATGAATATGCACGGAAGTTAGTGTGCAACTGTTTCAAATCATACTCAATAAAAAGGAAAGATGATCTCTCATGGAAGGAGATAAAGTTGACAAAATAGAGTAATGCAGTCTTTTTCTATGACAAAATACGTTGCCAACCTCAAGTTTTCAAAAATCATGACTCAGTCCTCCCATCAAGTCATGATTGACTTAAAAATAATGAGATTTTAAATTAATACAGGGAGAGTTCTTTTAATTTGCCTAGTGGCTTTTGAACCTTTAGGGTTCACTTTGTCAAACTTATCTCCACAAACATGAGAGCTTGAAAACTTACTTTTTAAAACAACAACTGCTGAGACTGTTATATTGAGAGCTAGAATCCATAATGATCATTTTTTGAAATCAATGAAGTGTGTTTTGAGATAAAAATATTTGACAATTGCCACCTTTTCAAATGGTGCAGCTTGTCTAACATTTACTTGTCTCCATTTCTCAACCGAGACATGTTTCATCAGGAATTTAAAGTAGAGAGGTTTAACATATCCTTAGGCAGCCTCGCTGTTATTTTTAATCCAACTATAGTGCTCACATATAATGATAATTGATATGTAATAGATGGATATTTAGTTTGACATTGCTTCGTACGATAGACTTCAAAGGATTAGGAAAACATTTAAGAAATTTCCAAGAGCCTTTGATAACCTCATCAGTTCCACTCCAACTCATCTGATGCAGAGGGTCTTACCCACAAAAGCTCATGATACTATATATTTGTTAGTCTCTAAGGTGCCACAGGACTACCAGTCACAAAGGTCTTTCAAGGAAATGAAATAGCTATAAACTGAGAGGTGAAGTACTGTCATGAATTAGAAATATTTAGATATAAATAACAAAAAAGGGAAAGTTTAAAAACTACTAATAATCTAGTAACATCTTAAAGACTAAAAGATCAAAGAAGTGGGTTGTGCCCATGAAAGCTCATGATATCATCTACATGTTTTGTTAGTCTTTAAGTTGCTACTAGTCTATTTGTTGTCTTTTAAGTTTTTCCTGTTACAGACTAACTCAGCTACCCCTCTGAAGAAGGAAAAAAATAGTCAACCACTATCAAGAAAAGCAGTTCATAATGAGATGGTCTACGTTTCTGTAGTAGGCTCTGTAATATTTTTTCATATTTATATTATTGACCTAGAAGGCAACAGATCATTATTTGGGTTAGTCAAGCCTAAGGAAGAGCATAAAGAACTAAAATAGATCTACTTAGGTCATGACAAATTAAATTCAGTGTACAAAAATGCAAGGTGATGCACCTTGGAGGGAACATTTTGAACAACTTTTACACACTGATAGATTCTAAATCGACTAACCAATTAGCAAAATATCTTCAGGCATGCTTGTGGTTTCTGCATTTTATAGCAGCAGTCAGCAAAACAACTGAGACTTTAAGTGGTATTAAGGAAGGAATAGAGAATTACATGATAATATCATCATACCGTTATATAAAACAATAGTATGCCCTTACATCTCACTTCCCATCAGTATCCAGACCAGGCTGGGAAAGATAATGATCCAACCAGTGGACCAAATTCGGTTACGAATCCTGGTCATGTGTCATCTGTGGCACATTGCACAGATGCTAAGATGATGGCCTGGAACACAGTGCTCAGAACTGGTGAGTCTTTCTTAAAAAAGGATATAGAAAAACAAATAACCCAGAAAAGAGTGGGGAAAGCCATTAGAAGTAATGAAAGACTTCCGTATAAGGATGGATTAAAAGAAAGCATATCAGTGGTATGCTGCCATGGAAGAATGGACCCATTTACCAGGCCTGAAGCAATGCGCTTCTGTGGACTGTCCCTGTCCTCAGGTTTCAGCAGGGATCAGAGGCTTATATCTGGGCTTGATTGTCCTCCATCAGTGAAAATGGGCAAATAGACAATCCACTGTTACTATCTATTGATGGGTGTAAAATTAAGTCCTGTCTAAACTGTACAAGAAATCTTGTCCTTGTTGCAGTCAACAGCAGATTTGCCATTAAATTAGTAATCTGTAAACAGATGTATTATCAACGTAACTGCATCTGAACATGAATTTCCAAAGAGAAAAGGCCCCAACCCCTTAGTAATTTCAGTTATTATCATCAGAATTCTGTCTGACCCATTTATTAGCCATTCCTGCATTACAGAGCAACACAATTCCAGTCAAACCAATTTGCTATATCTTTGTTTCTAACTGAATGCGAGAACATTAAATACGCATGTTCTCTTTTTCTTTCACCCTCTCTCTCACATTCACACAAAGCCTCTTTCTTTCTACTACCTATTATAGCCATTATGACCTTTCATTATAAAAATGTTCTTGAGGTTTTTTTTTAATCTATCCTCGCATGACCAGCTGTAAAAAGAATATTTTCATGGTCTCTCAATAGGACATGTGGGTACTATAAAAATAAATGTGCTGTAGTTATGAGAAAGTTAAAATTATTGTTGGCTTTTTAGGTGTTTTTAATTATTTTATTAAGATTATCTCTAGTTTGAGTGCTGGGTTGAAAGTTATTCCTATGGTGCACTTGCAAAGCCTCATCAGTTCTGACAGTATGGATATCCAAATACTTTCTGTCCAAGTACCCAAATGAGTAATTAATATTGTGCTTAGGGATCCAGATGGAAGGACAAATCAGAGACCCAAAGAAATTGAATTGATATTGAAGAAATTGTTCCCCATGCTCAACAAAAATATTACTGTTTCTTTTAGAGAAAGGCTTTAACCATGTAAAATAAAGGCTTCTTGGAATAGCCTGCTGATACCTGCATGATTAATCAGACCAGTTGAAATTTATCTGTCACAGTGCTGGCTGGGTTTGAAAGGCATCTTCAGCAAAGGTATTGCTTTGTAATGACAGAAATCAAATTGATTTTATGGGGAAAGCAACAATCTCTTTTTTGTCTTGTTTTTCCTCAGTCTTTGAATCTGATACTTCCAAGCACACCAGTTATAAATCAAAAAATTACGAAAGCCATTATTTTACTGCAGGGAGAACTGGAGGGAGTCTGTCCAAAGTTATGTTTTGCACTAAAAAGTACAATTCTCTGCTGTGTTTATATTTCTGCAATTTGGGCTTTCAAATGCTTCAGCAATGATACAGATGTTATAAAACTGATGCCATGTTGGGCACATTTATCTAGTGTCTATTTTCTTCTTCCATGCTAAACTTAGCTCTACACATATAAAAAGGAGGTGGCCAGGGAGTATAAGATATGTTTGTGCCTACAAACAAGTAGAGAGTGTGTGCATCATATTTTCCTGATATTAATTGTCAGCTGAAATTGAAAGCAAAGAGAGTTGCTCTCTTAGGCTATGTCTCGACTACATCCCTCTGTTGGCAGAGGGATGTAAATGAAGCCCTTCGAAAGTGCAAATGAAGCTGGGATTTAAATATCCTGTGCTTCATTTGCATAATCATGTAATGGCGCTCTTTCCAAAAAGCACTATTTTGAAATTGAAACCACAGTGTAGACGCGGTTCTTTCAAAAACGGGGGTGAAAACCTCAGAGGTTTACAGGATCTTTCGGAAAAGCACACCATTTTTGAAAGAATTATGTCTAGGCTGCAGCTTCAATTTCAAAATAGCACTTTTTCAAAAGAGCGCCATTATGCAAATGAAGCATGGGATATTTAAACCCCTGCTTCATTTGCACTTTTGAAGGGCTTCATTTACATCCCTCTGCCAACAGAGGGATGTAGTCTAGACGTAGCCTTACTGCTTACAGACAGTGGGGCTTTCATATAATCTTTCCACAACAACTTTTTTAATTGAATTCAACCTTACATATTTTTTTCAACTAACTTCTAGCAGTATGGTTCCTCATTCAGTAGCATGTGTTCTAATCTAACAAGATTAGTGTAATAAAAAAATTAGTGTAATCAAATATATTATATTCCAAACAAGGCACCTCATCAGAGGAAAGCATTCTTCTTCAAACTGAACATCTTCTTTTGGTGGGAAAGGTGATTGTGGGAAAGTCCTCTTTCAGCTGAAGATGCCCGCCAGCCTAGCCAAAGTTCTGAGCCCATACAAGTGAGACAGTGTGGGTCTGTCTACCCGTACTGGGAATCACACCTCCCAACTGCAGACATATCCTGTGAGGCTAAAGGAACATGTGGCTTCAGCTGCCAGTGTGGTTTTCAATAATGTTTCCAATTACATTTGTTCCCAGAAGGGTTAGTTCAGAAACCAAAAAGCCCACGTATATACCAGGATCCCCAGTGTTACTAGAACTCATTCATCTGAGCCTGTATTAACCGTTGTTGGAAATTTCCCTTGTGTACACAGACCTAGGAGCTTAGGTAGGAAGGTAGC
This sequence comes from Pelodiscus sinensis, assembly GCF_052426305.1. Taxonomy (NCBI): domain Eukaryota; kingdom Metazoa; phylum Chordata; order Testudines; family Trionychidae; genus Pelodiscus; species Pelodiscus sinensis. The sequence goes on along the minus strand of NC_143065.1, from coordinate 22,770,734 downwards.
AAATGTGTTATACTCAGTTATTCCCTTATTAATCTCGACGGGAGTTCCGTTGGAAAAATATCAATCAAAACAGCCATTACCTTTCCAGTATTAGGGAGTGAAATCTCAGTACTAACTGTGGCCCTTTAGAAGTGCCTTAGCTCAGTCACTTTCCATTCTTGATGAAGCCCTATATTCAGTTACTGTAATATCTCAATTTAGCTTATGAAATTTAAACTATTGTTTGGTTTATGGATCCTCACCAGTAATCACCACAGCAGAATTTATATATTTTGTTGATGATTGTCTGTACTGAGGTTTCTCATCTTGATTGTCATTTCCTAGGCTAGCCCGCTATCTCAGAAAGAACAAATCAACTACTTTGACTAAAATGAAGTGACAAGAATGCAATAAACAGGAACATACATGCTCAGGTATCACCTTTACAAAGTAACTTGTACAGAATGAATTGTTTAAAGCCAAACTCTTCACATTGGAGGAATAAGGCAAGAATAAGATTAAAATACAGCACTATGGTCTGAGAGATAAAAGATGCCTGCTCCTGGATGTGAAAGTTACAGGAGCAGAGGAGGTAAGAAGCCCCTTCTAAGTTCCTCACTTTTCACCCAGGAAGCTGCCGGAATGTTGCCGGTGGTATTTCCTGTCGACATGCATAACCCTTTTGCCATGTGCTTAGTCATCAAAAAGGGCTGGGTTTAATATAGCTAGAGTCCCTCCCAACAAATCATGCTCCTGCCTAGAAATTGAGAAAACTAAATGTACCTCCTCTGGATGCCTCTGACTGGGAGAACTTGCTCACTTGAGGGATCAGTGAGTAGCAGCAGGCTAGCGTCTCTGTGCACTTCGTTCCACGAGGAGTAATGGTAGTTCGAATTAAAGATCCTAATTCAAACTACCTACTCCGTGCCACGTGTAGTCATGGGCACGGAGTTCAGTCTAAGGGGGATTTAAAAATGGCAGTGCCCGGGAAGATATTAAAATCCCGGGCTTCATTTGCAACTCCGGTTGCCCTCATTTGCCTACCTAGCTCAAACTACTGAGCTAGTGTAGACATACCCTCTCAGTATCTAAATGTATGTATTGTTATGGTGACTTCCCAAGTATCATTAGAGGAATTGTGGGTAAGTGATCTATGCAAAATAACACTTCCTATGGAAGTACTTTTTCCTGTGCTTCAGTAGAGTGAGTAGAGAGCTCCTCCCCCTGTGGTGTTTTGGTAGTCATATGGTTCCTGTGTATTGCTGTATTGTATTAAATCAGAGATCAAAAGGAGATGTTAACATTTAGTTGAACTGTGAATGTAGCAATATCACCATCTTCATTTCTCTTTGAAGTATGTAGGAAACTACCTGTAAATGGCAAGAGATGGTCAGTTGCCTTATGTTAATCCATGTCGCTAATTACCAGTAAACCTTAGAAAACAGGATGCTAGTTCAAAGCCATTACTGTGCACCCAAGGACTGCACATGGTCAAGAAGTAGCTGGAGAGGTCTAAAGAATTCTTGGGCCCTGATCCCATTATCTCAGATCTGCTTAAGTTTCAGGGGCAGTTTGAGACTCAAGATTGAGTCTCAGTCCCAGTTCCATTCCGGATCACTCTGATATTGGTCATTGGACTGTAGTCTGATGAGCTGAGTCTGGAAAGGACTCTTTGCAAATCTAAAGATCACCATCTCTACTATGAAACTGACCTAAGAACTCTACTTGTATTTCTCTATATAATGAGGTTAACTGATTCTCTCACACTTTTCTTAATACACTGTAGTTTAGTTAATGAAAATTGGCTGTAAACATGTATTTGTGTAAGATCCAGAGGTAAAAGTAAGTTGGTGGTGCCCCAGGATGGCACCCTGGCAAGAAGCTGACTGGCTGGGGCACTCAGCTGTCGTAAGAGAAGCAGGGCACTTCCAGTCTGGCTCCCAGCTTCCTGTAAGCTGCTGCACTCAGTAGCAGACAGTTAGGCAGGTAGTATGGGCTGGCTAAGGGCAGACCCCTCTCTTGGATTATCCGAGCCTTCAGTCTCTCCCCTCCTTTGCCACCATTTTGGAGGGTGGGGGAATAGCTGCCACACATACCAGGTCCCTATTGCTTTTCCTGCTTCCTGTGAGCAGCGAGTGAGGGAAAGTACAGAGCCTTCTGCATTCCTCCTGCTCCTCCAGGGAAGGAGCAGAGGAATGCAATGGGTCTGCACTTTCCCCTTGCTCTTTAGTCATAGGAAGCAAGAAAAGCAAAAGGGACCCAGCCTATATGGTTGCAGCCTCCTCCACCCCCTGAATTGGTGCCCTTGCCTCCCACACTCACCTCTACATACACCAAAGTACTCTGCCCTGAATCCTGTACCCCCATATCCTCCCTTCTCTAAATCCCCACACACTCCCAGCCCCCTCCTCTGACTCCCCACAGCCCAACTCTCTGCCCTGAACTCCTCCTCAATCCCCTAACCTGGCATCCCACTCCCCACACCACCAGCCCTGACTCCTGAACTTCCCCCTCATCCTCCCTGCTCTGAGCTCCCCACAATCCCTTCCCTGACTCCTGCACCCCACATCACTAGCTATCTTATCATACCCCCCAACTTTAACTTCCACACCCCCTGCCCTGAGCTCCACCTCATCCCCAAGTTCCTGACCTGACTCCTGCTATGCACCCCCACATTCCACCCCTGCTCACAGCCCCCCAACACTCCATCCCATACTTACATTTCTTACAGATATGGTTCTATGGCACACCCCATCCTCCTGCCCTGAGTCCTTCCAAGGAGATGTGACTTGTAAGAAACTTAAGTTATTTTCACCCTGGTAAGATCAGAAATAGTCATGAACCTGGTAGATAATGTCTTTGGGACTACCTTTGGGACTGGTAGGACTTATATATTATTCCTCATTACATTTGACTTGATTATCTGAGTAGAAGCCCAAGATGGAGCTACTTTAAGGGAACTGTATTTCTGGCTTTCTGGGTAATCATTAAGGTATTGAAGAAGCTATTTTATTGCTGGCATGGTAAATCTAAGTAACCATCAGTTTTGGGGATCATCCTCCCCATTCTTTGCAGTGTGGTCCCGCTTAGATTTTGGTCATAATCCACCTACCTGGAGATGGTTTGGAGAGGAGGAAGGAAGAGAAGATTCTGTAGTGAGAAATGGGAAGGGGAAAAGCTATATAATGAGGCTCGTAAGCAGAAATCATAGTGAATCTATTGGGAAGGTTGGAGCTGTGGAAGGCCTTGAATCTAAGAAGAAAAGAAACCAGGCAGGGATTTCATGGCAAGGTGATATAAATGCAGGAACTGAAAAAAATATTATAGGTTGAGCTCTCAGGACCCAACTGGTGTCAAGCTACAGAATTTGCTGAACCACGGGAGGTCAATATTGTAGTGAGTGAGTCTCTATTTTTATTTCACTGAAGCTAATAAATGGAACAGTGCTTGCAATTTGGCTTAATAATGTATGACCGTACTGATGCAACCTTTAGAAGCCTACACCTAGCCAACGCTGATCAGCTCTCGTCATAACAAATTGTTAGTGTTACACAATGTTACTGTATTGGCACAAGGAAATAAGTGGATAAAGCAAAAAAAATATGCTTACACTTAGCACCATTACCAACACTTCTGTTGCTTACTGGGCTCCTACAAAACATTTAGGGATGATTTAGAGCTAAATAACAGCACAGAACACTAAGAGCCAGGACTGGTGGCTGTAAACAAACTTTATGGGACCACAGGAAACTTGGCCACACCCATGATAAGTGGACATCTGGTTAACAAATCATAGATGTTGCCGGATCAGAAAGTGCTGGAATAGAAAGGTTCAATCTGTACTAGCAGTTGCTCATATAAATCAACACTGCATTGCACCTCTGACTTCCATGGAGCTATTCAAGTTTATAACAGCTCAGGATCTGGGTTGAAAGTATGCCCTGGGCCAGCAGTAAAACTGACCTATCATGGGAAAAGGCAGCCTGCTATGAAAAGTCCATATTAAAAAACCAAAAAAATAAAAATGAAAGCTCCACTGAGGAAGTGAGATTAAATAGCCAACTTCTCCATATTTCACTCCGTTTGTTCTACCAGGATGCACAACCCGTGGAAGTTCCCAAAATCTTAAATTGGGAATACCACCTTTCTAGACAATCGATTTCCTATTTTAAGTGTAGGGAATGCTGCTCAAAAGAAAAGAATGTTTCTCAAATGTGGCCTTTGTAAGTATACAGGTTCATGCTGAGAACTTAAAAAGGAGCTCAGTGTAAAGTCAGAAGCTTCTCTGTCTCATCAACAAAAGTTGGTCCAACAAAATATATTACTCACCACTCTAATAGCTGGGACCAACACAGCTATAGCACCAATGCATATAACATTACTACCCACATTCAGGCAAGTTACCGCACATTTGTCTTGACTCCCTCTACAATAATACTGCACACTACTGTTTCCTGAGCATTTGGGCATCTACCCAGGAGAGATTCAAATGCTGCCCAGCTGATTAGCAGAGCACTCACAGTGCCCACCACAGGCACCTTGAGTTTCTACTGGTTATGTTTATCTACACGTGTTGGTGCACATAAAATTTATTTTGCGCCTGGATGGAAAAAAATTAGAGGGAACACTGCTGCAGCCACTTCTATTCCAATGTGGATTTTAGCACGGCTGGATTTTATTTCCTATGGGATGGATTCCAGTTCTATCCAACAGTTCTTTTGCTGATGCTAGTTACACTGCTAACTAGATTTCATTTGAAACTGTACACCTGCTCACAAATTTTCTGGCAGATTGAGAGCCAGCAATGTTGGGTTTGGAGAGTCCCTTTCTGTCTTACTGATGGTCCAGTCTGTAGCTGCCAACCACAGGAAAATGTGTCATTCTGTAACATCTTTGCATTTTTCCCCATAGCTGAATGCCTCCCAATTTAATTTAACAAAAATACCCTATTTGTTTAATTGAACATCTCAATGCTGCTATCGCGTACGAGTTCATTCCAAAAATATCACTAATAATCTGAACACTAATACCTTCATCACTGTTAAAAGGTTACAGGGCAAGAACATCACTTGTCTCCTCTCTCTATACAGTCCATTTAGTGAGCTTCCCAGCAGTCATTCTATAGGCCAAAGCATAGGGATATCTGTAATGGTCCTACTTCTACCCCTTGAATAATACAATCATGACCCCACTTTCCCCATCAATTCCCCCATACATTCTTATCTCTTAATGAGATTTCACAGTTGCTTACTTTCCTTTGCATCTCTCTCTCTGACTAGCCAAAAAAGCTGTTCAAAGTCAGGATCATCTTTCAGATGTGTGCATTGTTGGCAGAAAATTCACTCCCCTATTAGGTGACCTTCTGCACCAGCAGTCATGTTTCCTTTGCTCACAGTTTGTATTTCCCTTAGTGTGCACAAAGGATGCTGTGCTTCTCCCTGGAATTTATTGGAGACAGGAACAGCAACAGCAGCTGTATGAGGAATGGGCAACGAGTCTTGGATGAGCAACCAAAGCCATGTTCAAAGGAGCAGTGGGAGTTCTCTGAGTGTCTGAAAGACCATGCATACAATTTCTTATCCTGCAAGACAGAGCTGTGGGGGAAATTTCTGTCAGCAATACTGATTTTGGCCCTTTTATCAAGAGTTCTGAATGAACCAAGGACTCACTTAAGCTGCTTTTTTGCCTTTGTGGTAGCCTTTCAAAAAGAGTTATTTAACCATACCAAACCCAACACTCAACTAAATGCATCCTTTGTGAGCGTCTAATACAAAGGGTAGACTAGAGAGAAAGACTCCATGACTCGCTCTGAAGAGCTCTTTGTTTCCATGTCAGAGACAATCTAGACAAGCTCCTATCATCTCAATGTAGTGGCCTCTGCATTTAATGTTGGTGTTGACTAATTTCTGGTCTGTTTTCTTCTGAGTTCTTATAGATGAAAGTCTATGAATTTTGAATCACTGACAACTTGGTTGGGACAGTTCCCCATGAGTTCCTTCTTTAGCAAACATCTCGCTTCATGACTAAATGTACATTTCATAGACAAAAACCTCTGAATACATCACTAATTCTGAAGGATAATCATCATCATACTGTACTCTTGGAAAAAAACATACAAAACCTTTTGGAAGAGCAGCTTAATAAGATCAATGCAATTATACATTATGCAGGGGAACTAAGGTTGTTTTGCATTATATTAATTTATTTTTTGGATGTGTTTTGCTGCTTTGCTGTCTCTGTGGGCATAGATCACACTGAAGTTATTTTCTGCAAAGGGTTCATTATTCTGTGTTTAATAACTCAAGGAACCTGGGCATATTAGAACCAAATATTTTTAATTCTTAAGCATAGCAAATGAGAGTATTTTCTTTCCAGTAAATGCAATCTCTTGAAAAAAAATCAAAATGTAAATCATTGATCTGCACTTGAATAGATTTTTATCTCTTGCTCTCTCTGACAATGTGTGGGGCCTTTGCTCTCTATACAACATTAATAATACACAGACCACAGGGATTCAGGTGGGTCCCAAATTACTAGGTATACTATCTATATATATGCATATACACACACACACACACTCCTGTAACAGAAGATGGGGGGCCCTCTAGAAAGCCCCCCAAACTATTTAAAGAGATATTAGCCAGTTCCTGCATGCTAGACAATGTAAAATGCTACAGTGATACACAGCATGAGACTCAGAATTGGCTTTATCACATAAGTGGGGTGTAAAATAGCTTTTCTCACACACACACAGGCTGTGTCTAGGCTGTGTCGTCAGAGGCATGTAGATTAGACACATAGGCAAATCAAATGAAGGTGCGATTTAAATGATCACGGCTTCATTTAAATTTACATGGCTGCCGCGCTGAGCCAACAAACAGCTGATCAGCTGTTTGTCCGCTCAGCGCGCTAGTCTGGACGCTCCCCTGCCGACATCAAAGCCCTTTGTCGGCAGCCCCGTTATTCCTTGTGGGATGAGGTTTACCGGGGTTGCCGACAAAGGGCTTTGATGTCGGCAGGGGAGCGTCCAGACTAGCGCGCTGAGCAAACAAACAGCTGATCAGCTGTTTGTCGGCTCAGCGCGGCAGCCATGTAAATTTAAATGAAGCCGCGATCATTTAAATCGCGGCTTCATTTGACTTTGTCAAAACAACAAATCTACATGGCTCCGTCGACGGAGCCATGTAGTTTAGACGTACCCACACAGAATGGTTCCTGTCCTTAAATATCACACCACTATCCACGGTGATACTGGTAGAATTTTGTACAGGGCCAGGATGGTGATGCTTGGAGACACCCTAACATTTAGCTAAGTCATTTAATATCAAAAGGCATGGAGAGAAAGCTCCATGCTATATCCAGCTTCCTGGTGCAGAAATTGATCACATCAACTTTATTTGAGGTCCATGCATCACTGGAAACCTGTTTGAAAAGTTAGCAAGGTCAGTTCTGGCTCTCAGGGTGGGTCATTATGCCCACCCCCAGTAGTAGTTGTAATTATTCTGATGGATTTTATACAGCAGAACTTTGCAAACACTAAGGAAAAATTGTGTGTCCATCAGGTAGTTAGACAGAGGAAACTGGGCAGAGAGGTAAAGGAGTGTCAATGCGGAGCTGGACTTGCAACTGCTACTCTAGATTATGTTGCTTATCATGCTGTTGAGCTACACTTCCTTCTGTCAAGAAGCCACAATGGCAGGGGAGCTGGCAGTCATGCCAAGCCTCTGGGCAAGGGGGAAGCAGAGGTGCCATACTCCTAGAATGGGCATGGCCTTAAGTGGAAGAGGTGGGGTGGAGGGCAGCCTGGACCGCCGCACCTGCCGTACCAGAGCTGCCTGGAGAGCACTGCACAGCAACCTCATACCTCCAGGCAACTCTAAGAGCTGCCCGGAGTGCACCATATGACACTTTGGCAGCGAGTCCCCTTTCCTTGCTCTTCCCCCACCACCTCCCGTAAGCAGGCCTGAACATTGGCATTTCAGCACAGAAGCCAGCTCTGCTGTAGGTAACAAGCTGGTGGCTGGAAAGAACTTTGCGATAGGTAGGATTGCCAAGTGTCCGGTTTTGAACTGGACAGTCCAGTATTTGAGCTTTCTGTTCAGGAAACAAATAAAGAAAATATAAATGTATTTTCTAAATAAGATGTAATCTAGATTGTGATGTAATGTCAAGTGTGTCCGGTATTTTTGTTGAAACCATCTGGCAACCCTAGCTAGCAGGCCTACCCCAATCACCTGAAGCGAGGATTTATCCCTGCAACCAAACTCAGGTCCCCCCACAATTAGCAGATCCATGTATGAGAGTCTGCCTAGAACCTGGAGGCTAACACTGGGTAGCTATAAAGAGAACTGTGAATCATCTGCCAGACTTAGGAGAATGGTTTCCCACCTCCTGGGGCTCTTCTGCAGCCTGTCCCACTAAGGAGCAGACATCCCAATCGATGAAAGGAGCTGGCCAGGGATGTGCCCCACACCAGTCCAGGGTGCCCCAATCTTGAGCACTCTCCCAGGGTGCATTTTAGGGAAGATGGGGGGCTGAAGCGCCCCCCCCCCCCCCCCCATTCCTACTGATACTGCTTGTTGCTTGCTCTTCCCTTTCATCATAATCAGGGAGCAAGAAGAAAGCTCACAGGGTCCCTGTATTCCTATCCAGGCTGGCTGGTGCAGGGAGGAGGCCGAGGAATGAGTGACCCCACTGAGCTTTCCCCTCACTCCCTGTCACTGACAGATGGGGAAGAGTAAGCAACAAGCTGCATTGGTAGGAATGGGAGCGCTTTCCATCCTCCTGCCCTGCCTAAAGGCGCTTTTACCCCCCGCGCTACCACCCCACAGCACACCCCCATGCCTGAGCCCCCTACACCCACAGCCCCTGGCTTGATTCCTGCAACCCTTCACACACATCCTGAGCCCCTTTCACACTCCAACTCTTCCCCCATTTTCCCCTGCTGAGCCCCTTCACACTCCAAACCTGACCCCTGCACCACCCCAACCCCTTGTCCTGAACTCCTCCTCACACCCCAACCCTGATTGCTCCATCCCCACCCACCCCTTCACTCTGCCATAAGCCCCTCCTCAAATACCCCAATCTTCACACCTGTACCTGCCACAATCTCAGTCACTTACCCTGCACACACCCCCACACGTACCCACACACTCCTTCACCCATAGTCCAGAGTCCCCTGCACTCCATGCCACACTTACATTTCTTACAGGTACTATCATATTGCACACACCCAACACCCTGCCCTATTCTTGGGGGTCAACAGTACCTGTAAGAAATTTAAGTGACTTACATAGAATCATAGAACATTAGAACTGGAAGGGATCTCGAAAGATCATCATGTCCAGTCCCCTGCCCTCCCCAAACACCTTCTAGAATCATCCCTGACAGATGTCTATCTAACCTGCTCTTGAATATCACCAGTGATGGAGATTCCACAACCTCCCTAGGCAATTTATTATAGTGTTTAACCATCCTGACAGTTAGGAAACTTTTTCTAATGTCCAACCTGAACTTCCCTTGTGGCAATTTAAGCCCATTGCTTTTTGTCCTACCCTCAGAGGCCAAGCAGAACCATTTTTCTCCATCCTCCTTGTAACATACTTTTAGATACTTAAAAACTGCTATCATGTCCCTCCTCAATCTTCTCTTTTCTAAACTAAACAAGCCCAATTCTTTCAGTCTTCCCTCATAGGTCAGGTTTTCTAGACCTTTAATCATTTTTGTTGCCCTTCTCTGGACCTTCTCCAATTTCTCCACATCTTTCTTGAAACTAGGTGCCCAGAACTGGACACAATATTCCAACTGAGGCCTAATCAGTGCAGAGAAGAGTGGAAGAATGGCTTCTTGTGTCTTGCTCACAACACTCCTGTTAAAGCATTCCAGAATCATGTTTGCTTTTTTTGCAACAGTGTCACACTGTTGACTCATTTTGCTTGTGGTTCACTATGACCCCAATATCCCTTTCTGCAGTACAGTCACTTCCCATTCTGCATGTGTAAAACTCACTGTTCCTTCCTAAGTGGAATACTTTGCATTGATCCTTATTAAAATTCATCCTATTTACCTCAGACCATTTCTCCAGTTTGTCCAGATCATTTGGAATTATGACTCTATCCTCCAAAGCCCTTGCAACCCTGCCCAGCTTGGTATCATCTGCAAACTTAATAAATGTACTCTTTACAGCATCATCTAAATCATTGATGAAGATATTGAACAGAACCAGTCCTAGAAGCCTGATGCTGTGTTTGTGTGTATATGGGGCCTAAATCTGTGAAGTGCTGGGCACCTTCACCCAGTATCAGGCACAGATCATAGAGTGTTTGAAGGTTTAAAAAGTTTCTCAATATAAAATACTATTGGTTACTGTCAATGTGTTGGAATTTCATTCCATTTTTTTCCTTATCCAAGCTAGTCTTTGGGCTTGTGTTGCCTACTGCCTTGGCCCTCTGATTTCAGGGAGCCGGAAATGGCAAGGCTTGTCTCTGCTTTCATGGAAAAAATAAAGGTTCCAGCCCATATTCTGGAGAAGCATTGGGAAATACAAACCAGGTTCTAGGGCAGGAGTTTTTCTCTACAAGGTATGGGCTGTGCCTCCTCCTGTAGCAGAGCGCTCCAGCTAGCTTCGACCTGAGTGGCACACTATCTTACTTTCCCCTCTGAGCATCGCTGAAAGAAAGTTACATCTGAGCTAAAGGATAAGTAGCAACTGAATATAAGTGAGGAGGGGGGGTGAGTCAGTGTACTGGTAACAGGGACCTCCTCTGGCCAGGTGTGGTACGGCACCTGGGCTCACTCGACCCAACAGAATTAGTAATCTATTCCTCGTGCCCAGGAATCTGAAAACCCCACTCTGCTCTCGTGGTCAGCAGGGGCTTGGAAGGGGAACCAGACCATCCACCCCATTAAGTTCCAGTTCAGGGCCCTCAAGCTAGATAAGCTGAATCAGGGTTGAACTCTCTTAGTGCCCTGAGTTCCTTCCAATCTTCCCTCCAATTTCTGCAGGCACTTCAATGTGTTAGTCCCATCATCTTTTTCCACAGCAGAGGTGGGCAACCTGTGGCCCACGGGCTGCATGTGGTTCATCAGGTTAATCTGTCAGAGGCAGCACAAACCACAGGGACTTGCTGCCACCACTTCCCATAGCTCCCATTTGCTGGGAATAGTGAATTTCAGGCAGTGAGAGCTATGGCAGATGCAAGGTAAACAACTTATCTGCAGCCCACCAGTGGCTTACTTTGAGAACCTGCATGCAGCCCACCAGCCACGGGTTGCCCACCACTCTTCTAGAGTGTTGTATCTAAGTAGCTCTTCAGTAGGAATTCCCTCCTCTAGTCCTCAGGTAACCACCCTCCTCCTCTACTTCTCAGCCCTTCTCCCAGCTGTGGTGATGTTGCCAGTCATCAGTGACCAGAGGTGCTTGTGTGAACCCTTTGGATGAAGGGTCTGCATGGAGTACATATACCCCATGATAGAATCATTTGGGGAAAAGGCCAGAAGAGGGCAAACAAGTCAACATCCAGCCAGAAAAGATGTAATTTCAGTTTTGCAAGATCTATCTGAACACTCTTTCCCTTCCAGGAAGGTGAATGGAATTTAAATTTCTTTTTCTATTAGATGTATACAATCCATGCAGTTTGGCTCTGTACCTAAATTTCCCTGATGATCATGGGTTTGGGAACCCAATGGTCTGGTTCAGGTCTGCTAGAGAAAGATAGGCCTAAATTGTGAATCTGGGTCTACATCTAGAGCAAAGTTTCCCCAGTGGAGTTTGGATCATGCCCATATGTTAGTTATATACTTAAATGTGCTAAAGATCTGAATGGGTGCTGCTGGGACAGGAACTTATGGTTCCAGGGAATCTCAGAATTTTCAGCCTAAAATGAAAATGTATCGATCTAAAATGATTGTTGTGTAGGATTTATTGGCATCTGGTGGCATGCAGATAACAATAAGAGGGAAGGGGAGTGCTAATGGAATAAAAAAGGGAGATAACATTTCTAGAAGATCATTTTTGGCTTCACTTTCCTATGTCCATATGGACCAGATTGACAAGTATTTTTCAACCAAGCAGCAGCAGTCTTTTGATGCTCTTTCATCTATTCTTAGCATGAGTGAGCATCACTTCTGCTTCTGGCTGAGGCATGAAGGACAGAGCTCATTCTGAAGAACCCACAGCACAGAAGCCCTGCTATCTGGTTGCATGCATTTCTCTTAACTCTGATCTCTGGTTCCTTCATAATCACTGAGGGGTGGGAAGGAAAATAAGATTTCCTAGCAGTCAACCCCCTCAGAACAAATCTGTCCATTCTCTGTAGATTTCTCCCATTGCTATATTGATTTATTATAACATCGTTTGAAGAGGCTCCAGTCTACTTGTTTCCGATACGTCTATTGTATTTCCTTTACAGGTCCAACTGAGTTAAAGCCTATCTTATGATCACAAATGTGATGATATTACTTATTTAATTTAGTCTTAGTACTTGGTGCAGTAAAATGGTGTGGTACACCAAAAAGTACAATATTCTTCACATAGGCAATTACACAAGATGCTCACTCATAGAAGTTTGAAAAAAGTTACTTGGAAGAGCTATGGTTGCATTTGACTGACCACTTCCCTCCTTTGTTCTAGCCATAATCTTCTTCTCCAACCTCACATTCTCGCAGTCAAAACAATTGCTTCCCTCATGCTTTTGCAGATAAGCAAATGGACTAGAAGTTCATATTATAAACATGCAAAAAAGCAAAATCCATTATTTTGCACAGCTTCAATTACCAGAATCTGAATAGATGTCAAACATGCTATTCCCCTTTCAACAATATGCTTTGATTGCTAAATAATGCAAACAACTTGTTGTCTACCGTAATACACAATTACTTTCAGTGACCAAATGGCTAACAGCAATTTCAACAAGTAGTTCAGGAGCCATATAAATATTCAATAAATAAGATGCTGACACTGAGTTGTGTACTTGTATTTAAATGTGTAATATTAAAGCCATCTGGCAAACTGCTTATTAAATAATGTTCAGCAACATGGGACTTGGCAACTGATAATATCTGCTAACTGGTAAGTTATCAGCAAAACACGTAACCAAAGGTGGGAGCGGAACCACTGTAAGGAAAAAAGAAACAAGTAATGCCCAGGAGCTGTAATGACTTCTTTCTGGTCCACTCATTCTTTCAATAGAAACTGGATTGTCTGAGAAATAAATCATGGGATAGAGCCAAGAACTAGTGAAATGTTTGTTTTATATCTGTATGAAAAGGGGGTCTCTTTCTTATAGAAAGGGAGTCTAGAATGTAATTAAGAATACTAACATGAATTAATGATCAAAGAATGAAGCAGCTGATGTAGTGTAAGTACTACAGACATAGAGCTATCATTTCATTAAAGCATGGGTCATTCCCCACCCCCCCAAACACATAAATCTGTGGCAGTATAAAGAATGCTAATTGTCTTTCTAGAAATGATTTCCTGGAGGCAAAACATTTTCTGAAATGGCCTCTTTGCAATAAACACGTCTGAAAATCAGCTTCTTACGGGCACAATTCATGCATTGCACCCACATAATGCAGACACTTTTGCAGAGAACACACACATCTTTCATTGCCAGAACTGGACAGGACCAGGAAATGGATGTGGCAAAGAATTAAGGATGAACTGGATTTTCCATTTTATGATATGGATTATTAGTCATTAGTATTTGTTGCATCTGGACAGAAATTTAGCAGGAGATCCAGGTTAGGCAACAGAACAAAACAAAATTCAAAACAACCCTCTCTAGGGTTTCAGGTTTAATTTACAAGGGAGTTTTGTGTAATTAGAAAACACAGACATAAACCAGCACAACCTCTGGCTACATTCCGTTCATGCTGCTTTAGGCTTTAAACTCTAAAAACAAACACTATTAACAACAAACAGCAAACAGGGCAGCTTTCTAGTTTTAAAAATCTCCCAGCTATGGCTGCTAACAGTAAACCCCTTTCTCTTTCCACTGTAGAAAGAGACTGGAATACTTTCAATATCCTCAGCTTAGCTAGATGAGTCTGTGCTTCATTAATTTTTTACATTTGTCCGGCACCAATGCAGCTCCACTGATGCTAGTAGAATGAAGGCCCCAGGGTACTTGAAATGCAGGCAGTTTACTACCAAATTTTTCTTTGAGTAGGGCTAGATGGCACAGTGGTAAAACACCATTGCTTGGTCTATACTAATGTAACAGCACAAGTTCATAAGAGTACTTTTTTCAGTTTCTTATTAACAGACATAACCACAATGGTATACCCAGATGGGACGCCGGAAACCCCCCAGGACATTACAGAATTACAGAAATGTAGGGCTTAAAGAGGCCTCAAGAGATTGTCAAGCTGATGCAGGCTCAACTATACCTAGAACATCCATGGCTGATGTTTGTTCAACCTTTTCTTAATAACCTACAAAGGATGACCTTTCTTGGAAGCCTATTCCAGAATGTTACTACCCTTATACTTGAAGTATTTCTCACCCGCCCCAACATCTAACCTAGTTTCCCTTGCTGTCTTTTTGAGACACTTCCAGCTCTCTTGAACTCCTCTCCTCCACCACACCTCGAGATTTTCTTCCAATGGGACCTTCCCTACCTGTCCTCTGAATCTGTTAAGGTCAGCTTTTTCAAAGTCCATTGTCTTCATTCAGGGCTCTCACTCCTTTTCCTTATGATCACAAAAGCTACAATTTGATGTTTGCTTTCACCTAAGTTGCCTTCTACTTTTCAGGATTCAGATTCACCAATTCCTCCCTTTTAGTTAGAATCAAGTCTAAAATGGCTTTCCCCCAGTTATGTCCTTCACTTTATGAAACAAAGAAGTGGTTCCCAATACTTTCCAAAAACTAGTGGAAAAAATTGTGTTGCCATATTACTTTCCAACAGATGTACAGTAAAACTCCAATAGTCCGGCACTCCTGATAGTCCAGCATCAAAATGGCAAGAGCCTAGTGAGTGAGCTTTGGCAAAAAATGAGTCACAAGGTAACAGTGGCAGCAGCTGAACTGAGCGAAAAGGGTAAAAAGGGTTAAAAAAACTAAAACATTACAGTATATTGTATACAGTATGTACACTAAAAAGGGTTAAGAACACTTTATATACAGTATATACATAACCATCTTATAATACCTCCTGATACTCTGGCATATCTGATAATCCGGCACCACCTAGGTCCCATAGGTTCCGGATTATCGGAAGTCTACTGTACTGTGTTGATTGGTCAGTCAGACTACCCTTCCATAGCAGTTGTGTGCTGTAGGCCCTCTTCAATGGGCACTAAACGTCCTGTAGATGCCATATCATGCCATTTCAAATTTCATGGCTATACAAATTAAAAAGCTGCAACCTCAACAGTGGTTCACTTCAGATGAGCTTCTTATAGTCTAAGACTATTTCTTCCTCCAAATCTCTCCCTTCCCCCAAAAAAATATTTGCAGGCTGTTGATTTTGAAGAAGGTGGAATAGGTCCTTTTGCTAGTTGAAACAACAGTCAAGATACTCTTTAAATTAACATCACATTAGAGGATTTTTAAGAGTTCAGTGTGGAGAAAAATGCTGGAGGCTTTACTCTTTTCCATGGCAGGTTTTATCATCATAAACCAAGTGTTAACAATAATCCTGAGTAATGGCTGCCATACAGTCCTTGGTGCAGCTATTTTTTATTCATATTGAAATACATGTGTGTCTTCTGTTCAAAGGAATCAGAAGAGTAAGAATGTTGTTTTCCATAATTAATGTCACACTACACAGGCATAATTAAACAGAATTAAAGTGAGCATTATTAGCCACAGACAAGCTGGTTCAAGGTAAAATAAGACCTTACTGTGCTAAAGTATTAAGCCTCAGAAAGAAGTTTAAATTGTCATATCCCCTTCAGGATATTTTTCTTTGCCAAACTTTCTGCTAACTCCCAGGCTGTCTCACATTGACACAGGAACCAGATGTGAAGCAAAGAATACAGAAAGTCTAGATGACAAAATACGTAATATAGTTTCTTTATATTTGTATTTAGTTAACTAAATTATTCCAAAATCTGCTTTGATCATCATGAAAATATGATTATGGTCTCCCTCAAACTGAACTTGAATTTTTATTGGAAGACGGGGAAAAGCAGATTATTTAACTTTAATTTCTCTCATGCTTTGGTACATTCTGGTATTGGATGGAGATGCATAAATAAGAATGTTAGACAATGATTAATCTTAGTGTATATCAAATCTAGCTGAGACTAAGAATGAACAGATCTCTCATAAAAAGATCTAAATGACTGATAGTTCCAAAACAAAAAGCCTCTTCACACAAATTTCCAAACCAGATAGCTTGAATGCCCCTTTGAACTTTTGGATGTTTATCAAATAAAACTTTCAGTCTTTTAGAAATTCAACCATTCATTCAGTACTCTGAACTGAATACTGATTTTTATTTACATTTACAAATTCTCAGCAATGCCACACATCCACAGTAAAAGAAAAGATAGCTGAGTTGTCTATAAAACTGTATGAAACAAACATTCACATCAAATTGAAGTGATCTAGCTTTAAATTACTTTACCAATAGTTGGGGGGAACATGTTCACAAATACTATTGATCAAAATACAGAAGTTTGGAATCACTATTTTGACATTTTTGTACTGAATGAGGATGAAATACCATATTTGTTTTTGGCAGAATGGAAAGTTAAAACAAAATTTCAATTTGGAAATGTTAAAATGTTTCATTTCAGCTAGACTTAATAGCAAAAGTTGTTCTCCAGGGCCAACCATGTGGCTTAGAAGCTGTAATTTGGCTGTGTCATGCCTCTATTCACCTCTATGGGCTGAGCTCCTGCATAGACTACATCTCCCACGAAGCACATGGGACTCCCAGGATGCATCATGGTAGTGCAGCCAAGAGACAGACCAGAGAATACCACTGGAGATGTAGTCTGTCCAAGCAGCCTGTCCCTTAAGAGAACATGGGGACATGAGGCATATCAACTACAGACAGCACTATGGCAGCTCAGTTTTAATGTCAAACTGACCCGAAACAACATGTTTGAATTTCTTTTTGACGAACCAAATGTTTCAATTTAGGTTTATTCAAAACCAAAGTATTTCATTTCATTTTATGGGGGGAGAAGGGAACCTGCAAAACTGATATTTCCTGGGGAAATTTCCTGATGGAAATTCCCAATCAGCTCTGTTTACAATGCTATAAAACCCTGGCTGAGAGTAAGAATGAACAGACATCTAAGAAGAGTTTCCGCTCTGGGAGAAAATGGCAGGCCAACAGTCTTCTTGGAACTTTAAATAAGGTGGTAGGGGTGGAAGAAAAAGAAGAGAGATGATGAATAAGAGAAGCTAGAATTTCAAAATCAAACCTCCAACTGAAGCATGTTGGGGTGGTTTGATTCTGATCCTTGAGGCTCGACTACAGGTCTTGGCATGTTTTATACCTTTCTTTAGGGCATGTCTACAAGGCAGGGCAAAACTCAAATTAAGCGATGCAACTTCAGCTACATTCATTGCGTCGCTGACATCAAAATAGCTTAATTCGGCTTTTGGATCTGTCTACACAGCAGGAAGTCGAAGGAAAAACACTCTTCCTTTGACTTCCCTTACTCTTCGTGATCTGAGGGTTACAGAAGTTGGAGTAACAAGTCCTCTAGCTTAACATTATTTTGAAATAATGGCTTGCAGTGTAGACACGCTCTTTGTTATTTCAGTATAATGTCAGTTATTCCAAAATAACGCTGCTGTGTAGACATATCCTTAGGTCCAACCCCTTCTGGGCCAATAACTAAAGTTAAATCTTGGACTTGCATGTAGAATCCATGCCTGCAAGGTGTGGTGCTCTGTCCCCTTCTTGAGGCATCTAGATCACCTAGAGAGTAATGAGTTTGCTACAGCCTTAGCTAAGAAGCTTATCCAGTAGAGAAAGGTGGGCAAGAAGTGCCCCCAGGCCAGATGCAGTTCACCAGGTCTAATGGGAGCTGTAAGTGATTGCATCTGTGGATGCTCAGGTAAATAAAGCATATGGTGGCCCACCCAGGGCTAACCCTGGCAAACTGCATCTAGCCTGCAGGTCACTTATTACCAACCATATGCTAAGCTTCAGAGGTCCCAGGTTCAATCCTGCTTGTTGACAACTGGGATTTGTGCATTACACATGTTCTCCTGCTATGAAATCTATGTCAAATAGAAGAAGAGAGAGTGCAGAAGGAAGAAGGGATGAGCTTTTCTGACTGTGGCAAAAGTCACTGCATTGCAACTAGAGCTTTCTGAATAGTGTAAAACAGTACCCAAGAACAGATAAGTGGAATTGTAATGACTATTTGCTCCAGCCATGCATGTGCCCTTTTCCCATCTACTTTTCTGTGAATATTAGTGTGAGCAGATTTTTGTTCCTTTCACTATCTGGGAGAATGTCTGTTCTTTACACAGATACCTTATTGGTTTGCACACAGCTGTATTCTCTAATTAGAGTGAAAGTGCTCACATGCCTGTCAGTCATCCATTCTAGGAGCTGAAACAATAACATGTAATTTAGTTGACCAATCTCACACTAAAGAAGAAATCAAAGGAAATAGTCTATGGAGGGCATGGTGGACTTTATAAGTTTAAATATATTCACATAGCGTATTGGCCAAGTAATTACAAATGCTTTGAAAGAGCAAAGACTATTTGCCGATAAATCATGAACAAGAAAAGGGACAGATGGAGACAAATTATGTATTGTGAATTGCTCACTCAGATATTGTTAAAATCTAGGGCGAATCCAAAGCACACACATGACCCCCAGCAGCCAAATATAGATTCTACAGGTACAGCATAAAGGAATGGGTATGATGGAAATACAAATGCTTTTAAATGAAAGTGGCAAAGCTTCAGACACACCATTTCACCAAATGCAGCAATTATTTCTACCATACTTTCTATCCCTTCCTGGGTCATTGTTAAGCCATGCCATCCTAGGGACTACTTCCATAAAGGGATTGAGCTTTAAAGGGCTTTAACCCGTCTTCAGAAATGCTTGCAGGTACTGTTTTGTGGGTTCCACTTTCTGTAGATGCACCTAAGGACAGGGAGATGATTAACCCCCGATTGTAGGGCTAGTTATACATCTAAGTACCCTCAATTGTACCCAGGAAATTGTGTTCCAATAGCTAGCATGACAAGGGAAGACAGGTCTCAAAAGTCCCTAAAAAGTAATCACATGATTAATGGACTTTTAACCATCCTCATCTTTTATCTAGTCCCATGCCCATTGTCTCCCCTTTTCCTGACAGTGCTGCTAATGTTCCCACAATTACTCCATTACTAAACCATCACTGCAAGTACATTTCCAGTCTTGATGTTTCTGCAACGGATTCTTTCCCCTACTCTACTCACTAGCCCTTTTGTTATATGCATTATTCTCTCTTTCGCTGAATCTCATTTAAGCATTCAAACTGACAGTCTATTAGGCACTCTAGTGGCAGCTCCTTAAAAGACTGAAGACTTGTGTGTGTCAGCCCCTTGACACGTACAATCTACATGTGGCAGGAAGTGACAGACACAAAGAATCTTCTTTTTTTTAAAAAAAAGGAGAGATTTATACAGAGCTGATTAAATAGTTTTGAAAATGTACAGTCTAGGAGGAGTAGGGTTACCAGCCTACCAGGGCATCCGATAGTTATTTGGATTTCCCACACAAAAGCATTTCACGTAGTTCAGAAGGCTACTTATCAAAATCAGAGTTGGAAAAATTTAACTTAAGTAAAGCTTCTCCTTTTTTCAGACACCATTATCAGTGTGACAAGAACTCCTCAAGACTTCACAGATCTGACGACAACTCTGCAGAATCAGGAGACAGAAAACAAAACAGAAACATGACAGAATTAAACCTATGGATGTATCAAGGCCTATAAGTTTTGTGCAGATATCCTTATTAAGAGACATGGGATTTAAATTGTATTGTATTTTTTCTTGTGGTAGCATCCAGGAGCCCCAGTGGGCCAGGACTCATTGTACTAGGTGCAGTAAAAAACAGAACAAAAGAAAGCCCCTGGATGAATGAACTTAATTCATTATAATAAAAAGCTGCTATATAATGACAGCAACAATAATGACAACCATTATATTGATGACAAGCTCTTTTTTTAATCTTGTTCTGATTTTGTGCCATTGTTATAATAATTTTTTCTTTGAAACTTACAGAAAAGGAAAAGTAGTTGAGAAGGTTAATTTGATAAACAACTTTATTTAGGAATTTTCAGCAGTTTGTATTTTTCTAGGGTGGGTTTTGTGCAAAAACATAATACCATTGCCAGACACTCTGAGGTGTTTCAAAGGCTATAGACTGGTTAGGTAAAAAAAAACTTTAAAAAACAACAATGGTCCTGTAGCACCTTAGGGTATGTCTACACAGCAAAGTTATTTTGAAATAACTTTACCAGCATCTACACAGCCAAACCACTATTTCAAAATTAAATCGAAATAGCAGAGGGCTTATTTCGAAATTGGTAAACCTCATTCCATGAGGAATAGCATCAATTTCGAAATTTCTATTTCGAAATAAGTGTTGTATAGACGCTTATTTTGAAATAAGGGGCCTCCAGCCCTTCCCAGGGTGCCCTGGTGGCCACTTTGGGCACAACCAAGAAATCTCCTCTCCCTCCCCCGCATCTGGACCCCTTAAAGGGGTAGACTCTGGCCACAGTGCCTGTGCCAGCTCCAAGCCTGCCATCCCAGAGCCAGTAGCCACTGCACCTGACCCAGTGACCCCAACATGAGCCAGGTAGCCAGTGACAGCCAGCCCTCCACCCAGGGCCAGCTTGAGCCATTCCTGCGCCCTGGGCAGTGGGCGCGCGATGCATGAGCAGCTCCGCTCCCGGACGCACGGCACATGCGCCCCCACCGCCCTCCCCTGGCGTGCTGTGCACCTTACAGCTGCTATCAGGCGTGCAGCGCCTGATGGCAGCTCTAAGGGGCCCTGCATAGCTGGGCGCACAGCGCCCCTTACAACTGCCATCAGCCCCCCCCCCATAGATTGGTGCCACGGGCAGCTGCCCGGCTAGCCCCCCCCTTAAACCGTCCCTGCCTCCCCCACTCCCCAGGACCAGTCTTCCAGCTCCCAGGAGCCTGCCAGGGGATGGAAAAGGCAGGCGCCTGCCTGGTCCAGTGCGGATATCAGGGACTTAATTTCAGTCCATGATCTCTGCACTAAACAGAGGACTGCAACTATCTACAGGCGGATGGCTGCCAGCCTGGCCACCAAAGGCCACGTGCAAACCCAGGAGTTGGTTTGCATGAAAATAAAGGAGCTGCAGAAGGCATATGTCAGGGCCACAGTGGGCAGCTCCCGACCAAGGGCAGACCCAGACCCTTGCCCCTATTTTGATGCTGTGGACCACATCTTGGGGGGCAGGATGGTCCGTGCCCCCCATGTGGTCATCGACCCTGGGGCAGAGCTTGCTGCCTTCTGCTGCTCCAGCCCCTGCTGCCTCCCCAGCTACCACTCTTCCTCCCTCTCCTGCTTCATCCTCCCCACCCTCCCCAGGGATGCCGAGGCCCCCGCACCCATAGTGCTGGGAGACAGTTGGTCCAGCAAGACCTCCAACCTTGAGCCGTGAGCTTCTCTTCCCCTTTCCTCCCCTTGCCAGCTCCCTCCTCCCAGGTTTCCTCCTCCCCTCTCCCACTCTCCCTCCTCCCCTCTCCCACCTTCTTTCCCCAGTCTCACCTCAGTTTCATCCCCCCACCATCCCAGTTTTGTTCAATAAAGAGGCTTTGTTGTAATGAACATGTGTCTTTTATTGTACAGCAGGAAGGGGGGCTTGGGAGGGGTAAGTGGAAGGATGTGAGGGAGGAATGAGGCACAAGCCCCTAGTGGGGCACACTAGGGAGACTGTTACTGCCTGCAGAATGTGCTTCCAGGCTCGCAGCAACATGTCCAGGAGAAGCATTAGAGTACCCAGGGGCGGCTCTGGCATCCTGAATGAGGGCAACCAGAGCACACACAGAAAAAATGCTTTGCTGTCCCTTAGCAAGGTAGGCAAGCAAGCAGGGAAACCTTAGAACTGGCTGTCCAGGGGGTCCCTTTAATCACAGGTCTCAGATAGCCTGAGGCAGCAGCCACATAAGGTAACTCCTGAACTGATGTCCTGCCAGAACTGGTTCTGTCCAGCCTTAAATGCGATTCAGCATCCTATCAGTGTGGACGCACTATTTCGAAATAGCAAAACGCTATTTCGAAATGCAATTTGTGTCTAGACGTGTTATTTCGAAATAAGCCATTTCTAAATAACTATTTCAAAATAAGATATTTCGAAATAACACTGTAGTGTAGACATACCCTTAGAGACTAACCAAAATATACAAATAGTATCATGAGCTTTCATGGGCACAACTCACTTCTTCAGATGGCAAATATGGAGCAAGAGGCAAAAAGGTTGAATTATAAAGCAGAAAAGGAAGAAAGAGGGGAAGGAAAAAAATCAGTTAAAGTGTTCATGTTAAATGATGCTAATAGAGTAGTCTGCAAGTTCCTGATTCTTACCTTTTGATGGCATTTGGATGTTCAATATAATGGCTCATCCAGGTCATGTCTTTGTTCAGGCCGTGTGAGATGGTATCAATTTTGCATATGAAGGCTAGTTCTGCAGATTCTCTCTCTCTAGTTGATTCCTGAAATTGTTTTGAAAGAGAATAGCCACCTTTAAATCCATTAATGATTGTTTAGCTTTCATCTAGGACACATTACCCAATCAGTTGTTTACAGCCAGGCCCTGAAATACAACTGGATTTGCTCCAGTCCCACAGACAGAGACAAACATCTACAGGATCTCTGCCAGGCAATCTTAAAACTTAAATACCTATCCTGGGAAGTGAAAAAACAGGTTGACAAAGCCAGACAAGTACCCGGGCATCAGCTTCTTCAATACAGGCCCAACAAACAAAAGAACACCACTGGTCATCACTTACAGCCTCCAACTTAAATCCCTCCAGCGCATCATTAACAATCTGGAACTTGTTCTGGAAAATGATCCCTCACTCTCACAAGCTTGTCCACACATCTACACATGCAACATCATCAGGGGACCTACCCACATAAGCTACCACATCAGAGGCTTGTACAACTGCACATCCAGTAGTTCAGTGTTTCTCAAAATAGTCCTCAGATCCATTCTGAGAAACATGCTAAGTGGCCATTCTAGTTTGTTTATTTACTGGCTCCATAGCCATGGAGCCTCACAGCTTATATTGGCTCCAGTTTTGCAGCCAAGGGGAGCCACACGAAGCAGGAGCCTGGCCCACACTCATTCCCTCAGCTCTCCTTGGCTGCAAATGGTAAATCAGAGCCAATGCAAGCTCTGTGACTGCAGAGCCAGTAAACAAACAAACCACAGTGGCCAGTTAGCAGGTTTCTCAGAGTGGATCCATAGGCCACTTTGAGAAACACACTAATGTGATATATGCCATCAAGTACCATGAATGCCCCTCTGACATATATATTTATTGGCCAAACTGGACAGTCTCCAGGATTAATGGACACAAATCAGATATTCAAAATGGTAACAGAGAAATCTGTTGGGGAATATTTTAACTTGTCCAGGGGCTCATTAAAGGATTTAAAGGTGTCTATTCTCTTACAAAACAATTTCAGGAATCAATTAGAGAGAGAAGCTGCAGAACTAGCCATCATTTGCAAAAGTGATACTTTCTGACATGGCTTGAACAAAGATATGAACTGGATGGGTCATTATATTCAATACCCAAATGATATCAAAAGCTAATACCAGGCACTTATAGACTACTCTATTAGCCTTATTTAGCACGGACACTTTAATTGATACTTTCTCCTCCCTCCTCAGCTCCTTTTCAGCTTTATAATTCAACCTCTGTGCCTCTTGCTCCATATGTGTCATCTGAAGAAGTAGGTTGTGTCCACAAAAACTCATGATAATATTTATGTATTTTGGCTAGTCTATCAGGGCATATCTACACTAGGAAATTATTTATTATTATTTATTAAAATAGTTATTATTCTGAAATAACTCCGGAAATAACTATTTTGAAATAGTATGTTCACACTACAGAGAAGCCTCAAAATTTGTCCAAGACAGGCTTCCTTAGGGCATTCTACACTGAGGAGTTATTTCAAAATAATAAGGTGAATGTCCATATTGCCAAGCCAGTTATTTTGAAATAATAACTCCTGCTTGTGAAGAGGAATAAGCTTATTTCAAAATAGTTATTTCAGGAGTTATTTCAAAATAATTTATTTTGAAATAACCTGGTAGTATAGACATAGCCTTAATGTGGATGCACTACCTCGAATTAGAGCCCCAGGAAGCACTGGGGAATAATTACTTTGAATGACTCTGGGGGGTAGTTATTTTGAAATAGCAGCAGTGGAGCATCCACACTACTGCTATTTCAAAATAACTCTTTTGAAATAAGGCTTATTCCTTGTGGAAAGCGTAAATTATTATTTTGAATTAACCAGTCCCTTATTTCAAAACAATGGGTTTGGTATTTGAATGCTCTACTTGTTCTTTTGAAATAAGGGGAGTTGTTTTGAAATAACTCCTTAGTGTAGACCAGGGCTATGGTGCTACAGGACCATTGTTGTTTAAGTTTTTTTAGTTACAGAGTAACACAGCTACCCCTTCTGAGATTGGTTAAGTGGAAAAATACAATACTATCGTCTGAATTAATGATACCTGATAACCATAATCTTAAATCATACAATGTGGTGAAGAAGTCATGCATTACCTGCTGATCTTCTCTTTTTTATGAGTTTCTCTCATAGTTCTCTCCTGGCGGTCAATTCCTTCATCCACCTTTTCTATGCCACTATTTCTACTTATTTTATTTTTGGCAAATTTATGAAGTTTCTATCATTATCAACAGTGGGACTGGGGTAATAATGCAAATTATTACTCATCTAATATTTGATTTGAAAAACTGTGTAGCACTAAATAAATAATATTCAATCAGTTCTAGAACTGAGGAAGTGATTCAAACTACTATTTGTCCCGCTCCACAGAGATAAATCATTATTAGGCAGTGATAAAGAGAAAGCTCCCGGAGTTTGGACTTGTTATCCAACGTAAAACTCTTTAAAATTAAATTACTGAATGTTATCTAAAAGAACAACTGACAGTACTTCACAAAGATTCTTTTCCTTAAATCCGTATGTCTCTGGAGAAGATTTATAGGAAAGTCTGGATTAATTGCAGTATTGGGGAAAGAATTAAATCCTTTACTATTATATAAACCAAGAAATGGCCCTTAAACTCAAATCTACTGAAGACAGCATCAGAAAGTCTATTCATTGTTCATGGAATACAATGGCACTTTGATCCCTTTCTCTACTAACAGGCGTACTCTACACCTACACTGATTTGCAAGTGAAAGGTTATTGCTTTCTTTTCTGCATCGAGATTCAATAATTGTAACTGTAAGTGCACTGGTGATGGGCACTACTGAAAAAACAAAACAGGTAGTCAGCAGACAATATATATTCATGCACTCTTCAATCTATATCTGAGTTTATAGACAACCAACGTACTATGTGTCAGTAAAAATATATTGTGCTATAAAATTACAGATATAGTATTCACCTAAAAAAACCTTTAACTTTATTCCTATTTCTAAAGTTATATCCTTTATCCTGAGTCCAACTACGTAACAACTCAATTATGTACAGTGTGTATTGCACTGAGGTATTCATCTAAAAATATTCTTTGTCTCCTTTAGGGATGAGAGATAATTTGACTTGCATTGGTTGGTTTCTCCTGAGATTGCCAGTTTTGTTTAAAAAAAAAAACACCTAGTAGATTAGCTTTGCAATGTGAACAAATGTGTATTAGGTAGAAGAATAACCCTACCTTCACCCTGAGGCAGATACAAAATACTGAAAGGACAGAGTTCTTCTCCTAACCAATTACTTTCTGATAAGGCAATTTGATGTTAAAAGGTAACATCTAAGCATTCTGGGTTCAGAAACTGAGATTTTAAATACCTTATTGACAATCATTTATTCCCTTAATACACTATTTCATTGTAATGGTCGAAATCATTATGCACTAATACTCTCTGGGAGTAAGCCTATATAATTCAATATATTTCACCACCAATGTGTTACTTCCAATCTTTCCTAATCTTGTATCTCCCTCTAAATCCTCTTTTGAGAACATAATTGCTCATTCATTCTCTTAGAACAAATCAGCTTCTCATACACAAAAGCCTTAGTACAGATAAGCATCCTTGTGCAATTAGTATTTTCAAAAGCTTTTAAAACAAATGCATGCCCCATGGGACAATCTCTTCTTGGTGTTGGAAAGAGATAACACTGCGAGTCAAACATTAACAGGTTTGTGCCTTTTGCATACAGGAATTAACATAATGTGGGGAAAAGGCTGAGATTTGGTATTGTTCAATTGCCTGTGGTACTCAGTTTCAGAACGTACCTTCTGCTCTGCCTATGCAAGAAATAAAGATGGAAGAAAAATAGTTGCTCAGGAAAGGGATGGGGGCAGCTCGTATGCTAGGCAGGGGAAGGCACAGCCTTCCCAAACTGCCAGCTTGGCCCCACCCGTAATCCGCCCCCAGAATGCCTACAATAGGCCTACTGGGGATGGAATGCCACTGCTCCCGAGTGTCTGCCCTCCCCTTGCTCCAAGGCTCTGGAGGCTAGGCTGTGCACCTTCCTCCCACTCCATGCTCTGAGCTGGGGTCATGTGCCTGCCCTCCCCATGCAGCTAAACACTACCACATGCTGAACTGAAGAGCTCCCACAGCAGAAAAACAGACAAGATAAGCAGCCAAGATAAGAAGGCAATATAGGGCTGGGCGGAGGGAGGGAAAGAGTAATTAATTAACTGGCTTGGAGGAAAGTCAGAGGGGAGAGGAGTTTGGGGAGTCCCATCTGCCAAAGGAGCGAGACAGAGAGAGAGAGGGTATGTCTACACTACCCCGCTAGTTCGAACTAGCGGGGTAATGTATGCATACCGCACTTGCTAATGAAGCCCGGGATTTGAATTTCCCGGGCTTCATTAGCATAAGCGGGGAGCCGTCATTTTTAAATCCCCGCTGCTTCGAACCCCGTGTAGCGCGGCTACACGGGGCTCGAACTAGGTAGTTCGGACTAGGGTCCTATTCCGAACTACCGTTACTCCTCGTGAAACGAGGTGTACCGGTAGTTCGGAATAGGCACCCTAGTCCGAACTACCTAGTTCGAGCCCCGTGTAGCCGCGCTACACGGGGTTCGAAGCAGCGGGGATTTAAAAATGGCGGCTCCCCGCTTATGCTAATGAAGCCCGGGAAATTCAAATCCCGGGCTTCATTAGCAAGTGCGGTATGCATACATTACCCCGCTAGTTCGAACTAGCGGGGTAGTGTAGACATACCCAGAGAGAGAGAGAGAGAGAGAGAGAGAGAGGCAGAAACCCCAGAGTCTCTTCAACCCTCCTGGCCTGGGAATGGAGAGGTAAGGGGTTGACTACATGGGATAGGTGGGGGAAAGACAGAGTGGGTGGGTGCTGGTATCTGTGCAATAAGGTGGAGGCAGAGGGCAGTTTGTTTGGGGTGTCCTGACTTATGTTAGACTGAGTTGGAGGTAGAGGGGGAAGCAGACTGCATGGTGTGTGTGTGTGTGTGTGTGTGTGTGTGTGTGTGTGTGTGTGTGCGTGCGCGCGCGCGCGCTCGCTCTAGGAGGACATTTGCATGATTGCATTTCAAACAAAGTTTACATAGGTGTTAATGGCTTAAGATAAGAAAGAAAAAGATTCTTTTAACAGAATTTTTTGGAGTGTTGCAGAGATCTAAACAAACCCCTCTGAGCTTAATGATTTTTTAAAATCCTGCATTACAAATTAATACATGGCAAATTGTATTGCATGAAGGCCAGATCTTTGCTATTGGTAGAGTTCTGGTTCTCACGAGTCAGAAGTAGCAAGTTGTAGGTGTGATACTAGTTTTGTAAAATGAAACCTTACTTGTAAACTCTTTGAAACATGCATCTGTCTACAGACCCTGAAACCATGTGTTAATTTGTTCTGGGGCTTCTACTCTCTCTCGAGTGGAAGAAGACTAATTCCCTATCTTTGTACAGCACCTTTGTGATCATTAAGGATACTTTACAGCAACTAGACACAGGTGTCTTGTTTTAATATATTTATTCCACACATATAAACTGCTTAAAATATATGTATATATTCATGTGTGTGTGTGTGTGTGTGTGTGTATAATGTATGAATTGGTGGTACACATCCATGAACGTGGGCAAGAACCTGTAGAGAATGATTAGTGATAGCACTCTGAATAGCATCTTCTAAACAGACACACATCTCATAAGCATTAGCTGTAGCATCAGCAGTGTGGCAGATATCTGCAGTGTAGCAGTGCCTAGGAACCTTTCTTGTGAACCACCAGAATGTCTGCACAAACACAGAAAAATAATAAACTGATATTTCTAACGGTATGAATGTATTCTAGAGTCTATGTTCTACGGAAGAGGAGAAGTAATATTATAAAAAGCGCCTCTTCAGTACTGCAGAAAGTCCCTCCTGCAAAAAGGGTGCACTCTGTGCACTTAAGAGCTAACTCCACCAGCCATGTTATGTCTCCGCACCTATAATGCTCAACTATTGCAAAGCCACTAAGAAATAGTGAAGACAATATAATCAACATTCTAGTAAGGCTTGCACATAACAGTTGGCAGCCCAATCTGGTAGGAGATTAGTAAACCCTGAATCCTTTTAAAAAACAGTATTTTGATATTTAATATTTTAATTAAGATGGATAATTTTAAAGCATATTTGCATCTATAGATTTTCAGGAGGAGAGAGAGAAAGAAGTTAAATTGTTTACCCATGATTTACACTAAAATTTATCTTTAATGACTAAGACTTTTTAAAGAACTAATGTATTAAAGAATATATTACATGCAGGAATAAAAGAAGGGGCATGGAATAGAGACTTGGCAGTGAAGACTGCATGCCAAGTCCATTTAAACTTAAAATAACTTTAGAAGGCTTGTTTTATAATAAACTTCTTAATTCTTTTATTACCATTAACTTTTAGCTTATACCATTATAATGCACAATTTCCCACAAAATATGCCATGAGAAAACATTTGTGCTCACAAATAAGAACCGACATGCACCTCTTATATTTCTTCATATGTTTTCTTCCTTAACTTTCATTTCTCTCACACATTTCTCTTAATTAGGTTACAGCTGAAGCAACTTTCTACTTGCACTTAGTGGCTTTATGCAAATTCTTTATAAATCCCAGAGATATGAATTTGCAGTACCACCTTAATGCCAGACACAGAAGAGGATGAACTCTCTATCAGACATTGTCAGCCTCTTCTACTCATGACTTCACGTTCATGAGTAAGAAACATTCACAGCTCCGGTATTTTCAAAATCCCTTTACAACTTCCCTCATCTCTCAGTATTCAGAGATGTCTCTCAGCAATAAGTACCACACTGAATAATGACAGAATCTGGCAATACAATGAAAAACCTTAACATCACTTCTTTCACTTTAATCTTCTGCCTGTAATTTTAGTTCCCTACATGAAATGGCAACCCTCAAGAGACTAATTCTGCTGCCATCAATAATTATGGTCAGGGATTCTGAAAACAATCTACACAATCACATTGCACCGTGAAAGCCTTTAAATACGTGACCTTTAAAAACCTATGAAAAGACATTTCTCTTTCCCTCTTGTGCTGTCAATTCATGTCAGATAGTTGACCAAAAAGACCAGTTTATCTTCAGTGACCAAGATAGTAGGATTATTATGAGTGAAT
Source organism: Pelodiscus sinensis (assembly GCF_052426305.1). Taxonomy (NCBI): domain Eukaryota; kingdom Metazoa; phylum Chordata; order Testudines; family Trionychidae; genus Pelodiscus; species Pelodiscus sinensis. The sequence goes on along the minus strand of NC_143065.1, from coordinate 22,740,944 downwards.
AATATACCCTACAATCATATCTGTCAGATGTAGAGAGGTAGTTTAGCACAGAGTTAATCTGTACAGCAGTGAATAGAAAGTGTTTTAGCTTTAACGTGTATTCTACATTGAATAAATGTGTGGAAAGATAGCTTATTAATCTTCTCTCTCTCACTCATAGTCTGACAGGCCAACCAGGATAGCATGAATTCAACAGAGCTAACACTGAAAGTTTAGTTTACTCTTAATCCTTCTTATTACACCCAGCCGGCACCATAGTTAATACCACTGTCCTCCTAGTTACCTAGGCCTATGTGCTAACAAGTCCTCTTTGATTCCTGGTTCTGCTTCCCCTCCAAATATCCAAGCTGAGACCAAATCAATTCACAGTATCTTCTTTATCCCTACTGCAGAATTAGTTGTACATGCCATAAATCCTGTCCTGGCTTAGCAAATAAACTTCTAAATGCTGATCTTCCTCATACCCACCTTGTAACTCGCCCTGCTTCTGTTCAGAATGACACAGCTAAAGGTCTACACAGCTAAAGGTGTCCAGTTCTGGGCGCCACATTTCAAGAAAGATGTGGAGAAATTGGAAAGGGTACAGAGAAGAGCGACAAGAATGATTAAAGGTCTAGAGAACATGACCTATGAAGCCAGGCTTCATGAACTGGGCTTGTTTAGTTTGGAAAAAAGAAGATTAAGGGGGGACATGATAGCGGTTTTCAAATATCTAAAAGGGTGTCACAAGGAGGAAGGAGAAAATTTGTTCCTCTTGGTTTCTGAGGACAGGACAAGGAGTAATGGGCTTAAAGTGCAGCAGGGGAGGTTTAGATTGGACATTAGGAAAAAATTCCTAACTGTCAGGGTGGTCAAATATTGGAATAAATTGCCAAGGGAGGTGGTGGAATCTCCCTCTCTGGAGATATTTAAGAACAGGTTAGATAGACATCTGTCAGGGATGGTGTAGACGGAGCTTGGTCCTGCCTTGAGGGCGGGGGGCTGGACTCGATGACCTCTTGAGGTCCCTTCCAGTCCTATTATTCTATGATTCTATGATTCTATGATATATGTTCATGAAACACTGGGCCTGTGTTGAGAGTGTGGGAATTTTATACCCATTTTATGGGTATACGCAGTAAAATTACAATTCTTGAATAATCCCAGAAACATACATGAAAATATCCCCTTTTGCTGGAGCTCTTAAGATAATTTTGGAAAGTTAGGAGTCTTCCCTGTACATGAACTCTGTAAATGACTGGTCCACAAATTACTCTGGCAAGTAATGTCCCTAGCTCTCATGGGACAACATGAAAGAATAAGCTCTCAGTTCTCTCCAGAATTTGTTAGAACTGTGCGACAGAATAAAGGTAAGCAACCACCACCCTCTGGCTACTGTCTGAAGTACTAATATTGTTCTAGAGAGAGTCGTGTTGTTTGTACACTTGCTGCACTTTAACTTTTTCTTATCTATCTTTTTAGATTTAATTGACATACTGTTGTTCTGCTTGTGGAATTAATAACAGGGATGTACTGGATTCATGGTTCAAACACCTGGGGAGGTGTTTGCTGGTGCAGAAATAAAGTCCACACTGACACTTCATTTGTCTTCATCATGAAAGAATTTTCACAAAAAAAAATCTGAATTAACATTTCAAAAGAGTAAAGAATAAAAACACTTTCACTAACCTCTGATGAGTTCATGATAAAATCATCAACTTAGTAAGGCAACATAGTGGCTATGATTTAGTTGTATGTGTTCATTCAGGGAAAACAAATTTCGTATTTTTTAGTCTCCTCTGGGACTGTACCAGTTCCTTTCTGAACCACTATGTTTTGTTTTTGTTATGAGGTGTGTATTTTTGTATGGACCAACCAAGAATTATATCAATCTTTTTTTTTATTTTCCATAGTACTTGGTGTCTAGATAACTAACCAAACTGCAGAAGTGCAATCTTCCCTCATTAGCAAGAAAAAAAGTAAGTATTACTTTCACTTTTTTCACAAATTCATAATGCACAGTAGAGGCTAATGAGACAGTTACACACACAATCATTAAGTTAATAGCTAATGTTGCAGCCATTCTTCCTCCATTGTGACTATTTATATTATAGAAGATTTACCAAACATAGCTTGGGTCCTTAATTTTTTTTTTTAAATAACATGAAAATGTCCATCCTTCATTTGAATCACTGCTCTGGGGAGGGGATGAGGATGAGGGGTTCAGTCTGCAGGCTGCCCCAACGACAAAGAGGACTAGCCCATTCCTCTCTCACTGCAACAGCTTAAGACCAGGTAAGAAGCACCTCTCTATGGCTGCTGAAGCTTCAGTGAACAGCCAGGGGAGGGGTGCATATCTCCTGGCTGGGTTAGGTCCAGGTTTGTCTGCCCCTTGTGTTCCTCATCCAAAGAGAGGAATACAACAAACTGTGCATTTTCCCCTTACTCCCTGACAAAGGGGAACAGTCAGCAGTGTTCCCATATCAATCGGGGAGGGGGACGGGCTTCAGCTCCCCCATCTTCCCTAAAAGGGACCTAGAGGGTGGGAGGCTTGGGTTGGGGGCACACTCTCAGACAGCTCCTTTCACATGCCTTTTTTTGTACGGTTTTATGAGAAACAATCCAATTCCAGGCACATGCCAGTTTCCTGGCACAATGAACCCCTTACCTTGCTTTTAACTTATGATAAAAGGAAACTACATGCTAAATTTGGTTGTCCTAGCTCTTACTTTTTAGGAGTTCTTGAAAAAGCAAACAGATGCACATTTCTAAAATATATAGTAGGATAAAAGCTGCCTTAGGATCTTCTGATCAGTGCCAGAAGAATATCTACAATGTTTTGTATATTAATTCACTGTTATGGTTGTTGATTAAAAATATATGTAATATACCGGTCTCTTTAGGTGTGGAAATATGTCTGTTTTTCTTGTTCTACTGAGAGACTGAAACAATGGCAATTAATATACAAGGAGCTATTATGAGTACTCCATAAAGCTACAACTCTTCATGAATACAAAATTTATTACAAATCTACAAAAATGATCTGCAGATATCCCCATGCAAATTTCCAGAAGGCAGGACTTAAAGTTATAAAGTGATCACAACAGAGACACCAATTTATTAGGCCTGTGACAATAGTCTCTAAGGTTATTGACAAAAGATACAAGGCCCAATATCTAGAAGTTGAAGTCAGCAGCATTCAAATAAAAAATAAGATGGTAAGAATAGCTAGCCATTGGAATACATTACCAAATGTCTTTAAATCAAGAGCGGATGTTTTTCTAAATGATATGCACTAGTTCTAACACAAGTTATTGGACTCAATGCTGCAATCTCTGGGTAAAGCCTATTGTGTTAGGGAGGTCAAAGAGATTATCATAATGATACTTTCTGAACTCAAAAACAATCTATGAATGTACATTATAGCTGCAAATAAAATCATAATGCATTGTGGTGTAGCTACCCTGCAGTGAGATTGTGAACTTCCCACCTCCAAACTAATTTAAATGTAATAGTATCTCATTCTACTTAGTTATTTTATAGGGGGAAACTTAGAAATGTGGTTCAACATTAATGGAACAAATGAATAGAAATGCAATAGATTTATTCCACATATTGCAGCAAGCCGAGAAAACATAATAAAACAAAGACCTCCTACAGGGCTGTTGGGCGAACTATTCCTCCTCTTTCTACTGCAGGAATTTTCCACATACTATGACATCCTAATCCGCTGAAGTCAATGGAAATATTGCCTTTGATTTAAAGAGAGACAGGATTTGTAATTGTTCTAATTAAAAACAAAGTAAACAAACAAAGACCTTTAAAATAAAATGCAATGGAGACAAAGCCCATGATATGCAGACTGGTGTCTCTCTCTGAATTTTATTTAAAAATACAGAGCCAGTGTATTTAATTTTGAAATTGCTATGCTGATTCATAAGCAGTTTCTTAGACTATTCCCTCAGAATATCACTGCTAAAGTAACATATACAGTGTGATAAACCTGTAATTCTTCCATTGACTTTGAATCATCCGTTAATGTCCTGTGGACCTATCTAAAGGTCATTGGAAGTGCTTCACTTCCAGCGACATTGCATCATGAATAATAAAGCATGTCATGTCCACTGAGTCAGTACATAATGCCAATGGATTTTTTTCCTCTTATTTGTGAGGTGAAAGTACCTCTAGCCTTGGCATTGACATCACAACTAATCCCAATGAGCTATTATTGTGTCAAATGAAGCACAGTTGTTGTATGTATGGAAGATCTTTTTCCCCCCTAAATGTTTATACACAGAATCCATTAAAATGTCAATAGATATGGCCTATGAGCTTAGAGTAGGCCTTTTTGTCTTGAAACTCTATAGGTACCATTATGATGTCAATAAATCCTTTCATCTACTCGGTGGCATTACAATATCACATCTGGTGTTAGTATTTTAATGGTGACTTGTTGTGAGGTCTATTTTAGTTTCATTTATACTGACATGAGACAGCCAACAAATACAAAACTAACCATTATAGTAGTTTTATCTCATTTAATCCCAAAATACCAAAGGATGTTCAGAGCTGTCATTAGTTCCTTTCATTGTCACTGAATATTACAGCACCAATAATATATAAGATCTTCATAACATGTTTTGAATGCACACAAAGGGAGTTAGAATGGAGTGGTACATTTAACTTTATAGTGCCTTAGTTCAAACAGAATGTATACCTTTAATGTATTATTTTAGCAGTGACTGTGTTATTGTTAACAGTAATACTCCACTTTCCTTAGAAGGCCTGCTGATGGGGGGGAGAGGGGCTGGGTGCCTTGCCCTTCCCAGGAGCACAGAGACCCTCCCTCCCCCCTTGCCCAGGGGCCTGGTGAGGCTGTCAATTCCCAAAGGAATTGATGTTTTCTATTACTGCACCTATTGCCTGGCATTAGCAAGAGAAAAACATAAAATTGCAAAGCATTTGTCTCTTTTTTAGCAGCAGGGATAATTAAATGGCAAGGTAAAACTGTACTCATTTTTAACTGAATTTTAACATCATTTGCCATTTTCCACCAAAATCTTATCTTCTGCACGGAGGAGAGGGAGACGGAACAGCATGTCAGAAAGAAACAAGACACAAAGGATCAAAAATACAAATATCCAAACTCTCCTAGTGGTATGCTTGCAGCTAGGAAATTAGAGTGTGAACCTAAATGGCAGTGAGGATCCTCATCTTCCCACCCTGCATTCACCTTTCTGGAGAATGTCGACATGGCGATAAAACACCTGTGGCACCAGGTCCCAGAGCTTAGATCCATTGAGTCGCTCAGGCTACAGGTCTATAAAACTACAGTGTAGATATCTGAGCATAGGGCATAGAGCCAAGGGCCTGAGACCCTTCCCCTAGCAGGGTCTCACCTGTTCAAGAGCACCATTTTGGACACATGGTGGGGAGGGAGCAGCAGTCGTGCGCTCAGGGACACGGCTAGCTTTTCACCCCATTCCTCGGACACTAAGGGAGTGAGAAGAAAGTGCTTGCATTCCGTGCATGCCTCTCACGCCTGGCTGGTGAAGGGAGCTTACCAGCTAGATTTGAGAGGAATGCACGGGAAGCAAGCACTTTCCCCTTACTCCCTTAGCATCCGAAGAATGGGATGAAAAGCTAGCCATGTCCCTGAGTGCTTGGCTGCTGCTACCCTCTCCCTCCATGTGCCCGAAATGGCGCCCTTGAACAGGTGAGACCCTGCTAGGGGAAGGGTCTCAGGCCCTCGGCTCCATGCCCTATGCTCAAATATCTACACCATAGTTTTACAGTCCTGTAGCCTGAGCGACTCAATGGATCTAAGCTCTGGGACCTGGTGCCTCAGGTGTTTTGTCGCCATGTCGACATTCTCCAGAAAGGTGAGTGCAGGGTGGGAAGATGAGAATCCTCACTGCCATTAAGGTTCACACTCTAATTTTCTGGCTGCAAGCATACCACTAGGAGAGTTTGGATACTGACACTGACACTCTTTGCTTCATCCAGTTGGGGCTGCATTTCCTCCCCTCCATAACCTGTTTCTGCAGTGGAGAGGGAATTGAACAATTACTAATCTAAGACCCAGTCAAATGCTTCTAAGGAAAGTCAGGACATTCATGAATGGTCCCTGCTTAAAAATGAATTCTGCCTCAGAGCTTCCCCAGGGGCCCGCAGATGCTGTTGACCCCTCTATTCACTCACAAGTCAGCTGGGCCAGCCATGGCTATATTGCAGACCTTTTATTGTAGTGCAGATGTCCCCTAAGTTCTCTATAGGTCTGAGGCCTTCAGGAGGTTAGAAAGGTCTGTAACCATTACAGACATGGCACTTATGTGAGACCTGCCACTGAGGTCTGTGGAAGCACTCACATGACTAATGCCACCCTGCGTACATAGGGTTGCAGGAGAAAAAAATGTTGAGGGAGTACTGCAGCTCTAAAATTATCCACTTCTCTGACAGTTCAGAGACTAACAGAAGACAGTTTACAGGGAGGTATGAAGCAGAGAAACATGCTTTGAACAATTGCTATCAGAAAGAAGGGGAAAGGTTCTCAAAGGTGGCTATTTTCTCTTATCCTTTCCTCTCTTTTTAAGCAAATAACCCACCTTTATCTATTCAGGGGTACGCAGTAGGACTGAAATACAGCTCAAGTTCAAACAAAATTACAGGCATTTCTGTTGGCATTCTCTCAAATCTCTTTCTGTATATTTCTAGTGAGACTCTGGTGGGATGGGACTTATTGTTTCTTTTGTCCCAGCAGCAAAGCGGGTTTACACCATGGCTATTCATTTAAGCACAGCAGTGTGGCTAAAGTTTCTAAAACTCTCTTAGAAGAACAAAGGAAAACGTGGAACCACGAACAGCTTTTATTTGGCGAGAATTACCTTAAACATAGTCTCTTCATTTATAATAGTGATTGTCATCCTGAAGCAAGCCCACTTTGCAGGCTTAAGAAACTATAGTTAACCACTGCAGTTAAGTATGTGCCAGATTCACTCTCACTAGGGAGCTACATGCACCATGCTTGCACTCTGCACCTCAGGAAATACATCACAGTGGGAAATAGCACCACCATCTGTGCTCCCACCATGGGATGGTAGCTTGGTTTCACTTGCAGGATTTCATTACAGCTCTTTCAGCAGCCCTGGCTAGACTCCCTTCTAAACCCACAGATGGCTGTCTCTGTAGCTCTTTCCAGGCGAGACCAAAACTTCTGGACACTGACACTCTTTGCTTCATCCAGTTGGGGCTGCATTTCCTCCCCTCCAAAACCTATTTCTGCAGTGGAGAGAGAATTGAACAATTACTAATCTAAGACCCAGTCAAATGCTTCTAAGGAAAGTCAGGACATTCATGAATGGTCCTTGCTTAAAAAAGAATTCTGCCTCTGATTCAGAAGCTTAACCTAAAAGGGTTGTGTAAATTAATGGTCTGAGCACAAGGCTGGGAGCTAATGCCAGTATTACAACACCAGTTTCTTTGGCTTTGGCCACTTGGACGCCTAAAGGTAGGTTACTATACCCACATGCAGTCACCTAAACAAGCAGTCTGATTTAGACGTGTGCTGAGCACTCCTTTGGAAGTCAGTGGTATCTGTGATTACTCAGAACCACAGCTGGTATTTAAGTGTTTACAGATCTAAGCTTCAAAGTGCTGGCCTTAGGGAAAACAAGGTGGAGGATAACTGTAAAAAGGGGTGTTGCAAGGATGTTAGTGATCAGAGTCATCATTCATTCAAAAAGTCAATGGTCTAAATATTTTAAAGACACAGGAGAAAGTGGGTCTTTCCTATCTTTTTTGTTTGGATCAAAGCTATAGTTCCCCTTTAGATTTGACATTCGCTTCCAGGCTAACTCATGCACTGTCTTCACAAAGTCATTGAGCATTGATGGATGTGCACACCAAAAGAGTAATATTGCCTCAGGGCACTATAATGAGCCCTAAATACCATACAGACTTCCTCTTAAGTCACAATTCCATTTTTATATTAAAGTTAAGACTTCACAAACAACGTTCTCATCCAACACGAACACTTTATAATTACAGTTTTTTTCTAAAAATCTGTTATACATTTTATTAAGTAAGCACTTTCTATTCCCAAACACTGTTCATTGGTAAGCACAAAGTGTCCTCTTGACAGGATAATGAAAGTGCATTCAGACATGTCAGCTGGAGCAATTATGTACTTCAGATGAATACGCAACAAGTATTATTCAGTCGCTTTCTGCTGACACTTTTCAAACATGACATGCATATTAAAATTGACACCCAAAAGGTGTGAGCTCAGTTTGCTTTAACTGCAGGTTGTCTACACCTCCCAGGAATCTGGACAATGAAAAACTGAGCGGTGGAAGTCATTTTTCTACACACAAGTGTGCACTTGTTTACTATTAAGTGTGGTTTTGTCCTGTGTACTCCATCATGTATACTGAATTTAGGAGGAAACAAACTAAGCAATTAAGGAACAGAAAGGAATCCTGAGCTAGCTCCAAGTTACACTAGGGCCTGGAGTGGCCTCGTGATCTACAGGTATCAACGATAGTGGCAGGATCTGCAATTGCAGAGATGTCACCTTGGCTCTCATGAGCTGCACCAAGCATCTCTCTGCTACCAGACGAGTCTATTTCTCCTCTTGGTTGCTTTCTTGATTTGAAAAGAGAGTTATCTAGACAAAAACAAAAAAAGAGCAAAATGTGATAGTCCAGCCACTGCCACTGTCTTGTTCAGTTGCAGCAGACATGCAGTTACAGTGCTATCAACTCTTACAACAGGATCCTTGGGGCATATCAGTAGGAGAAAGGATCCTTGGGGTGAATCATGAACCTGCCATTGCAAACGTGACATGCCCACCATTTTGTACAGACTAGTGTTCATGTGCTATAAAAACATGCTACCTGTGCTTTGCAGGATGGAGTGGACCAGTGAGTGGTAGTGTGAGGAAAATGTCAGTCTTTACTTTCACCTGACCTGGCCCCAAGGACCAGAACATGAAATCAAATGTTAATGACTGGCTAAGTAAAGTAGACCATATCATTTTATTGTGATGTTGTCCACATCTAATAAGGGGGAGGCAGTGAAACAAGTGTTCTTGCCATAGGCTTCTCATCCTAATTAATCACACCTAGCCATATCCATTGAGTTCTCAATCTTATCAGAAGACAACCCCAAATGTGGATTCCACATCTGAATATCCCAATGCCTAGAGCAGCAACAGGCAACCTAGGCTAGTGAGTGGGCTGCATGTGCGGTCCTTCTTTATCTTCATGGGTCGCAAGATTGTCATAACCAAGATGTTCTCCCAAGATAGAGTAGCTTTGCTAACTGCACTTGTGCACCTAGAACTTACAGTGTGGTGTCTGAACCGTAGCAGTGCTTTGATTGGATGCAGAAGCAGTGCACGGCTCTCATAGTCAATGTTGTGTTCAATCAGCATGCACCTTTCTTTATGTGCATGTGACTTTAGTAATACCAGCAGGAAAAAAACTGACGCAAATGAAAACTGGTGGAATCTGGAAACCTTTCACATGGACAAGGGTAAACAAAATGTCTCATGGGCTACACATAGAACTTTATGGACTGCATTCAGTCCTGGGCTGCAAGTTGCCCACCATTGGCCTAGAGCATGTTCAGATCCAGATCTCCAACTCCAGACACATTGTTCTGTTTCCACCACACATAAGGGGAAGTTGGAGTGTCCAGTTTCAAAAAATCGCTTGGTGCATACTTTGTCCTGCTCTATCTTGCCTGCCCAGGACCCATCCCCAGCAGACAGATATATTTGTACCACACTGAGGCAGACTCCAGTTTGACTTCATTTTTAAAAAGGGGGATGTGTTTCAACCATCCTCCTGTTTTCACTGCCTGCTGAGCAGTAACAGATTCAGCAGCAGTCCAATACGCTAGAGTAAACATGCCCAAAAGAAATATATGAACAAAGAACTTCCTTGGAACACAATAGAGTCAAAAGGTATTATAGTTATAACAGGGCCCAACCACAATTTAGGATACATGAAAATAAACAGTTTCTCCAGAAACCACATTACTACAAAGCTAGGTACTGGCATTACATGACAGACACAAGAAGAAATCGTATGTGACTGGGAGAGGTTTGAGCTTACTAGTGGTGCTGCCTAGCAGTTAGGTCACCAGGTCCCAACTCTCCCCAGTCTCTGGTTTCGCTTGCCAGCAGTCATTCCAACACCATGGCTATTCCTCTACTGGGGGGATCCCGACACTTGTGTGGCTGTTCAGGAAGGATGCTGATGCTGCTCAAATATATTTGTTAGTCTTTAAGGTGCCACGGGACTCCTTGTTGTTTTTGCACATGCAGACTAACTCTGGTATTTGTCCTTCATAAATAGTGGCTACAATGTCAAGGAAGGTCTTGACAACTATCAAGGTCCATCACAAAAACCACTTAGGGTATGTCTACACTTCATTCCTCTCCCAAGAGAGGAATGCAAATGCAAACATCCGAAATTGCAAATGAAGCGCGGATTTGAATTTCCTGCGCTTCTTTGTATAATCGCGTTATGGTGCTATTCCAAAATAGCGCTATTATGAGAAAAAAATGGGTTATTTCAAGACAAAGACCTTCCCTCAAAATAACCCTTACTGTAAGGGTTTTATCTTGAAATAGCGCTATTTTGAGAAAAAAACGGGGTTATTTCAAAATAGCACCATAACGCGATTATACAAAGAAGCGCAGGAAATTCAAATTCGCACTTCATTTGCAATTTTGGGTGTCTGTATTTGAATTCCTCTCTCGGGAGAGGAATGAAGTGTAGACATACCCTTAGTTTCCTCTCTCTATCTATTAAGACAGACAGGTTCAAGGAGCAAACAGCAGGGCAGCTAAGCCCCAACAGGGAACTAACCAACCTATAAGCATACTTATGTCCTGCAGAGATAGTCAAGTCTAGAGCAACATATATGATTATGTAATCTACATTTGTCCATGTAAACTGTGTCTCATTTTGATATTACAGCTGGACAGAGCTTGGTTTGTGGGCCAAGCTTAGAAGAGTATTTTCCCCCTATCAGACTCATCAGGGTACATCTACATAGCAACATTATTTCAAAATAACTAGCGTTATTTAAAAATAACTTAGTCCACACGTACACAACAGGCAGTTATTTCGAAATAATGTCGAAGTACTGTCAAGCTGGAGGACTTCTTATTCAGACTCCTGTAACCCTCATCGTATGAGGACTAAGGGAAGACAAAGGAAGAGTGCTCTATTTCAAAATATATGCTGTGTAGATGCTCCCAATTTCGAAATAAGCTATTTCTAAATAAGCTAGACAATTGATATAGCTCAATTTGTGTAGTTTATTTCGAGTTAAGCCCTGGTGCGTAGATGCACCCTGAGTGAGCTTCTATCAGTCTCTCCTAGTTGATTTAATTAAAAGGACCCAATTTTGTATTTGGCCTTTGGTTCAGCATGCATCAAACTGGCCTCAGTTAATTGGACAGAAGGTGTGTTCATTTTTACCGATTGCTTGAGGAAGTTAAGGGGACAACGTGTATTATTCCCAACATTTCACAATAGGATATAGGCTCCTGTGATGAAATAACTTTATCTCTGCTTCATTTCCACACTCTTATGCAATGTGCAGATCCATGATGCTTTGTTAACTTAAACCCTCTCCCTGTTTCTTGATTTCTAATCTCATTAGGAATAAAATTTGAAGGTAGCAATTCAAATTACAGGGGGAAAACAGAAACATCCTGTTATCATAAGTCTATTTCTATGTGATTTTTAGGAGTAATTTTCTGAAATCAGGGAGTGTGCTTTCACTCTTAGCAAGCACTAAAACTATATGTAATGCAGATTCATTCCACAAAGATTCAGAAGCAAACTCCTACACAGTCACCTGAGTACATTTTGGTGGAGCAGTGGAAGGATTCGGCATTTCTGTGAATCAAGTCGTTAGGTTGGACATCTAGGTCCAGGGTTAAAAAAATATTGCAAAGCTTCTGACTTTCTAGAGGCTCATTTATAACAGGAATGGACTGTGGAAGCATTTATAGGCTCTTTGGTGTTGTCTATAATTACTTTCCTAGTGGGTCTAGTTGTGAGAAGGGAGAGTATATGGGAAAGAGGAAAGGGCAAAATACCCTGCATAAAATAAATAAGAGTGTCTGCCGGGGAATCTGCTTCTCACCTCTCTGGTCCTGTAATTTTCTGAGTTTTTTTCCAACTATAATTGAAAAAACAGTTGAATAAGATTGAGGCTAATAAAAGAAATGTCATTGGTTTTGCCATATGGATCTCAAAGGTCTGTGGGTCAGATGTTATCTATGAAAGTGGATCAATCCAACAAAAGCCAGCCTGATAAATCTGACACAAAACACAACAGAGATGGGACATTTTGTCTCCAGAGTGTTCAAATCACACTTGAAGAAACTAGTTACAATATAGCTCAAAGAACATAAAAAATAACCCCTTCTAAGCTTCCCATTACATGCCCATTGTATGACTAACTAGGGCTATGATAGTTGAAAGAGAAATTGCTTTCAGATGTTGTTAGATTTAAGAAACAAAAATATTTCAAGCTTCATGTCACAAAAAATAATTACTCTGGTTTATTCTCTTCAAAGAAATACAAAAATACCACTGAAATCAGTACTGAGAAAGAAACAAAGTGATGCTGACTATAAATTAAAATTTCTGATCAAAGACATTGAACAAGTTTGAGCAGGTGAATATTATATGAGGCAGTACAACTGCATCTTCCAGAAGCATTTATGTAATAATTCACGATTTACACCAAAATGAGTATTATCGGAATCAAGCATTAATGGTCTAATTTTCCACGGTGTTGAGCACCTACAATTCCCATCTAAGAGACAGGCTTGGCACTTCTGAAAAGCCATTGGTAGCTATTGGGAATGATTTCTGCCACCTTTGTACAACAACTGTTAGTTGGTATCAGTTTAGTTGTCCATTTACTTATAATGGACTAGGGGGCAGTGCCCCCTGCTTGCTGTGCTTACCAACCCCGGCTTTCACCCACCCGGCCATAGGGGAAGGCTGGGCCGCACCAGCATGGGTCCCTTCTCCTTCCCCACCCGCCAGCAGAGGTCTCTTCTCCCTTCCCCTTCCCCAACCATCGCGGGCTCTTTCTCTCCCCCACCCAACCCTAACCCATTCTGCTCTGCCAGCTGTGGTATGCACCAGGCCTGGCTCTAATCCTGGTGGCCGGGGAGGCAAAGGGGTGCCTGCCTGCCCCATGTTGGGCACAGTAAGGCGCAGGTGGTGCCGAATGTACATGGTGCTCTGTGGCATTGCAGCCCGATGAGGTAGTGAATGCAGCAGCATGGGGGGCCACTGTCCCAAACTCTCCCCTGTGCAGTCCAGCCTGTGTTGCTTGCCACCCCAGCCCTGCCTGCAGAGCCTGGGGCCGCCCATCTGCCCACCAGGAATGGAAGGGAAGGGGCAGACAGGTTGGTGTGGTGGCTCAGGGGTGCTTTGGCAGCCACAGTAAGTGCAGCCACAGGAGAGGGGGTGAGTCTCCGTGGGGGCAGCTGGACTGCGGGCAGTTGGGCACCGCACTCCAGCTCCCCAAGAACCTGGTGGTGAAGGATCCCCCAAGAGCCTCCTGCTGGAACATAAGCTTGGCTGGGAATCCCACTCCAAGCACCTGTCCCCAGGCTGCTGTCCCAAACACTGTACCCTCCCCCACACGGTGCCCCTGGGCTGTCATGGCTACGATGTGGGGTTTGCTGGCTACTGTGCCGTGTTTCGTGGACTTGAAAGCCCTGTGGGGTGGGGGTGGAGGAAGGGGAGAAGGTGGTTGGTTTAAAATAGCCTTCCAAGGGGAAGCAGCGAGGTCAGGCTCGAGCTGAGAGAAGGAAGAGGCAGGAGGGGTGCAGAGTGCCGTGATGACATCATTCTGTTGTCCCGCAGGAATTTTTTTTTTAAATATATAGAGAGATATGTAGGGCAATAACTATTTTCTGCAATTTTGTGTCTGTTGCAAATGATCATAGATTTGTGGTGATATATCACATTATCCTTAAATACATCATAAAGTAAATATCAGAAGAGCATTCAAATCTGAGTTTAAAGTTGATTAGGGGAGAGAAGCAGCTTTCCATCAATATGCTATCAGTGCAATATGTCCTTTATACGTCGTAGAATCATAGAGTAACAGAACTGGATGGGACTTTGAGAGGTCAGAATCCAGAGGCCTGCCCTCATGACAGAGCCAAGCACTTTGTAGACCATCCCTGACAGATGTGTCTCTAACCTGCTCCAGTGATGGAGATTCCACAACCTCCTTGGGTAGTTTATTCCAGTGTTTCACCACCCAGACAGTTGGGAACCTAAACCTCCCTTGCTGCAATTTAAGCCAATTGCTTCTTGTCCTATCATCAGAGGCCAAGGAGAACAATTTTTCTCCCTCCTTCTTATAACGCCCTTTTAGATACTTGAAAACAGCTATCATGTCCCCTCTGTCTTCTCTTTTCTAAACTAAACAAGCCTAATTCCTTCAGTCTTCCTTCACAGGTCATGTTTTCTAGACCTTTAATCATTTATTTTTTTTGCTCTTCTCTGGACCTTCTCCAATTTCTCCACATCTTTCTTGAAATGCAGTGCCCAAAAGTGGACACAATACTCCAACTGAGCCTAATTAGGCAAGTGCAGAGTGGAAGAACGATGTCTAATGTCTTGCTCTCAATACTCCTGTTAATGCATCCCAGAATCATGTTTTCTTTTTTTGCAACAGTGTCACACTGTTGACTCATCTTTAACTTATGGTCCATTATGACCCCTAGATTCCTTTCTGCAGTACTCCTTCCTAGATAGTCGCTTCCCATTCTATATGTGTGAAACTGATTGTTCCTTTTTGAGTGGAGTATTTTGTATTTGTCCTTATTAAACCTCAGACCATTTCTCCAGTTTGTCCAGCGCATTTTGAATTATGATCCTATCCTCCAAAGCACTTGCAAACCCTCCTAGTTTGGTATCATCCACAAATTTAATAAACAAACTCTCTATGCCAATATCTAAATCATTATTGAAGTTATTGAACAGAATCAGTCCCAAAACAGACCCCTGTGGAACCCCATTTGTTGTGGCCTTCTAGCATGACTTTGAACCATTAATAACTACTTTTTGAAAACAGTTATGCAGTCATTTATGCACCCACTTTATAGTAGCCCGATCTAGGTTACATTTTCCTAGTTTATTGATAAGAATGTCATGTGAGACCATATCAAATAAATTACTGAAGTCTAGGTATACCACATCCACTGCTTCTCCCTTATCCACAAGACTTTTGACTTGTTCTTTTTTAATTTTAACTTCTAAGTCTACCCCTCTTCCACTACCGCTCACTATGTTAGGAATCCTGTCACTACCAATATTCTTGACAAAAAACGAATGAAAAAAGTCATTAAGCACCTCTGCCATTTCCAGGTTTCCTGTTATTTTTTCTCCCTCTTCACTGAGCAATGGGCCTACCCTGACCTGACCTTGGTCTTCCTCTTGCCTCTAATATATTTGAGAATGTCTTCTTGTTACCCTTTATGTCTCTAGCTAGATTGAGCTTGTTTTGTGCCTTTGCCTTTCTCATCTCTGAATACTTGCATTATTGGCCTATATTCATAGTAATTTGACCTAGTTTCCACTTTTTATAGGACTCCTTTTTGATTTTTAGATCATGTAAGATCTCCTGGTTAAGTCAAGGAGATCTCTTGCCTACATAGTACAGTTTGTAGTATAGTTTGTGGTATACCAGTGTAGTTTGCTTTTGGGCCCTTAATAATATCCCTTTGGAAAGCTGCCAACTTTCTTCAGTTGTTTTTCCTCTTAGGCTACATCTAGACTGCAGGCTTCTTGTGCAAGAAGCTTTTATCAGAAGAGATCTTCCGCAAAAACTTCTTGCGCAAGAGCATGTCCACATGGCAAAAGCGCATTGAAAAAGCAATGCGCTTTTGCAAAAAGAGCGTCCAGATTGCATGGACACTCTCTCAAAAGTAAGCTCTGATTGCTATGCACAGAATGGCCACCAGGGCACCTGTGCTTTTTCCTCTTTCTGCACAAAAAAACCCTCCTTCCCATCCACAGACACCTTTTTGAGAAAGAGCTCTTTCACAAAAAGGTGTTCTTCCTTGTAGAATGAGTAATACCTACACCGGAAAACTCCCTCTGTTTTCGACTTTTTTTGCACAAAACTGCGCTTGAGGTGTGGACGCTCTGTGACTTTTTTCAGAAAAAACAGTTGTTTTTCTGAAAAAACTCTACATAGTAGACAAAGCCTTAGTCATGTTTCCCATGGGACATTACCTACCAGATCCCTGAATTTACTAAAATCTGCCTTCCTGAAATCCATTTTGCTGTTCTCCTTTCTACCATTCTTTAGAATCATAAATTCTATGATTTCATGATCACGTTCACCCAAGTAGCCTTCCACTTTCAAATTTTCAACCTGTTCCTCCCTGTTTGTTAAAATCAAATCTAGAACAACTTTCCCCCACAGTAGCTTTGTCAACCTTCTGAAATAAAAAAATTGTCTCCAATGCAGTCCAAGAACTGATTGAATAATCTGTGCCCTGCTGTGTTAATTTCACAACATATGTTTGGATAGTTGAAGTTCCCCATGATCAATTCCTGTGCTTTTAACTGGAGTTTTCTAATAGAAGATGAAAGCTTAGTTTTTATATATTATTTTGCTTTCCACTTCGAGTAAATATTTATATTTCTATATATGGTACCTCGGTAAGATGAATTCTCCTGTTTATCAATAAGTCAGTCACAATGCAAGTTTCTTGGTTTGTCTTTGAAGTGACCTCAAGATGACAAGTTTAGAAAAGAGACACTTTGGTCTCTTGATAGCTCAGTTCTTAGGTTCTGTTAAAAACAGTGTCTGACAGTTGTGCCAAAAATGATACTGAAGTTATGTGAAATAGATTTATGACTGGAAGTATTTTGCACTAGGAACTGTGCAAAGGTCACAAACCTAAGGGCATGATCTGCACTAGAAAAAAAAACTTTTGCTGGTAAAGTAAAAAAAGTCAAAGCCCTAGTCAAATTGAGATTTCTATATTAACAAAAGCCCTAGTTTTGACACAGTCATGTCAACAAAAAGTTTCTTTCAGAAGTACAGTTTGTTTTGTATAATTTATGCTGGGAAAAACATTCTTTTGCTGCTATAAACTGCATTTACTCTAGAGTAGTTACAAAAGATATGATGGACCAGAAGAGTAAAAAAATTATTTTGGGCAGTCAAAATGTTTAATTCAATCCAAAATTAAATGGTTAGGTTCCAACTTTAACATTTAAAAAAGGTAATAAAACAGAGGTAAATTTTTAAAAAGTAATTTCAAAACTGGAGAGTCAAAACATTGGATTTCAAATAAAATATTTTTGTTGATTTATCTTTTCCCATTCATCATAAATTTGTGTGGTGTCCCAGTCAACTTAAATCTGAATTTTTAAGTTTAAAAAAAATTCTGAATTTCCCCCCAGCTTTCATACAAGCAACCCTTTTCCAGCATAATCTCAATTAAATTAGTCTTACTCTACTAGTCCATTACAGTCCGATCCAATACGTAAAAGGCCTATACTTTATTAATGTTATGTATTTGTAGATGATGCACCTTCAGTAAAATTCACAGCATATTACAGAATTGTTGACTATTATATATTGAGAACATACAGTATCTCAAGGCTGTACAGAAGACAAAATGACATAAATGGACTTCAGTCCATTGCCAATTTGAAAATGTATAGGCCATTTAGGGCTAATTCAGAAATAGCCTGTGAGAGTCTGCATTAACAATATAGCAATTAACTATGGTCTATGCCATATGTAATTTACAGGTCACAGAGATATAGGGATTGCTTCACATGTGCAATTATTTAGGGATGGGAAGTGAATAAGAAGAACTCACTAAAGCGGGGGTTTTCCCTCTAGGTAGCCAGAATGTTATGATCCATACACTACAAACTTGATTATTCACATGCCCATTAAGCTTCTGAAATCAATGAATATTTGCCTTAGTAACAATCTCAGGCTCGGGGCCACTGAGATAGCAAAATAATGATTGTTCCATGTAGTAGAACTTTAGTGTGAATTTCATAAGTGATTCAATTCATATAGACTGCCATGCTTTTTTTATGTGAGTGATTTAAAATATAGACGAGAATTAAGCAACTCTTAAAAACAAGGGCTTTAATTTTATTACATAAGAACATAAGAATGGTCATACTGGGTCAGACCAAAGGTCCATATACCCCAGTAGCCTGTCTGCCAACAGTGGCCAGTACCAGGTGCCCCAGAGGGAGTGGACCGAAGACAATGATCAAACAATTTGTCTCGTGCCATCCATCTCCAGCCTCTGACAAACAGAGGCCAGGGACACCATTTCTATCCCCTGGTTAATAGCCTTTTATGGACCTAACCTCCATGTAATTATCTAGCTTTTCTTTAAACTCTGTTATAGTCCTAGCCTTCACAGCCTCCTCTGGCAAGGAGTTCCACAGGTTGACTACACGTTGTGTGAAGAAGAACTTTCGCTTATTAGTTTTAAACCTGCTACCCATTAACTTCATTTAGTGTCCTCTAGCTCTTCTATTATGGGAACTAATAAATAACTTTTCTTTATTCACCCTCTCCACACCACTCATGATTTTATATACCTCTATCATATCCCCCCTCAGTGTCCTCTTTTCTAAACTGAAAAGTCCCAGTCGTTTTAACCTCTCTTCATACGGGACCTGTTCCAAACCCTAATAACTTTAGTTGCCCTTTTCTGAACCCTTTCCAAGGCCAAAATATCTTTTTTGAGGTGAGGAGACCACATCTGTACACAGTATTCAGGATGTGAGCGTACCATAGTTTTATACAGGGGCAGTAAGATATTCTGGGTCTTATTTTCTATCCCTTTCTTAATAATTCCTAACATCCTATTTGCCTTTTTGACCGCCGCTGCACACTGCGTGGAAGTTTTCAGAGAACTATCCACGATAACTCCAAGATCTCTTTCCTGATTTGTCATAGCCAAATTAGCCCCCATCATACTGAACATATAGTTGGGGTTATTTTTTCCAATGTGCATTACTTTACACTTGTCCACATTACATTTCATTTGTCATTTTATTGCCCAATCACTCAGTTTGGTGAGATCTTTACACCAAGTACAATCTTTGTAAGCTTTCAAGCTTGTATTCAGAAGAAATCTAATTTCTCATTTTTCCTTAACATTTATCATTCTTAATTTCATTCTGAGTTTCTCTCCTCTGCATTTTATCAATGGATATATAGGCAGACAAAAGTGTGTAGATTTCTTCAAGAAGCAAGCCACTTCCAAGGAGAAGTACTTTAAGAAGATTCATCCCTAGAGAAATTCTTGGCTTTTTCCTCTATTTTTTATCATCCTTTAAACTCAGTTCAATAAAAGGCAAAAGATCACTGATCAGAGCAAAACTGTTTTACTTGGATGGGAGATGATGATGGTAAAATATGGTTCACTTGTTGAAGTATATTAAGATGGGACAGCAGGAAATGAGAAATTCTACCTGTCTGTTTCTGGAATCACTTGACTCTTCACAAAGCTTTCTTCATGACTTCTTTATTATGATGTTCTTTCTTGTTCTTGTATTTCCCAGTGGAAAGACATTTCTAGGTTCATTTCAATAACGTCAAAATAATTGAATCAGAAACAACAAAAGTATTGCAAAAGCTGTGTCTTGATAAATTTATCATCATAGGAACTGACAAGAGTTCTTAAGTTTCCCAGTAGTCCTCTCAAGTTAGAAAACCAACCAGGAGGCCGAGGGAGAAACAAGTGTAAAGTAATATTTGTATTTTCATCCCTTCCCAAGTGCCCATCTTTGTTTTACATAATCATTGCAGGGGCTGGACTTGTTCAAAGGAATGATGCTTTTCTGTTATTTTAATTTTTTTACCGTATACATAGTTCTCCTTTTGGGCCTCCTTTAAGTGTAAAATCAGGAGTTACTCTACCAAAGTCAATTACACTTTACTAGTGTAAAACTAATGTAATTGAGAGCAGAATCAGGTCTCTAGGGACTGAACAAATATGAAGCAGATACTTGCTTGAAGCACAATTACAATATCTCATACTTGTCTCTGGATGAAAACAGACACACACACCCCAAAGTTAATGGGAGCTCCACTCATAAATCAGAAGATAGATTTGATACATATACACTCAAAGACACATAGAAAGTATAGCAACATTAATAAAGTGTCAGTTTTAAGCATTAGGTATAAAGAAATTCATTGACAGTTTCAATAACTGTATGGATACACTGTAATATGCTTTTCAGATTTCAGTACTGATAGTATTTAAAGAAACAATACAACCTCCAAAAATTGGGGTCTAAATTAACTATGCTGGTGAAAATAGCATTAAAAAGGTTCTTTGTAATTTGGTATTAAATAAATCAGGGGCTCTTGCAGAAATCTGCCTTGATACACTCTGGAACTGAGATAATATAAGTCTGTTGTTATATCGCATGAAGCGTTAATCAAGGATCAAACTATTCAGTGTCACTGTTCTAAATTTAGGGAATATTCTCATTACAGCAAATGCAGTCTGATTCTGCTTTTGCAAGACAGCTATGGATTAAGAATCCAAGTCATACATAATTTAAAATCTATTTAATAAATAGTTCTACACACTCAATACACTATTTCTAAGGTAGCCCTCAAAATAGCTTATATGGAAGTAAAGGAGAAAATCATCTTTTGAAATAAACATGCTCATCAATATTTAAAGTTAATGATTACATTTTATTTTTGGAAAGAATGGAAACTTTAACTGGCAACTGTTTTTTTGAGTATCAGCGTGCTCATTGGGTATGTACTGTGCAAACACTAATGCCAGTAACTTTACTAATGTTAGGGTTTCTAATTTAGTGCTCATCTACTATTTTGGGTGCACTCTGTTGGTTTTCACTCACTTGGGCTTCATTTTGAGACAGATAAGGGAAAGAAGGTGTAGTAAAATGAAAGGCTCTCTTGATATTCTATGGCTTTGTCTACACTGCACCCCTTTTCCGGAAAAGGGATGCAGATTAGACCAGTCGGAATTGCAAATCTACGGGGGATTTAAATATCCCCCGCAGCATTTGCATTTACATGGCTGCCGCTTTTTTCCAGCTTGGGGAAAAGCCGGAGAAAAGCACCGGTCTAGACACGATTCTCCGGAAAATAAGCCCTTTTCCGGAGGATTTCTTATTCCTACTTTCAGGAAATAAGAAAGGAATAAGAAATCCTCCGGAAAGGGGCTTATTTTCCAGAGAATTGCTTTTCCCCAAGCCAGAAAAAAGCAGCAGCCATGTAAATGCAAATGCCGCGGGGGATATTTAAATCCCCCGCGGATTTGCAATTCCGACTGGTCTAATCTGCATCCCTTTTCCGGAAAAGGGGTGCAGTGTAGACACAGCCTATATGTTTTGTAAAACAATGTCAAAAGGACATTAGTTATGTGCCAGCTGCCAAGCTAAGTCAGCAAAATAATTCTGCAACTTTATGGATGGTCCCAGAATCTGTCATTTAGCATGACCAAGCAGAAAACTGGTTGGTGTGAGGGTTCTAGAACCATCTAGAAGGATGCACAACTTTTTTTTTTTTTTGAGTCAGGCTGTCACACCATAACTATTCACAGAACATGTTGTATGAAATGATAGAATCTTGAGAGGCCAGCCCATTTTACTATACTCTTTCCCCACGCTTATCTCAACAAAAAACAAAAATAATCAAATTTTGGTAACAAAAATCAAGGAGTAAAT
Organism: Pelodiscus sinensis; assembly: GCF_052426305.1. Taxonomy (NCBI): domain Eukaryota; kingdom Metazoa; phylum Chordata; order Testudines; family Trionychidae; genus Pelodiscus; species Pelodiscus sinensis. The sequence goes on along the minus strand of NC_143065.1, from coordinate 22,719,192 downwards.
TATCAGAGGATGAATTTAACTTGCCACAACCTATTTTAAGGTTAAACATTACCCACTAGATTAGTCACCTGGAGATTCACAAAGAGGAGAGATTAAAGTAATCAGGAGCTGTTAAACTGAGTTTCAGATACTGCCTATGCATCCTAAAGATTCAGATTGAGAAATCAACCCAACTGACCCTCTTTGCCAGGGATGAGTGATAAATCAGTCCTGCTTGCCTTGCATATGAATGACTCAGTCACTCAGACACTAGAGGAGGCTGATTTGTTAACAACTATCAATCAGTCTCATGAGAAATAGTACCATGGCAGATGGAACACAACAAACATGTTTTTCCACCTGCCCTATTTGTCCTCCTAAGTGAGCAGCTTCCCCAGAAGAACTCATAGAAGAAAAAACTAGCCATCCTTCCACAGAAAGGAAGAAATCCACTTCTAAGCTTTCCTTCGTCATTGAAAAAGGTCTCTTCTACACACCTACACACACACACTAGCAGGTGAGGCCCATCATTGACCAAACGAAGTCATTTTGCGTAGATTGCACTTATAGGAAAGTTCAAGAAAATATATGTAATAGAATTTTCTATCAATGTGCTTGCAAAGGGGAAGTAAAAGAACAGTTTTAAATTTGCAAACTTTCAATTTTACACATTATTCATTTTACTGAATAAATTACCATACATCAGGAACTCATAAAGCTTCCATTACTCTTTTGTAACTAATTTGAAATATTTTGTGATTTGTAACAGTAAAATTTTTCTTTACCCTAAAATGAATAGGTGACTCAATTTTAATTTTGTTAGCAAATATTTTTATGAACTCTAATCATAATAGCCATAACATTTTCCGATGAAAAACAAAACTAATTTAAACCTCTCACAGAGCATATCCGGGTATAAAAAGTAGTGCAATCAGCTAATTGAAATGGCAGGATTGTTTATGCAAAATTTGGTATCTGTAGGTAAGTATGAATTTATTTTGCTCAAACAAATCCACAAAACAAACTTCAAAATATATAGTAGATTTAAAGAAGCCTTAGTGTTTTATTTTTAATCAGTCCCAAGTCTCTAGTTCTGTGACTGAAAACCCTTGTCTGTTTCCATATAATTAGTCATTCAACTTCTCAGCTCACAATCACAAATCAGTGTTTGTATGCACAAAAGAGGGAAAGGGGTTGCACACATTAATTTTGGCATTGTCTCAAAAGTACAGGGAACTAGATATTCAATGGACTTTAGATCAGACTCTGTCATGATCCTGAGGGACGGGCAGCAGCCTGGGGACTAAGGGGTTAACTATACTTAAGCCAGGTAGCAGTCAGCCAATAAAAATGCAGATAGGGATTTCAAACTAGGACAAAGGAATTTTTGGTTTTTCCCTCCTTTGTCCCTGGGAGTTTCTCTCCAGATGCTGAGGGAGACAGACAGGTCTCTCTCTGCACGAAAAGATTCTTCACTATCTGTAAGTAGGATAAAGTTTAGATAAATCTGTTAGGTTTTATTGTTTTATGCTCTAGGAATGGGAATCTGATGTCTGTGCATTTAAAATGGGTTTTCCTCTCCTTTGTAACTAAGTTCTTGGCCCACGGGGGGGGGGTCCCCCATGAGTATATTAATTGGTGACTTTTCCATCTAGTCATTATGCTTGAAACAGGAGTATTGTGATGATAATAAAAGTTCTCTTTTTTTTTATTAACCCGATATTGTTTAATTTTTTTGTGTCCTGGTTTTTTTAGGGCTGAGAGTTCCCAAATGATCTCTTCCCTGGATTTCTTATCATTACTTGGGTGGTGACAGCGGATTTTTATCCCCAAAATCTATGTTTTTAAGATTTTGGGAGGGGGAAGTTTTATATCAAAGCCTGGAAAGATAAGGTTTTGAGGTATTTTTGCAGGCTCCCACTTCTGCATTCATCATGCCAGAGTGGGGATTTGGCCTTGACACTCCCTATGCCAATTGAGGTTAGGTTATGCAATCTGTTATGAAACCTTTCTGCCAGCTAGCAAAAGGGGTCACATTCAAATAGCTAAGGGTCGCTCTTCAAATTTACCATCACCACCAACTTGAGCCACCCATGCAAAATATCTGAGATCATTTGGAACCCTTAACAGGCAATATATTTCCCCTCACAAGTTCTAAGGCCACATCTTCACTTGTCGCACCAGAGATTGGTCTTTAGGCATTCGCTCAATCGAACACTGAGGGCATCCCTGGTTGGTGCCAAAAGTCTTTGATTCATGAGGAGTAAGGGAGTCCAAGAGGAACATTTGCTCCCATCAACCTCCCATTGAGTAGATGGTGCCGAACTCGGCTTAAGGTATGTTGACTCCAGCTACATTATTTACATAGTGGGTGTTGTGTACCTTAAGCCAATCTTCCAGATCTAGTATAAACTTGACCTCAGTCTATTTATGAAACAAGCAAAGGTGAAAGTAACTTAAATTTCCTACAGGTACTGGCTCAGGAGAGGGAGTTGGGGATGTGAGCAATATGACAGTATCTGTAAGAAATTTAACGGTGAGATGGAGTGCAGTAGGCTCAGGGCAGGGGATTGGTGGTTGTAGGGGGATGCAGAAGTCAGGGTTGGGGGGCGAGGAGGAATTAAGGAAGGAAGCTGTGGGGGTGCAGGAATCAGGGCAGAGGGCTTGAGCCTGGGGGCCCACGGGTGCCCTTTAGGGAGAGAAGGGAGGACAGAGCCCCTCCCTCTCCAATTCCTATGGACTCGGCTTGTTGCTTACTCTTATTCTTCCACCACTGTCAGGGAGTGAGGGGAAAGCACACACTCATCTGCCTCCTCCACTCACCAGCAAGGAAGCCAGGAAGGATAGGAGGGCAGGGATGTTGTGAGCTTTCCTCTTGTTCCCTCACAGTAACAGAAGGAAAGGAGCAAGCAATAAGCAGCATCAGTAGGGATCGAGGGGGCTCCAGCCCTTCCTACCATCCTAAAATAGTGCAGGGGGTAGGGGCTCAGGGCTGGAGAAGTACTGAACTTGGGGGGGGGGCGGGAAGAAATGGTGGCCCCAGCCAGCCCCTTTCACCTGCCTGCTGCTTAGCATGGCAGCCTACAGGAGAGCTCTGGAAGCCTGGCTGGGAATGTGCCACACCTGCTTCTACAGTGGAGCACCTTAGCCAACTCTTGCTGGAGGCACACTGCCTTACTTTCATCTCTGGAAACAAGGAAAGCTTTGTTACAGGAAAAGGGGCCACAAGATCTTTTTGGGAAAAGACAGAAACACTATCTCTAAAAGATAAATTAAACACATCCATGGTAACTTTAGCAGCCGTGTTACCTTGGTCCTTTCGCCTGTCAGTGTGAACATCCAATGGGCAAATGATCCTTTTTTACATCACTTGTTCTTTCGCAATCTATTAAACTCCACTCATCATTTCGGCATCAATAGGTAGCTCAGTCTGTTAGTCCTACACTGCGCTCAGGTACACTTCTCTCCTGCTTCTTGGAAAGTGCTGTCGGTGTTATCCAGCTACTGCCTGAAGTTATTTAAGTTTTATATAAGCAGCAAGTAAAAGAGGCGTCATCAGAGTTCATTCACCTCTAGAAGTGTGCTGAATAGTTCTCTTTGCAAACTAACCACACACAGAACACCTAAGCAAGGAACATCCTACAAACCCTTCACTCCCTCCAGTCAGTTCCTCCATCCAACTAGTTCTGAATGTGCGCAGAGTTATGGTGACTTCCATAGTGTGAACGGAAGAATTCTGGGTAGAAAGCATATCCAAATTATGCTCTCTCTTCATCATACTGCCTTCCTGTTCACCAATACATGGTGACTAAAAGCCTCCTCCTATCTGAAGCTTCCATCCAACTGGAGTTCTGGGTATGCCGATGAAGCAGGTTTTATGGACTTTCTTCTCTCTGTTCACCAACATATGGGAGCAGAGAGAGTTTGTTATCTTCTATAGAGTCAGGCCACAGGGCCTACAGTAGTGTTTCACTAGCCTCTAAATATTGAAATGAAAAATATCTCAATGTCCCTTTAATATTCAAAACTTTAAACTCTGTTTCCAAAGTTTTGACCCGATAAGCTAAATAAAACAGATTGAAATTTTTGCTCTGAACTTTACTAGATTCTGATATTTCATTTTTGACGGGAACCCTAAATTCATGGCAGACGAGGGCTCCCTCCTCTCCTTCCTTAATTATAATGCAGAATTCAGCACTGCCTTTTGCAAACGGATCTTTTGCACATCTCTTTCATAATTATAACAAACTTCCTAGCCCATCAGCTGACAAGCAACATTACAGGCCTGTCAGGTTTCTGGTGATAATGTCTTATTCTACAATGCCATATGAAAAGCTGTCCTTTGAGGATCAGAAATGTACAATATGCCCTGCTTCAATGTGTAAAGATAAGATTAAACTACAAGGGAGCAATTAAATGCTTAGATCATATTAATAAAGCATTTCCTGTGTTTACCATGGTGTTATCATTGCCTACAATATTGAGCAGCATATTTGTTTTGATGACTAAAACATGAGCTGCAAATTCAGAAGGGGATTACGGAGTTATTTTAAAAAGTATGGACTAAACTACTTTTGAAAAGGGCTTCCTACCCTGATGTAATAAAAAATTCAGCAATTTAGAAGTGAAAGGTCTCCACATAAGGTATTTTAAATTCATAACCAATTAAGAAAAACTGATTTACATATAAACGAATCAGCATGGATCAGTCTCCCTTGAACTTTCTGGTCTCTTATGAAAACTGCAACTTCACTTTAGGGCACTTAGGGTTTATTATTTATCTTTGTGAAAACAAAAACTAGTCAATGCAAATCACATTTATTGACCCTCATTTGACCACCAAACAGTCCAGTAATTAACCAGCAGAGACACTGTTTTGTAAAAAGCAGAATCTCTCCACAATTAATGAATCTAACTAGTGCTAAACAATCACATTTATAAAGCAGCAGTACCCAGAGTTGAGAGTCAAGATCAGGGCCATTTTGTGTATGGTGCAATTTATACTAATAGGTAGATATGGTCTCTGTCCACTGAGATTCATGGAATCAGCTTTTGTGAGTTTTTAGCCTCAGAACATAGCCTTGCAGCTCCTCTGGGACTAAAGACAGAAAATACAGAATTAAATGGAAATAGTTTTTCAGTTTTAGCATTGTTAAAGAATCTACTAAAATGTTAAGGCACCAATACTCCATTTGACCCAAAGGGACTTTTTGTTTTGCTTAAAAGCAAAGGGAGCATCATCTTCAAATATTTGGAGAATCATAGAATTATAGATCTGGATGAGACCTGAGGAGGTTATCAAGTCCAGCCCAGACCAATACCCAACTAAATCAACCCAGTCAGAATTTAGTCAAGCCGAGACTTAGAAACCTCTAGGGATGAAGACTCCACCACCTCCCTCTGATCCATTCCAGTGCTTCACCACCCTCCTAGCGAAATAGTTTTTCCTAATATCCAAACTTGACCTTGCCCACTGTAACTTGAGACCACTGTTCCTTGTTCTGCCATCCATCACTACTGTGAACAGCCTTTCTCCATCCTCTTTGGAACCTCCCTTCAGGAAGTTAAAGGCTTCTGTCAAATTCCTCCTCACACCTCTCTTCTGCAGACTAAACAAACCCAAATCCCTCCTCATAGGTCATGTGCTTCAGCCCTCTAATCATTTTGGTCACCTCTTCTGGACCCTCTCCAATGCGTCCACATCCTTTCTATAGTGGGGGGCCCAGAACTGGACTCAATACTCCAGATGTGGCCTCACCAGAGCCGAATAAAGGGGAATAATCACTTCTCTAGATCTGCTGGCAATGCTCCTCCTAATGCAACGTAATATGTCATTAGTCTTCTTGGCTACAAGGGCACACTGTTCACTCATATCCAGCTTCTCATCCATTGTAATCCCCAGGTCCTTTTCTTCAGACCTGCTACTTAGCCAGTTGGTCCCTGACCTGTAACAATGCTTGGGATTTTCCTGTCCCAAGTGCAGGACTCTGTACTTGTCCTTGTTGAACCTCGTTAGATTTCTTTTGGCCTAATCCTCCAATCTGTCTTGGTCACTCTGGACCCTGTCTGTATCTCTCCGCTACCTTAGGGTCATCTGCAAACTTGCTGAGTGTGTAATCCATCTCCTCATCCAGGTCATTAATAAAGATGTTGAACAAAACAGGTCCTAAAACCGATCGTTGGGACACTCCACTAGAAACTGACCGCCAACCTGACATCGAGCCGTTGATCACTACCCATTGGGCCCGACACTCTAGCCAGCTTTCTATCCATCTAACTTGCTGGCAAGAATATTGTGGAAGACCGTATCAAAGCCTTGCTAAAGTCAAGGTACAGGCAGTCCCCGGGTTACGTACAAAATAGGGACTGTAGGTTTGTTCTTAAGTTGAATCTGTATGTAAGTCGGAACTGGCATCACCCGCTGCTGAAACTGATCAGTTTCAACCACTGCTGAATCTGGACACCAGTTCCACTTACATACAGATTCAACTTAAGAACCCCAGGCGTCCCCAAGTCAGCTGCTGCTGAAACTGATCAGCAGCTGATTCCAGGAAGCCCAGAGCAGAGCAACTCTGCCTCGGGCTTCCTGTAGTCAGCCGCTGGTCAGTTTCAGCAGCGGCTGACTTGGGGACGCCTGGGGCAGAGCAGCTCGGGTGCTGCTGGGTTGGTCCAGTAGCGCGGCCGTTCCTCGGCGCTACTGGACCAACCCAGCAGCACCCCAGCTGCTCTGCCCCAGGCATCCTGATTCAGCCACTGCTGAAACTGATCAGCAGCGGCTGAATCAGGACACCTGGGGCAGAGCAGCTGGGGTGCTGCCGGGTTGGTCCAGTAGCACCAAGGAGCGGTGCTTCGGGACCAACCGGCAGTGCCCCACCTGCTCTACCACTAGCTGCGTCCCCCCCCCCAGCAGACCAGGGAGATGCTGAGCAAAGCGGCGGAGGACCCGGGGCCCGACCCGCGGCCGCTTCCAGATCAGCTGGAGACGCTGATCTGGTCTGCAGACCAGGGAGACGCTGAGCAAAGCGGCAGAGGACCCGGGGCCCGACCCGCGGCCGCTTCCAGATCAGCTGGAGACGCTGATCTGGTCTGCAGACCAGGGAGACGCTGAGCAAAGCAGCGGAGAACCCAGGGCCGGACCCGCGGCCGCTTCCAGATCAGCTGGAAGCACCACGGGTCTAGCCGGGTCCTCAGCGGCTTTGCTCAGTATCTCCCGGACCAGGGAGACACTGAGCAAAGCCACTGAGGACCCCGCCGGCCCCGCGGCGCTTCCAGCTGATCTGGAAGCGGCTGTGGGTCCGGCCCCGGGTCCTCCGCCACTTTGCTCCCTGTCTCCCTGGTCTGCTGGCTCCCCCAGCAGACCAGGGAGATGGGGAGCAGCTTTTCTCGCCCCGGAGGAGGCCGGCGGTGGGACCAGGCGTCCCGCCGCTCCAGTCCTCCGGGGTGAGAAATCCCCGTTCGTAACTGCGGATCCGACGTAAGTCGGATCCCCGTAACTCGGGGACTGCCTGTATATCACATCCACTGACTTTCCCATGTCCACAGAGCTAGTTACCTCATCATAGAAGCTAATCAGATTGGTCAGGCGTGACTCGCCCTTCGTGAATCCATGCTGACTATTCCTGATCACTTTCCCCTCTTCCAAGTGCTTCAAAATGGATTTCTTGAGGATCCCCTCCATGATTTTTCCAGGGACTGAAATAAGGCTGACTGGTCTGTAGTTCCCTGGATTGTCCTTCTTCCACTTTTTAAAGATGGGCACTACATTTGCCTTTTTCCAGTCATTCGAGATCTCTCCCGATCTCCATGAATTTTCAAAGATAATGGCCAGAGGCTCTGAAATGACAATTGCCAACTCCCTCAGTACCCTCAAATGCATTAAATCTGGACCCGTGGATTTGTGTATGTCTAGCTTTTCTAAATAGTTCCTAACATGTTCTTTCCCCACCAAGGACTGTCCATCTCCTTCCCATACTGCGTTGCCTAGTGCATTAGTCTGGGAGCTGACCTTGTCTGTGAAGACAGAGGCAAAGAAAGCATTGAGTACTTTAGTTTTTCCCACATTATCTGTCACTAGGTTACCTCCCTCATTCAGTAAGGGCCCCACACCCTCTCTGATCACCCCCTTATTGCTAACATGCCTGTAGAAACCTTTCTTGTTGCCCTTCACATCCCTTGCTAGCTGCAATTCCAATTGTGCTTTCACCTTCCTGATAACTCCCCTGCATTCTTGAGCAATATATTTGTACTCCTCCCTAGTCATCTGTCTGAGTATCCACTTCTTATAAGCTTCATTTTTGTTTTTAAGCCACGAAGGATTTCCCTGGTGAGCCAATCTGATCGCCTACCATATTTGCTTTTCTTACTGTGCATTGGGATGGTTTCTTCCTGTGCCTTCAATAAGGCTTCTTTAAAATACTGCCAGCTCTCCTGGTGTCCTTTCCCCTTCATGTTAGCATCCCAGGGAATCCTACCCATCAATTCCCTGAACAGAAACAATAAGCCTGTAGTGGAATGCTTTGCGATGGTACTAACAGGATCACCATGTTTCAGGCTTCGGAAAAGAGGACACTGCTGAGGGGTGAGGTGCTAGAATGGTATCTGGGAGATGCTGAAGGGGCTCGACTCTTGAAGCGAGGACAGTGTGACTCCTTCACATGGTGGCAGGCACAGACCCAGGGATGCAGAGACAGCCAACCATCATCATCTCTCTTCTGGGCTGCCCTTTTCCATAGGACTGGGAGCCAAGGCCCAGATGGGCAGGATCTAGCAGCTTCTAGGGACAAATTAGATCTGGATGCAGGTAAGGGACTAATCAGGAAGCAGACCAATCAGGACTTTTCAGGTACATCTACACTGCACAGCTATTTCAGGACACCACAGGTATAGGTATCCCAAAATAGCTACCCCACATCTTAACAAGCCGCCTATTATTTCAAAATATTTTTCAAAATAATGGGTGCGCTATTTTGGCATCCACATAACCATCATTCCACAAGGGTTAAAGAGGGTGTTATTTCAAAATTTGACACTCTCTTTAGACATGCCAAATTTCAAAATAAGCTATTTTGAAAAAGAATCAAAATAAGATACACAATTTGCATAGCGCAAATTGCGTATGTTATTTCAGCTTTAGGGTGCTGTGTAGATGCACCCTTTCTTAGCCACAATCTCTGTTCTGCAAAACAAACAAGCAAAACAAACAAACTAGATATTGCTTTGTTTGAAAAAATGCACCCAGACATAGGATTTAAAAAAAAAAAAAAAAAAGAGGCAAACCAAAAGCCTCTGTATGGCAACCCAAGTACCAAGAGGCATAGCTGCAGGAGAAATGTAACGAAACTGGGAAGAGAATCATTTAGGCTAGGAATAGTGGGATAGCAGGCATGGTCAGTATCTTAATATGTTTGTGCCTCGCACGGTGCAGCTCTAGTGTCCAAAAGCTATAGTCCTTCTAATAACAATTGAGAAAGTAAACAATGATTCTCAGTTTATGAGGTATGTTAGACAGCAAGTTAGTGTCTCAGGGGAAATTCTACCTATTGTTTGGGACATTAGACTGGATAAAAAATACCACACTGTTCTATTGGGACCAGTCCTAAAAGGGCAAGCACATATTCAAAATTATTCTTATAGGTCTCTTTCAATTATACCTATAATTCCATCTAGTTAAGTTAAAATTTATGGAATTTTACTAAACCTGTCTTTTAAGACATTGACTGTTTCACAATAACTAGGACACATGGTAGCACATAGATAAGCAGAATAAATAATATCAGAGAATTGCCTTGAGTTCCTATTGTGCAATGTGAGACATGTAAAAGGAAGGAAAAAATGTCTCTGGGCCAAATTATTCCATTCATGGAAGGCAGTATTCAGGTTTTTCAAACACTAACTTGTATAAAACTTAAATTGTTTAGAAATATAAGTACCCTCAAAACTTTAATAGGATTTGATTTTTTGTGGTATTCAGGTACTACAGTGATACAAACTAAAGAAATTCCTCCATATAAAGATTAGGGACCATAAGCAGGAATTCCATGTTATCACCCTACCCTACAACTAACTATAACTACATACTATAATTGCATTATATAATGAAATTAAAACTAGATCAAACCAAAATGTAAGCAATTTAAAGAGAAACATATAGCTGTCAGCTTTTGTGAGGTGTTGAGTCAAAGTGCTGCTGCCACTGCTCCTGGATGTTCCTAATTTAAAGTATGTTGTATATTTGTTTTCTTTCTTTCTTTTTCTGTCTCCAGAACTGTGTTCTGTGTCTCCTAAGCAACTACATACAGACAAGCAATTACATCTAATTCTGTAGCAGCAGGGAGCTGAAGTGTGTTACTGGCCAAAAAGCCAGATTTTAAATTGTTGCTGGAATGTAATAAATCCATATGTGCAATTACAACTATAAGGATGGCCACATTATAACTTGATTACAGTGTTGATTAAAGAGATTAAAATAATCAGGCTTTATGGTGAAAGGCTCTGCCAGGCCTACTTTCATCAACTCTCCATTCCCATATGTCAGGTAATCTTAGCCTCAGTATTGTCAGGGTACTGCAATTCCCCTAACATGTTGACATTATTCTGTATTATAATAAGTGTCTTTGAACTGTGCGACTCTTCAGCAATCACTTCTGTGGCACGGAAATGAGATTTTGTGGGTGAATTGCAGCACAGTGTGTGGTAGTCCTCTAATGATAAATATGATAATCTGCCAAACCTCCATGACTGGTGGCAGATTTCCTAAGATCTGCTCTCTGCCTGTGTACTTGGGGCACAATTTTCACAACTTCACACTGAAGCGTATTTGAGTACTTAGACTATCAATCTCTCCAACCCACCCACTTAACTGACTTCTTCACGGTGTCACTCTCTACCGCCACCTACTGAAAACGTGCAAGTCTGTTTAAGTACAACTGCATTCACAAATGGGCATGAAATGGCTATATTTATGCACTCTGCTCAAGCAGATCATTGTGAAAAAATGTATCCCTGTGTAGGTAAACTTGAACTCCTGAAACTTTTAGAAGGAATTTATTTTAATACTAGGTGATGGTAGTTGCAAAGAAGAAAGTGATCCTGATGACTATAGGGAAAGTGTTGCTAACACATTTATTTATAGACCAACAGAAAATGTATTCAGTCAGGCAAACAAAAATAAGACACAAATAAGGATGAAGATCTTGGGTGAAAACAGACCAACACTGATGCTGTTTTGGATTGTAAATGCTTTAAAAAAAGAACCAAAAACAAACTAATAAAAACACAGTCCTATACAGAAGAAACATGAGCCTTAGAACAAGGAGCAGAGTCCACCAGTTTTCATAAACTTATGACAGCTATTGATTAAGGATGTTAAGTAGCGGTCAATTAGGTAATTGAGTAGTCGATGAAATTGCCATCGACTACGATAAGGAAGGGGCTCTCACTACTCCCACTAAGGCTCTGCAGTTTAAATTTAGTAAAAGCCAGGCACACAGGCAGCTCAGCTCTTACTACATTTAAACTGCAGAGCCACAGCAGTAGCTGCTCCTGGGAGTGATGCGAGCTGGGACTTAGCAGTCCCGGCTCATGCTGGCTCCAGGACTACTATGGCTCTACCTCCCCTGCCTCACCCCCTGCACCACAGAGAGAGTGCTGCGGGGAACCGGCTCCTGCTTCCCCTGCCCACAGAGGCAGCAAGGGACGGGGGGGAATGAAAGTAGGTGAGTAGTGACTTGACTACCCGATAAGTCTAAGCTTATTTGATAGTTGACTACTCGAATAGTCACTCACATCCCTACTACTGATGCCACCTGTGGAGTATAAGTCAGCATATATTAAAATGTGTCTATGATGCATGAATAGAAAATAAGAGAACAGTCAAAATTGTACATTGTCACATTTCAAACAGCAACTAGTCCCATTTCTGTTTACACCAACAAAAGCGAGTGTACACTGTAGTCAGCAACACAAAACCATACACAGTAGCTATGGAAACATTCCATTCTATCACAGGCATCAACAGCACTGCCAGATAAGTTCTTATTCAAAAATCTGATTTATTGTTGGTGCTTGATGGGGAGACAAGAAGCGGAAAAAGCACAATTTGATCTTCAGATACCAGTTTGGATGGGCAGTTCTTGGAGTTAGAAAATTCATGTTTTGATTTGTATTCTTGGCAAATCTGATAAAGTCTCTGATGGAGTATAACAGGAGAATATACACAGCCTAAGGATTAACATATGTCAGAGAATAAAAAGGACAAGATTCTGCTCGTGCTCTGCTCTTAACTCCGTGTGCAACTTCACTTAACTTCTATGTGCCTCTGTTTCCTCACCTCTAAACAGAAGATAATGCCTGCATCACAATGAATTTGCAATGCTTAATTCATTCAAGTTCATACAATTCTTTAAGAATTATGGACAGAAGGCACTGTAAAAATGCAATGTGTTATGGAAATGCCTAACTGAAATGTAACATCTAGTGCTCAGGAACTATGGTAATGATCACAGAATATAAGCTTAGGTTGCATTGTATTGCACAGAAGCAACTAGTAGGATCAAACCACGTCCTGAATTAAATCATGGAAACGTATCAGATTCATACTTCAGAATCTGCCATAGTAGTAATTAGGATGAGTATTCTGATGGGTGATTTAAAGAGAATTTTGGTGTTACTGACATTCAAATAAAAAGGTCCTATAAAAATGGATAACATTTCCAGCAAAAGGAATGCAAAAAAAAAAAAAAAGCCCATGGAATACCTGATGCAACCTGACATACTGAAGTCACTCATGTTAAAGAGACAGAGGAAACCAGGCCAAAATTCTGCTTAATCAGCTGTATAGTATAGCTCCAACAAATGTAAAATGATTTGTTTATGGTTATAACTTAGTTCTGAGATTTCCTAAGAAGCAAAAATAGTATGTATTCAGTCCATCATTATTCTATAGCATGTCATTAGCACTGTCATCTGCGATAAGGTAGCTAAAATTACTTGAAACAAATATTTCTTGTTTGTTTGTTTGTTTGTTTGAAATTGAGAGCAACATAGCTTCCTGAAGCTTGTTCAAGGACTTAATTATTAAAGGAAGATTAGCTGTGAAAAGATAATTAACATCCTAACATTTGGATCTTATATGCTAGATAGAAAGAAGAAGCTGAAAATCCAATGCTGCTCTTTAAAGCCAAAAAGCATCAAGTGATGGGTTCCCCCAATTTCTTGAAACCTTTAGAAATGTTCCCTAATCTCAGTGTCATTATAAAACACCTTTCCTCCCCTGCAACAAAGATTGAGGGTATGTGTACATTTCATTCCTCTTCTGAGAGAGGAATGCAAATGCAGACATCCAAAATTGCAAATGAGGCGGGGATTTAAATATCCCATGCTTCATTTGCATAATTGTGTTATGCCGCTATTTTGAGACAAAAAATTGTGTTATTTCGAGTAAAACCCTTCCCTCAAAATAACCCTACTCCTCATGAGGAAGAATGGCTCTTGTACAAGAAGGGGGGTTTACACAAAAAGAAGCCGTCTACACAGCTCCTTTTCGAGCAAAAGCCTCTTGTGCAAAAAAGGCCCCTGATTAATTATGCAAATGAAGGGCGGCAATATGCTATTCTGCACTTCATTTGCTTAGGCTTTTGCTCAAGAAGAGTGCAGTATAGACATAGCCTCAGGGTCACAACTCCCAAGTCTGTTCATGGTAGAGAGAGGGAGAAGACTACTGAATTTAACTACATCGATAAGATGAAAAATGAATGAAAAAGGCTGTTCATGAACTTGTAAGGCAACTTTTTTTGGCCTGTACTGGATAGTATTTGATTTCTTTCTGCATGAAATGACATAGACCATCCTAGGGACCAGACCTAGTCATATGGGAGAATTAGCAATGACAAATAACAGATAGTGTGACAAATCCTGCTGACATTTGCAAACCCGAAACTCAGAGCAGGACTTAGCCCCCTTTCTTTAAAAAATGTACTTTTAAAGATTAGGAAGGTGACTGTTCATACAAACCTCTTTTTTTTTTTTTTAAGTGATATTTGTAAGAGTAATTCCAGACACTGCTTTGCAAATGTGTCCCCATGAGGAAATGAGAATGCCTACCATATAATATATGGTTACAATTATATACTATAAACCTTGAACAAATAAGTTCTTAATTTTGTTAATTTTTCTCCTACTTCCATTTTTGTGTGGTAGCAAATGTTCTGTCAGCCATTATCTTGAGAAAAATTGTAACTGATGGGTTCATTTTCATTTGTGCCTAAGGAATTTCTGCATTATTGTATGTTGGGAAATATTAGATAATTAACACTGGTGATAAAACTGCATTTGTGCCAATTACCCTGTTCCACATGCAAGCTTAATTGGCAACAATGCAATAGCGTTAAGTGCAAATAGACAGTCTTTAGTCAACCAGACTGTTTGATGGGAAAAATACAGACAGTTTAGCCATTATTTGGAAGATAGAGTATAATTATCATTTGAATAGACAGTTTTAGTTTTGTTAATGTAATTGCATGATGGGAGCTGCATCCCCATGGGGCCCTTCCAGGCACCCTAACACAGCCTTAGGTCTCCTCAAGGCAGAAAGGGGTCTCCACTTCTGGTGCCCACTGTAGCAAGACTCTAGCTCACCAACTAATTGTGTCATCAGTCCCAACTCTGCAGGAGCGGAGTCCCAAACACTCCCAAAACGAAAAGCAAACCCAACTCAATACTGGGCAGCTCTCCAAACTTTCAGTAGGGGTGGCTCAGCTTTCCCTTCAGGCTCATCTCAGTTGCTTATTCATGTGTCACTCACTGCTGCAGTCCTATGCCACTGCAACTCCACAAGCAAAGCTCCCTTCTGGCACAGAGGCTGGCCTGCATCCTTCTTCCTGGCCAACCCCACCTCAGCTGATTCAGGCTCAGGGGGTGACTGGAAGGAGGGGACACTGGCCATGTGACTGCCCCCTACAAATCCAGGGAATGGCTGGGACAACCCTCCTCAACCCCAGGCTTTTCCTCTCCCCGCCCTGTTCTGCCTTTTCTTGCCCTTCTTCTGCTCCCACCTCCCTCTCCCAAGCAACACAGCCCAAAGGACTAGCAGGGCGAGGAGTTTAGATCACCCCCGTCTTTTGCCAGAATATCTGCCTCCACTATACCATCTCCTCCAGCCTTGGACCCTATAAAGTCTAGCTGTACAACCAAGGGTACGTCTAGACTACCGGGTTTTGTCGACAGAAGTTTTGTCAACAGTATCTGTCGACAAAACTTCTGTCGACAAAGAGCGTCCAGACACATTGAGTTCTGTCGACAAAGCAAGCTGCTTTGTCGACAGAACCCTGTAGTCTAGACGCAACCCTACAGGCAATAACACCTTCTGTCGATAGAAATCTGTCGACAGAAGGTGTTATGCCTCGTAAAATGAGGTATACCAGCGTCGACAAAACTGCTGAGTTCTGTCGACGTTATGTAGACAGAACTCAGCGGTAGTGTAGACGCTGGTATAGTTTTGTCGACAAAAGTCCACCTTTGTCGACAAAACTCAGTAGTCTAGACACACCCTAAGTGTCTTGCAGCAGACAGGAGGAGGGAGGAGTGGACGAGCCAAGGAAGAAGTAGCTTAGCCGGGGTCTGTACCCTTCATACCCTCAGGATCGGAATACAGCCCTTAGAAAATGATCACACAGTCTGAGCTATGCTCCCTTTCCCCAGAACCATTTTCTGAGATGGGGATCACCATTCAGGGAGCCCCTAAGACCAAAGTAGTCACAGCTTCAACAGAGCTGCATTGCCAGGGATGACGGGGCTGCCCAATGTGAGGGGGACCGCCATGGATTGTTGGGGACCCCCAAAGGTTTCTGGATGGGCTCCACAGCCTAATCTATAGTGGAATAGGGAGGAAAACAATACGAGGCCTCTCAAAGTGCTCCTCAGATAGAACCCTCCTATGGGATCATCCGGAAGACAGAGCAATCTCAGCTTCTTTTTTATTTTTCCTCTCTCTTTTCAACAAGGCACATTTATAACAGACAGACACCTTAGACGTCTCTGCTGACTCCCATGACCTGAATGGTGCCAAAAGAAGCTGAACTGTCATCTTGTAAGGAAGGAGCATTTTCACCCCCTGGTGCATTGAGCCCTAGTACCTGCTGAGGTTCAGGTTTAATGATAAAATTCTATTCCAAGCTGTTGAGCATTTGTGTTCACTCAGTGTAATGTCTCAGGCTGCACTATCTATCATTGGTATTATTTCCCTGGATGGTTGTTTCATATTTTATTAGAAATGACAGCTCTATTATTAACAAGAAAAAAAATACAGCATGAAAGAAAAATACAAGTAATAGCATTAAGAGCCAGGTGCTGAAGGATGTGAAGGTTTTATCTGGTGACACATAGGAAATGGCTGCTTCTGTAAAATATTTGCTACTTGAATGGTTTATTAAAGCTGACGCCAGTGCTACAATTACCACCAATTATTTTGTCATAGTGTCTATTCCATTTAAAGTGAGAAAATTAGTGATGAAAACCATAGCCACGTGAAAACTAAATTCAGATGAAGACAGCTTTACTGGGTGGGTGTGGGGGGTGACCAGATGATGGCTCAAAGCATTGGTAAGCATATATGGAGCTTTTCCTCTCAACATTAAGACTATGGCTACACTGGAGCCTTCTTCCGGAAAAGCTTATGAAAATGAAGCATGGTGTGGAATATTGCCACACTTAATTTGCATAATTAATTAGCAGCTGCTTTTGTGCAAAAAGGAGTGGTGTAGATGGCTCCTTTTTGTGCAAAACCCCCCTCTTGTGCAAGAGCCGATCTTCCTGAAAAAATGAGGAATAACGGTTCTTGCGCAAGAGGGGGTTTTTGCACAAAAAGGAGTTATCTAAACAGCTCCTTTTTGTGCAAAAGC
Source organism: Pelodiscus sinensis (assembly GCF_052426305.1). Lineage (NCBI taxonomy): Eukaryota > Metazoa > Chordata > Testudines > Trionychidae > Pelodiscus > Pelodiscus sinensis. The sequence goes on along the minus strand of NC_143065.1, from coordinate 22,702,318 downwards.
CTCTTGTGCAAAAGCGGCTGCTAATTAATTATGCAAATAAACCACAGCAATATTCCATGCTGCACTTCATTCGCCTAAGCTTTTCCGGAAGAAGGCCACAGTGTAGCAGTAAGTAAGAGATCAAATCCCTCCCTGACAGTAGTCAAGGCAATATTATCTATTTATCACCTTGCTGTCCTGTATGAAATAAGTTGGTAGTCAAGCTCCTAGTGGACAAGTGTCCAGACCAAAACAATCATCATCGTAAGTGGAAATTGTTGGAAGTTTCAGTGTTTCACTCAAGAAGCCAAAGCGTTGCATGGACATGTAGACTATACAATCTGCTCTTGGAGAATGAGCTCTCCTAAGCATGTTCTGGCTTTTGTAGTTAGCTTTTCTTTTTATTATAAGTAGTCATAAGAATTTTAGAGCTTATCTGCACTGCACTGTTGAGAATTACACTTCACAATTCCCATCCATTATTTAAGACTTCTGGGGACATACCCCATTATTTTCAGCACTGTAAACTGACCCACGCTATGAATTCTTTTGCCCAATGTATTGCGGACAGTAAGGGCATGTCTACACCATGAAGAAGATCAACCCTCCAGAGGTCAATCTACTAGCATTCAATTTAGCGGGTATAGTGTAGACCGCTAAATCAACCACTGAGGGCAGCCCCCGCTGGTGTCCTGTACTCCTCATTCTGTGAGACCTAAGGGAGGCTGCCTCCCACAGTGTAGATGCTGCAGCAGCTTGGCTGAAGGTAAACCAAATCCAGCTATGCATTTTGTATAGCTGGATGGCGTACGTTAAGCCAACCTGCCAAGTCTAGTGTAGATCAGGCCAAAAGGAATTTTAAGAAGATAATAGAGGACTTGCACATTAAGTGTCATACACACTGCAGAATGGTTGCGTTAGCAGCTGATAAATTGTGTTAACTTCCCATCCTATCTTGAGCCAATCAGCTTGAGTTCAAAGCACCATCCTAATGAAGGAAACAGTTTTTGTGGGTGGGATAAAATTGTAAATTAATAATGTCTGAGCTAAGGCCCCTCCAGAAGAGGGTTGGTAAAGGTCTTAGACTGCGGGGCCACATTTTCTGTAGCATCTTTCAAATTTGTGCATGCAAGAATGCATGTGCAAACATTATGACTAAGCTTATCAGTATGGCCTGTGAAAACTGGGTAGCTGAGCATCTGATTGCATCGATCTGCATGTGCCATTTTGCACACAAGTGCTTTTTTTTCCAGATGCAAAAGTCATGCTCTGGTTTGAAGTCAGCTGTAAGTGCAGTCTTAGAAGTTACTGAATTATGAAAATGAAATCTGATTTACATTGAATATGGAAAAAGAAAAATGTGTAACAAGTTGTAGGGAGTGTGTTTATATCATCAAGTGGAAATACTGAACAGGTAATGGAAGAAAGAGAACAGCAAAGAGTGCTAGAAAAAAACCAAGCTCATTCTTCAGGACAAGGCATGAAAAGGGCATCTAGCTCTAACAGCACTTTCTAGTTAGCATTCAACACCACAGCTTATCCTCAAGGATGTTCTCTAGCTCACAATCAAACAAGATTCTGCAGGCATGCATTCAGAGTACAGATGTCCACCTTGACCACACTGCAGCTACCATGAATGGCATGTTAGTCATTTAGAATGTTTCTAAAACCAATCAAAATGTCCCATTTCAATATTAGGTCTAGGGTGTGCTTTATAACTTTTAACAGTGGAGAATTTTCAATTAGGCAGATGAGAAACATTGTTGTCATAGCACAATGTTACAAACGGTGATATTTTCATTTTTATAAAATAAAATATCAGCTAGGTAAGCTGTTGCTCACATAGCACAAGCTTCCCTAGGAAAGCGGACAGGGGGCTGCAGACAGGGGAATTTGAGAGGGACCACAAGAGATCCCGCCGCTGAACAGGCTACCTGGTGAGAGTGAGAGTGTTCACTTTTGGCGTGAGTGAGTTTGCTCGACTGTTTGAATTTTGTTTGTTGAATTCTGATTCTAATTTCAGGTGACTGCAGTTTCAGTTTGAGCTGAGTTTGGCAGTTGGGACTGAGTGCCTGACCTTTTCTTCCCTAATTGCATCTGGTCAGCCTTCCCCTGTGTGACTCACGAGGGGGCAGGCCTGGCCTAGGCAAACAGGCTTTAAAAGCCAGAGGCAGAGCGACCAGGGAACGAGTGGACAGGGGAGTGTGAGAGGGAGTTTGACAGAGGGAGGCCCACGATGGGCAGGAAGACCCGCAACACCTGTGCCAGCACTGCTTCTGTCTCCTCCACCTGCGCCTGTAGTCAGACAGAGCACCTGAGCATGGATGCCTCTACCCAGATCCTGGTGTGGTTTTGCAGGGACTGTGGCTTGCAATTCCCACTTACTGATATCCAGGCTGGGGAGATCATCCAATGCGAAAGGTGCCTGCTGGTGGAATCTCTCAGGTAGCAGGTGGGAGAGCTACAGGAGGAGGTGGTTAGGTTGAGGAGCACCCGAATCCAAGAGCAATTCCTGCACCATGTTCATGAGGAGACAGCTGAGGCAGCTGTCCCAGTACACAGGACTGCGGGCACACTGCTGGTGAAGGAGGAGATGGCTCAGGGTGGACACTGGTAGCTGGTTACTTCTGGCAGCAGGCAGTGCTCCACCACTGCTCCGAACCCTCCTGCCGTAGTACTAGGAAACCATTATGTTCTTCTTTATACAGGAGATAAGGAATCACCCCCTACAACGGAGGAGGAGAAGCCTCGTACCCGCAAGGCTGGGAAGTCTGCTGCCACCACTGCGAATAGGAAACGTAGGGTAGTGGTGGTCGGAGACTCTCTTCTGAGGGGGACGGAGGTGCCCATCTGTCGCCTTGACATTTCATCTCGGGAGATATGCTGTCTGCCAGGGGCCCGTATCCAAGATGTTACGGAGACATTGTTGAAGATTATCCGGCCCTCTGACTACTACCCCATGCTACTCATCCATGTGGGCACAAATGATACTGTGAGGTGTGACACAGAGGATCAAGAGTGACTACAAGGCTCTGGGAGTACGGGTGAAGGATTTTGGAGTGCAGGTGGTATTCTCTTCTATCCTTCCTGTTGAAGGTAGGGGCCCGGGCAGAGACAGGCAGGTGCATCCTGGTGGTGAATGCCTGGCTGCGAGGATGGTGTCTCCAGGAGGGCTTTGGCTTCCTCGACCACAGGATGCTATTCCAGGAAGCACTGCTGGGCAGAGATGGCATTCACCTTTCGAGAAGGGGGAAGAACCTGTTTGGACACAGACTGGCTAACCTAGTGAGGAGGGCTTTAAACTAGGTTCGACGGGGACAGGTGAGCAAAGTCCATTTGATACTGTCTCACATTATATTCTTATCAATAAACTAGGCAAATACGACTTAGATGGGGCTACTATAAGGTGGGTGCATAACTGGCTGGATAACCGTACTCAGAGTAGTTATTAATGGTTCATAATCCTGCTGGAAAGGTATAACTAGTGGGGTTCCGCAGGGGTCTGTTTTGGGACCGGCTCTGTTCAATATCTTCATCAATGATTTAGATATTGGCATAGAAAGTACACTTAAGTTTGCAGATGATACCAAGCTGGGAGGGGTTGCGACTGCTCTGGAGAATAGGGTCATAATTCAAAAGGATCTGGACAAATTGGAGAAATGGTCTGAGGTAAACAGGATGAAGTTTAATGAAGACAAATGCAAAGTGCTCCACTTAGGAAGGAACAATCAGTTTCACACATACAGAATGGGAAGCGACTGTCTAGGAAGGAGTACGGCAGAAAGAGATCTAGGGGTTATAGTGCACCACAAGCTGAATATGAATCAGCAGTGTGATGCTGTAGCAAAAAAAAGCAAAATGATTCTAGGATGCATTAACAGGTGTGTTGTGAGCAAGACATGAGAAGTCATTCTTCCACTCTACTCTGCGCTGGTAAGGCCTCAGTTTGAGTATTGTGTCCAGTTCTGGGCACCGCATTTCAAGAAAGATGTGGAGAAATTGGAGATGGTCCAGAGAAGATCAACAAGATGGTTAAAGGTCTAGAGAACATGACTTATGAAGTAAGGCTGAAAGAACTGGGTTTGTTTAGTTTAGAAAAGAGAAGACTGAGGGGGGACATGATAGCAGCTTTCAGATATCTAAAAGGGTGTCATAAGGAGGAGGGAGAAAACTTGTTCATCTTGGCCTCTGAGGATAGAACAAGAAGCAATGGGCTTAATTTGCAGCAAGGGAGGTTTAGGTTGGACATTAGGAAAAAGTTCCTAACTGTCAGGGTAGTCAAACACTGGAATTAATTGCCCAGGGAGGATGTAGAATCCCCATCTCTGGAGATATTTAAGAGTAGGTTAGATAAATGTCTATCAGAGATGGTCTAGACCAGGCATGTCCAAAGTCTGGCCCGCGGGCCAATTGCGGCCCGTGTTCCGGTTTAATACGGCCCCGCAGGTAATTTGGCAATATCTATCTTTTATGGCCCCCAACGAATCCATATGTATTGAGATGAATACATTGTAAAATCTCAGTTAATGTCAGTTGGTCTAAATCAGTTATAAATATATTTGGACACAACATGTATACTTGGTGTTATGTTCCTGTTCATATTTTTTGAACTTAAAAGTTGACAGACAACCTTTATTACCAATAATATGTAATGTACTTTTCAATGTTCCTGACATATATTTCAGCTTCCTGGATTTTTTTTTTCATCTGGCCTTCAGATATGAAAGGCAGAGTGATTTAATACCTGTTTAGATTTGTCATCCATGTGACGAAATGAAAAGTATGCCATTTGCAATAAACTTTGCATAAAATAGTTAATTTGCATTTTATTTTAATAGTTCAAATAATGTCAGACAAAATGGTCGGCCCTCACGCATGTTCACTTCATAAAATCTGGCCCTCTTTGAAAAAAGTTTGGACACCCCTGGTCTAGACAGTATTTGGTCCTGCCATGATGGCAGGGGACTGGACTCGATGACCTCTCGAGGTCCTGTCATGGCTCCTTCCCCACTCTGGCATGATAAATGCAGAAGTGGGGGCCAGCAAGTGTACCCCAAAGCCTTATCTACCAGGCTTTGGTATAAAAATTCCCCCAAAATCTTAAACCTAGATCTTGGGAATAAAACTTCCACTGCCACCACCTAAATGTTGCTAAAGAAACCAGGGGAAAGATCATTTGGGAAATCTCACCCCTAAAATAAAAATCAGGGCACACTATTAACCAATGCCAGGTTAATAAAAAGAAAGGAAAGAACTTTTATTATTACAACAATATTCCTGTTGCAAGCATAATGACTAGATAGGAAGGTAACAAAATATACTCATGGAAAAACTCCATGGGCCTAGAACTTAGTTACAAAGAAAAGCCAAAACATCTTTTAAACAGTGCCAGATCTCAGATCCCATACCCAATCCTTAAAATAATAAAACCTAACAAAACTACCTAAACTTTACCCTACTTACAGAAAATGAAGAATGGTGTCTTGGAGAGAGAGAGAGAGAGAGAGAGACATGCTTGTCCCTCTCTGTAGCTGCAGAGGACTCTCCCCCCTCAGAGACAAAAAGGGAGAAAAAAAAAAGAAAAATCCAAATTCCTTTGTCCCAGTTTGAAAAGTCCCACCTACATTCCTATTGGTCACGCCACCTGGCTAGGTGTAGTTAACCCCTTAATCTCCAGGCTGCTGGCTAACCCTCATAATCATGACAGTCCCTTCCAGTCCTAGGATTCTATGATTCTATGAAAACAAAACAGCATCCTGGAGGAAACAAAATCAAATCCTGGTTGCCTTAAATTTCTCTTTAGGTTTCTATGTCTCTTATCACTGTAGTACTTGAGACCTTTTTAGTCAATATCCTCACAATTCTGGAGATAGGACACATTCTACCCAGTTGATAGATGAGGGAAATGACGCACAGAAAGATTCAATCACTTGCTCGAGTCACAGTCACTGCTATACGTGATGCCTGGGTCTGTACCAGGAACAGCGTCCAGCTCTCTGATATGCTAGTACAGTGCCTTAACCACTTAAGCATTCTTCCAGACTTGGAGTTTCTTTGTGAATCGCAGTCACTGTGGATGCATATGTAAGAGGTTAAATGTGTCTGGCTCAAAGTAAGGGAGGAATATGCGAGCTGGTGGAATATCAGTTTATCTACACAAACCTTTTGATTAATAAATTATATTCCAATGCATTTGGGAACAAAGTAACTGAACTTATGCTTCAGTAGTACGTCCACAATTTCCAAACTGCCCACTGTCACCCAACGCCATTATCTTGGATGAAGTATTTAATAATGCAATCATTTCTTATTAATGTGACAGTGGGTTAGTGCTAAGTAATGTTTTGGATGGCTGCAGGCATTGGACATGTCCATGTTAACACTTCTAGCCACAGGATATAATGTGCCAACCGACTTTACTGTTTGGCTGCATTAAGAAATATGCCAAAATTCATATTAGAAAAACATCCTTCCAAAAGGGAAAGAGAATAACCCTATAGGAAACAGCATTTGGCTCCACTTTTTGCTCGGAAAAGACAATGAAATAGGTAAAATGTAGAGATCTTTTCCAGGCTTTCAAAAATTGTAAAAAATATTACAGTTGAGAACAGTGGTTTGTGGAGGCTATTTACTAATCTACAGCCCAGATTTTAAACCAAATTTAGAACTCAGCTGTCTTTAAATTAAAAAGAGAGCACAAAGCAAAGCTGACTGTAAATTCTTATTGATGAGTGAAATTCCTAATGCTCATTCTCAGCGGATTCAGTTAGGAGCACTTCCAAGCTATTCTTGTGTGTATTAGGATTTCCCAGGCCTCAAAAGAAAGCTTAAAGAGTAGTGGTATGTTCTCAGGTCTTGACTCCCTAATTTAGTTTGCATATGAATGCCAGCTACTTTTAGAAATTGGTAGTGATAATCTAGTGACTAAGGGATGCAGAAAAGATGGAAGGCAATAATTGACTCCTGTAGGTATTTCAACAGCACTTAAAAGACTACAGTGAATAAATCACAAGTGACTAATCAGAAGGGGTATTTGGTAAAAGCAACACTAGGGAAAGTTGCAGATCTCAGGAACCACTGTATATCGCTGGAGAAGCAAACATTCTAAATCAGTGTCAATCTTTGGATGGCCTTGTAGTAGGAGAGTTAGCAGCCAAAATATTCAGGTGATTCAATTACTAGGTGCTAAGCTTTAGGACACCTTGTGCCCAACTTCAAAGGTGCTGAGGACCTTATTTTTTAAAACATCTAGAAAGGGTTGGTGGCTTTTATAGCAATTGCAAATGCCCTTAACTTCTGTTACAGTCTCTCTGGCTATGTCTACACTATGACTTTTGCTGCAAGAGGCAATGCAAATGAAGCATGGATTAGCATTTTCTCGCATTTCGTTTGCATATTCTTTTATTCCATAAGGATCTTGTGGAAAAGGGTTTTTTTGCGCAAAATGGCCATGATCACACTGCCTGTTTTTGCACAAAGAACCTTAGCACAAAAACGGAATGAAAGAGTAGGCAAATGAAGCATGAGAAAATGCTAATCCATGCTTAATTTGCATTGCCTCCTGCGGCAAAAGTCATAGTGTAGACATAGAAAGACTGTTAATTCAGAGGTTATCAATGCTCACACTGAAATTCAGCCCTCAGACACAAGGCTTATTTCTCAGACATGTAGCTGGATAATGAGGCTGCTTTATATACAGATTTTCTATTGGTGTATGTGTTTTTGTATTTGTTCTCCTTCTTGTACAGAAATAGCTATATAGGTGCCGTGCCTTTATATATCTGCCTGTATATCTATGTTCACACCGGGGAGAGTGGTACCATTTTAATACCACCAGTTTAGTTGAAGCAGCATAATTTGTGTGTGCAGATAAACCCTCAGTTAGAGTTGGAGGCACAAAAATATTACTCCTTTAAAACATGGACAGGGCATAGTATCTTGTGTGCTTGATTCAGCAGTCCCTCTGCTGAAGTTGTGGCTGCAAGACACATGCTTTTTGAACATTTTGTCCTTCTCTGTCACTTCCCCTGCTTTCCCCGTCCAATTGCCATACTGGAGACAGCATAGACTGCCTCTCAGTATAGTGCACAAAGCACCCATACATAGCCAGCTTCCTTACAGCGCCCTCTTTCTCCCTACAAACGTCACTACTGGGTTTAAAAATGGCACTGAGTATGAATTCCAGCCTGATGAGTATTGATGGAGTCGGATAAGCTGTTGGTGTTATTTGCAGAACAAGATGAATTTTCTGCAGTACTTCAAAATGTAAACTTCAATAAAGAAAACAGTAATTGTGTGCCTATAATTTTGCTGATTACAGAACACAGCTTGCAGCTCTCTAAATTATAGTGTATAGATACATTATCTCTTAATCTCTTCACTTCTTTTGAAGCATCCATTCATATGACTTTACTCTCCACAGCAAAAACTGAATTTTACATTGCTCTGTTTTCACATAATCTGTAAGAAGCCATCCCATAGGCCTAAAGTAGGCAGGACATTATTTCTCATTAAAAGGCAAATCCCTGGTGTAGATTTATCTCTTTTCTCAACCCCTTGCCCCAGGGCAGCTCAGTCAGGTGAGCTCAGTATGTCAGACAACTATAGATTGTTCCACCTTGTAAGATTTGACCAGGTGAATCTCAGACAAATATAGCTAGCTTGCGTAAGAAGCAAAACTTGCCTGCCATCCAGCATCATGTCCAATTCTTGTAGGAGCACACTTATGTAAGTTGTTACTTTAAATCAGGGAAGTATAGACTGCTAGCTTTATATTTTAAAAAAGCTATATAGTGTGCCCAGCTGGCACAGGAGAACCTCAGAGTGATGAGCACCTCTGGAAGGGAGGTTGTTTTTAACTCTGAACAAAACACTGTGGTTGTGCTTTCAAAAGTTTACATCGAAACATTAACTTAATACAGCTGTGAAACTTTACTATGCAGAAGAAAGCGCTGCTTTTAACCATCTTAATTTAAATTAAACAAACGTAGAGTTTCCTTACCTTGCCAAATCTTTTCTTCAATGTTCCCTTTGGGTTTTTTAGTAGTTTACATTTAATACAGTACAAAATTTGCTTTGCTTTTTCTTTGGAGGGGGGGGAGAAGAGGGGCTCTGCTGCTGCCTGGTTCCATTCTTTAAGATACAAATGAGCTGTATGGTTATCTTCATTTTAGACCAAAACCAATGAAGTATTGCCTATTCTGTTCATAGTGTGCTGATCACCCTATAGATCTCAGTAGTTTGCCAAATTGTATCAACAGGAGGCCATATTGTAACATCTCCCTTGGGTATTCCCTGTCAGGCAACCAGGATCAGGGCAATCCACCCTAGTCACCAGAGGCGGCAGCAAGCCTCAGGATCTGGTCGGTCACCAGAGCCAGAGGTCAAAACCAGAGATCAGGAACTGGACACCAGAGTCAGAGCCAAAGTACAGAGTCAAAACTAGAGACCAGGAACAAGAGCGAGCAGGAGAGCAGGCAAGGAATGGCTCAAGACAGGGATAGGATACAGGCAAGGCTGAGGACAAGGCAGGAACCAAGCAACCCAGGAAAGCCAGCACTGGTGATCATGAGCACTGAGTAGCCAGCAAATGGTGGTTATTGCAGTCTTAAGAGCCACCCTGCTCGCTGTGGCGGCCAAGCAGGCACGTGCTGCAGGCCAGCTGCACTCAGAAGGCTGACTGAAGACTAACTCTGCTGGATGCCCTGATGGTCCCCTTTCTGCAGCAAGGGTTTTTCCCCTTTTTCTAAATTGTTGTAGGCGTTTTTTAAACACTCCTCCCACCATTACTGTGGCTCATGTACTTTGTAGGGAAGGAGATAAGGTTTGCAGTCACTCTTAAGCTCTGACAAAAAACAGGACTACTTAGCACTTTAAAGACTAACAAGATGGTTTATTAGGTGATGAGCTTTCATGGGCCAGACCCACTTCCTCAGATCAAATAGTGGAAGAAAATTGTCACAACCATATATACCAAAGGATACAATTAAACAAATTAACACATATGAAAAGGACAAATCAAATTTCAGAACAGAAGGGGGATGTGGGTGAGGGGGATAGGTAAATGTCTGTGAGCTAATGATATTAGAGGTGATAATTGGGGAAGCTATCTTTGTAATGGGTAAGATAATTGATGTCTTTGTTTAAGCTTAGGTGTAAAGTGTCGAATTTAAGCATGAATGACAGTTCAGAGGATTCTCTTTCAAGTGAAGTCTTAAAAGGGCTTTGAAGCAGGATGCAGGTAATCGAGTCGTTGAGACAATGTCCTTTCTGGTTGAAATGGCAAGAAACTGTCCAACAACCACAGGACATACCACACTAATACCAACCCTGGTACCTTCCCTTGCAACAAACCCCGATGCCAGCTTTGTCCACATATTGACTCTGCTGACACCATTATTGGACCTAACCAAGTGAGTTATAAGATCAAGAACACATATTCCTGCTCATCCAGAAATATAATTTATGCTATTATGTGCCGAAAGTATCCGTCTGCTATGTATATTGGACAAACGTCTCAGACACTTCACCAAAGAATCAATGCCCACAAAACAGATATTAGACAGGATCACAAAGAAAAAACAGTTTCTTGCCATTTCAACCAGAAAGGACATTGACGGGGGGGCTGAACAAAGACCCCAACTACCTTACCCATTACAAAGATAGCTTCCCCAATTATCACCTCTAATACCATTAACTCACAGACATCTACCCTTTCCCACCTCTATCATCATTAACTCACAAGCATTTACCTTCCTTTCCCCCCCCCCTCCGCATCCCCCTTCTGTTCCGAAATGTGATTTGTCCTTTTCATATGTGTTCATTTTTTTTTAATTGTATCCTTTGGTATATATGGTTGTGACTATTTTCTTCCACTATTTGATCTGAGGAAGTGGGTCTGGCCCATGAAAGCTCATCACCTAATAAACCATCTTGTTAGTCTTTAAAGTGCTAAGTAGTCCTATTTTTTGTTTCAGCTACACCAGACTAACACGGCTACATTTCTATCACTATTCTTAAGCTCTGGTGAGTGAGAGAACCCCTGCTGTGGGCTAGCAGCCGAGAAGGATCTGTCACTTGTTCCCTATTGTCCCCCTCTTATCCTAACTACATGCAAAGCCATCACTGCAGATCTTGGTCATAAAAGGAGAGATGCTTCTTGAAATATCCTAAAAAACAAATCACTCCACAGAGGTATTACAGGATTCAATATTTGATGGGGAACCTGTTTTGTAATGAGAGGTCCAGCATGATGCACTTCTGACAACCTGTGGTGCTCAGCAAGTGAGCTGCAGTGTGTTATATCAATAAGACACTTTCCAAGTTTCCTTCCTAAGAGACAAGCTAATTCTCCTTCCCTTCTCCCACCCTCAACTATTATCTACCAAAAATCCCTTATGATAAATGTGGTCTCTCAAAGTTCCCTGAACAAAGAAGTTTAATTAAGAATGACCAGAAAACCTCCAATCTAAGGCTGCCTGAGTTATTTGGTCTTTAGTCATTGGTCTTTCATAGGTTTCAAATTATTTTATCACAGCTCCTTGACTACATCCCCAAACTACACTCCTTACAATCTGAAAACCAAACAAGGCTAAGTTTTTAACAAAATAGCTTTTAAAATAGCTTGCCTGCTGGTAAATTATTCCAACCCATGTAGTACCACATACCAGCAATACAATCAGGCTCAGCTCTGTTCTTTTCTGTCTTCCCCCATGGCACTGTTTGCTTCCTTTATAAAGGGAAGAATCACACCCACCCCGTCTACTTATTAAACACACTCATTAACTCAGCATCTGTAGCTTGTTAACACAAGCTCTGCTATAATAGTCATGTAGTTGCTTGTTCTGGGAGTGTTGAAAAATCTTAACTATTCAAGTTCGGGCTCAAGTAGCTGGCTCTGCACAGAATCATCCAGTCCATAGGACGGATCAAGGTGGCTGACATAGGCCCTGCACTTTTGGGGGCCCTGTAGCAACTATCCCACAAATGGGAGGGACCCAGGGGATTACAGGGACTTGGCACAGGGCAACAGCAGGGGTTGCCTCCCTGCCTTTACCACGTGTGAGCAAGCCTTCTCCACCCCATCATGCTGCTCCCTCGGCTCGCTGCACTTGGCTTCCTGCCGCCGTGAAGAAGCAGGGCACAGCAGGCCAGGAGAGGGCAGTGCATCTGGCTGGAGCATGGTGGTAGGGCCATGTTGCTTGGGGGAGGGGCCAATGGGGCAGAGGAAGGACGGAGCAGAGACTTGGCTTAGGGAAGGGGCGGATGTAGGAGTGCAGTGGGACCTGCAGCAGGTGAGGTGTCTTGGACTCCACACCTGAGGTCTTGGGGGAGTGGGGGGAGGTTGTCCTAGGCCTCTTCCTTCTCCGGCCTTCCCCCCCCCCCCACCCCAGACAGCTCTGGTTCTGCATAAAAGAAACTAGCAGACACTGTGAACTTCATATTGATTTGTCACGTGTTACTAATTCAAGAACATCTTGGAGGATCTGTATCAGATACAAAATGTTTACAGAGTCCTATTCTAACAATAGCATTTAACTTCCACTGATTAGGTTCCTTCTTCTGTAGTGAAACTAGAAAAGACACTAAAACACACTGTAAATAGCAGATCAGGGTTGGCAGGCCCTGGACTGGGTGATCTAATATATCTTTACTATGTCATACAACAGTGATTTATGATGCCGTAGCTTGCTTTTTCACCTACTACATCTTTTCAATGACACTGAACTTCAGTTCCACTCAAGTTGACTGGAAAAGGAATTTCTATTTCTTAGCTGGAGAAATGAAATTGTAAGATAGTAGAAAGTGTTATCCACCTTCTCCCAAGCAATCAGTTCATTCTACAATGGTCCCAAGAGGGAATGCAGTACCCAGGAAGGGAAATAAAGGGAATCCTCTTTTCCAATTAATTGTATATATACATTTAGTTAATGCTGCACTTATTTTAGCATCATGGGCACTGCAGCTCTTTTCTAGTTCCTGATTAATTAGTTTGTTGCTTCATATATTTGACTATACTGCCAACCTCTGCAGAATAACCTATTTTATTCATCTGTTGCCCACTGAACCACTTGGGAAGCAAACACCATGCACAAATTATAGGAACCCACAACAACATTATTTTACTTTTACATTTTCCTCTTTATAATAGATTTGCCTCTCTCTCCTTCAAGGCTCTGAACAGCTCCATTCCCGAGTACATTGCCACTCTTATTTCTTCCTTTCCACCTCTCATTCCCTTTAACCATCTCTTATCCCATGTACACAAGAAGAATCACCTATTGCCTGCAGTGGAGACAGACAATGGGTCTTGTCAACCGGCCTTGTCAACATCTGTTTTCAGCACTATTGCAGAGAGCATGACTGCGTCCTGGTGGAGAAACATGGTCTCACCGGTGCTTCCTTTAATAATGTTCAATATGGTTTTGTCTCATCTACACTCAGAACTGAACTAATTTAAACATGCTGGGGAGCCCGCAGGGAACCTCACGGAAAGCCACTGTCAGCAAGGGACCATTCTCCTAGAGCAGGGGAACCCCATGAATTCATTTCCAATCTTCATTTTCACACCTGCTTCCAGGTTTCTTTTTAGGTTTAAAACCATCTCCATTTTCTTGTGCCTCAAACAGCCTTTTCAACTCTGTCCTGGAGATTTCAGGACAGATTTCAAGTTCTTCAGCAGTGACCAGAACATGTTCTTAGACCTCCTCGTGCTCATAAGAGCACCTACTAAGCCAGACATGGGCAATAATTGGCCCATGGGCCAGATGTGGTTCGACAGGGTTAACTTCTGGCATGCCACCCGATGTTTTATTTACCTTCATGTCCCCATGTGCAGCCACTCGTTGCTTGCATTGGCCGTGGTTCACTGTTCTAGGCCAATGGCAGTTGCGGTTAACTGGTAGTCTGGCCTCTGCCACTTCCTGCAGCTCCCAGGAATGGTGATCCACAGCCAACCGGAGCTGCCAGTGGCCATTTCTGTGGACGTGATTGTAAATAAAGCATCCAGCAGCCCACCAAGGACTGACCTTAGCGAACCATGTTCAGTCTGTGGGCCATCCCTGTAATAGGGATGTAAACAAGTACTTGAGCATACAACTAACTGATAAGCCAAGGCTTATCGGTTGATCTCTATTACTCTCATTCCCCCCCAGCCCTGCCTTGTTTCCTCTGTATCAGAAGAAGCACGAGGGAGGGGAAGCAGGATCCAGTGTTATGGGGAGCAGGCTTAAAAGCAATGGCTCAATAGTGCCACACACCCTCTCCCTCCTCACCCCCGCGCTGGAGCAGCAGCAGCCCCTGTCCGCAGGGATCTGAGCTCCCCACAGAGGCTGGAGTAGCCTTTGTCCATGGGGAGGTGGGACCCGCCCCTGTGGACGGGGCTGCTGCTGAACCAGCCTCTGTTCATGGCAGACTCAGGCCTGCATTAGAGGCAACAGCACAGGGCAGACAACCAGTCTACGTGGGGAGCTAGGGCTCCTCTCTTGAGCAGGCAGCAGCGTAGGGTGCCAGGTGGGAGATACTGATACAGAGGCAGCAGTGTGGAGTGCCAGGGGACTACCCAGGAGTGGGGCTGGATTGCGCTGGCTGCTGGCCCCACCCTCGGGGACTATAGAATAGTCGAGTAACCTCTAAGAATTCATGTGGTTACTTGTCTATTCAATTACCTGATATCGAACATCCCTAACTTATACTACACTCAAGTGTCCTGAACTGTCACCTACCCTCACTCTATAATGTAAGCTATTTGTGGCAACCTCTGTGCCTTTTATAAAACACTGAGCAAGAGTTCGATGTGCAAGGGAAAGGGAAAATCAATAGATCTCACATGTTTTAACTGAATGAGACTTTTGTGTAATATCAGACACTTGCACATTTGTAACATTGTGAGCTAATAAATCATTTAGGCTGTGATTTCCAAAGAAGCTAGAGGAGTTGGCCCCTAATTCCCTGAGGACCTTTGAAAAGCATAGATCTAACATTTTCCCCAGGATATCATATCCACCCAGATTTGCAAGAGTCCTTGAAACAACTAAGTACCCTAATTAGCTTGGATAGCTCAATAGATATTTGTGGATAGGAGAAAAGGCTTATAAAAAGACATCAGCTTCTATACCTTATTTGGAGGACTGTGTACTCCTTTAAGCACTTATACATCACTCCTGTTAGTGATAATGAGTTACTGGTATCTTCAGAGAAAACTGTAGCCCTCTGACCTTTTATTTTCTTTGTTCTCTGCAACTTGAAGAAATGCATCTGACTTCTTGTTTTATCAAATATTTAAATAAGGGAATACTCATGTATTTTATTGTAGGCTGTTTGATGTTTTTATACTTTTGTTAAATAATAAATAGCTCAGTACACACAAAAGTCTATTGTTTTAAAATGTATCTGTAATTCCATTTGTTGATAATAATGAGTTATATTTATGGAATTTCAAATGCATTCTACTTGCATGTAAATAACTAAATTATGCATAAGAGAATTACAGCTAATATACTTAGAGACTGCTCTTGACCTTTTAAATGAATAGCACTTGTTCATAATAGAAGCTATGAGACCAACCATAACCAATTAAATTAATTGCTTGTTAAACATTAGGGGAAGAGGGGGAAGATGTTTACAAAGTATAAGTGACACATGCAGATATTTGTGAAGCATTCAAACAGTTAGCTTGTACATTTGCTTTCTTGTGTTGGTCTTCCCGGAAGAATAATGTTCTGTTTCCTTTACTTCTCTCCCACGGCTCTACTATGAACAGTAGTCACATAAAGAGGACATTCACAGCTTACTTGTCTGGTAACATTAATTACAAGGATCATGTCTTTCAAATATTAACAAATGAATTGCATCCTTAATTGATATGGATCTGGGCCTTTCTAGGGGGAGAGTGTGCTAGTCCCAGCAGGGAGTGGAGGGCACAAGAAATCTGACCCCTTTTTGCCTGATTGTGAACAATCCCAGGCCAGTCCCAATTATCCCTCTAGTGCAAAAGCAAAATACTACACTTAAGAAAGAACAGCAGATTGCAGAAATACAAAATAGGAAAGAATTGCTTCTGAAGGAATAATGCAAAAAGATCTGGATCACAAACTAAACAGAAGTAAAAAAATATAATACTCTTGCAAAAAAAAACTAACAGTATTCTGGGATGTATTAGCAGGAGTGCTGTAAGCAAGAGAAGTAATTCCTTTACTCTACTCAGCACTAATAAGACTTCAAGTTGAATAGCTTTTCCAGTTCTGGTCCCTACACTTTAGAAAGGATGTGGACAAACTGGAAAAAGTCCAAAGGACAGCAGTAAAAATAATTACAGCTCTTTAAAAACCATGAGCTATGAGGAAAGACAGGAAAAATGGTTTTAGTCTGGAGAAGACTGAGGGGGAAAAGTATAATAGACTTCAAATATGTATGAAGAGGTTGGTGACAAATTATTCTGCTTAACCACTGAGAACAGGAGAAGAAGTAATGGGCTTAAATTGCAGCAAGGGAAATCCTACAGTTAAGCACTGGAACAAAGTACCTAGGGAACTTGCAGAATCTCCATTGAGGAGATCTCCTGTCAGGGATGATATTATTTAGTCCTGCCTCAGTGTCAGGGACTGGACTAGATAACTAAGGGTACGTCTACACTACAACGTTAATTCGAACTAACTTAGTTCGAATTAGTTAATTCGAACTAAGCTAATTCGAACTAACGGATCCAGACTAAAAAACTAGTTCGAATTAGCGTTTTGCTAATTCGAACTAGCATGTCCACATTAAGTGGACTCTGAACCGGGCTTAAGGATGGCCGGAAGCAGTGCCGGCAGGGCATCAGAGGAGGACTTAGAGCGTGGAGATGCTGTCTCAGGCTAGCCGAGGGCTGTGCTTAAAGGGTCCCGACCCCCACCCCGGACAGACAGTTCTCAGGGGTGCCCCGCTTGCAAAGCAGTCCTGGCTTGGAGTGCCCAGAGTACCCACACTGGGCACATCACAGCACTCGGCCATCAGACCGGCTGCACTTGCTGCAGGCTGCCATCTGGGGAGAGGGGGCAATTGGGGGGCTGCAGGAGAGCTTCCACCCCCAGAAGCCCACAGAGCCACCCCAGTCCTCCACATCGGGGCTCGTACCCCATTCCTCCCTCACCTCCTTCCACTTACCCTTCCCTAGCCCCTCTTCTTGATGTACAAAATAAAGATAACGTGTCTTCCAAAATGGAATCTGTCTTTATTGAACAAAAGTGGGAGAGACTGGGAAAAGGAGGTGGGAGAGGGGAAGAGAGAGGCTGGGAGAGGGGAGGGCAACTAAAATGATCAGGGGTTGGGAACAAGTGAAGAGAGGCTGAAGAGACTGGGACTTTTCAGCTTAGAAAAGAGGAGACGGAGGAGACAGGATAGAGGTCTCTAAAAGCAGGAGTTGGGTGGAGACGGTGCATACAGAAAAGTTCTTCATTAGTTCCCATAAAGAAGGACTAGAGGACACCAAAGGAAAGGAATGGGTAGCAGGCTTCAAACTAGTAACAAAGTTCTTCTTCACAAAGCAAAGAGTCAACCTCTGGAACTCCTTGCTGCAGGAGGCTGTGAAGGCTAGAACTGGAACAGAGTTTAAAGGGAAGTGAGATCAAGTCATGGAGGTTGGGTCCATGGAGTGGTATTAGCCAGGGGGTAGGAGTGGTGTCCCTGCCCAAGGTTTGTGGAAGGCTGGAGAGGGATGGTACGAGACAAATGGCTTGGTCACGGTCTTCGGTCCATCCCCTCCAGGGTCCCTAGGGTTGGCCGCTGTCGGCAGTCAGGCTACTGGGCTAGATGGACCTTTGGTCTGACCCAGGACAGCCATTGTAAGCTCAGGGCTCAGGGTCGGGGGTCTCAGTGGACCCCCTTGATTCTCTTGCACACCTGCTCCTGGGTGGCCAGGCTGGCAGCTCTCCTGCCCTAGCCAGCCACTTTCCTGTGCCTAGTGCGGAGATCATGGACGAGGTCCACGATGTCCGCACTAGCCCAGGCGGGTGCCCGCCTCTTGCGGTCCCGGGCAAGCTCCCGGGAGCCGCCAGCCTGGTCCCGGGAAGAGGGGGAGGGCTGGGGGGCATCGGGTGGGTGGCTCGATCCGTGCTAGGTGCAGGGTCTGCTGGCTGGGTGCTGGCAGGCTTTCACCTGGCATGGGCACCGTAGCCAGCCCGTGCCCCTTTAAGGGGTCCGGGGCCGGGAGGGGGGCAGACGAGTTTCCCTGGTGTTGGCCAGAGTGGCCACTAGGGAAAGCTGGGGAGGGCTAGCCTCCCACTAGTTCGAATTAAGGGTCTACACACCCCTTAATTCGAACTAGCTAGTTCGAACTAGGCTTAATCCTCGTGGAATGAGGATTACCTAGTTCGAACTAAGCGCTCCGTTAGTTCAAATTAAATTCGAACTAGCGGAGCGCTAGTGTAGCGCCTATCAAAGTTAGTTGGAACTAACGTCCGTTAGTTCGAACTAACGTCCGTTAGTTCGAACTAACTTTGTAGTGTAGACATACCCATAGTGAGGTCCTGTCTAGGCCTATATTTCTCTGATTCTGTGATTCTCTCTGCCACCAAAATCAACGGCAAAATGCTTTGATTTTATTAGCAGTACGTTATGATTGCAAGTGAGAACTGAGCAACATAAGCATTAGACTCTTCTACATTATCCCCATCCTCCTTAGCAAATGTTAGTCCATTGAAGCTTTTCAACAAAATGGTTACTTCAAATATAATACATCTCCCTTATGGGAGTGAAAACAGGAACCTACAGAAATATAATAGGTATCTATAGTTATTACTCTGAGTCTATAGAATGAAATTCTTTCTATATAGGTACAGATATAATTTTTCTATTAAAGTCTACAGGATGCTCCCAAAACCCTATTAACTAAATGTTTAATTCCACAGGCCTTTACTATCAGGGTCATGGTAAATGAGGAGGCAATCAGATCACCTGTTTTTATTCAGCTAACCCATATAATACAAAATAGGAGAAAATAATGCAGAATATATATAAGTAGAATGTTTCCACATACAATACTTTCTAAGAGGTGTTAACAACTCTTTGAAATATCCCTTTGAGCTTTGCAAAGCCAGTTCAATTTCTATGAGACTCAGTACAATTATGCTGTAGCTCGTAACACTTCCTGCTTTTTATGACTGGGTTTGTAAATCCTGGGGCTGTCTACCCTAACAATTAACTTTAACACACCTCTAACAATTCAACGTAAAAGTTAAGTTCCAAAAGGCAGCCTTAAAATAACTGTCTTTAGCTCTGTGAAGTAGCACCAATTTCTATGCCACTCAATATAATTATACTGTAACACTCCCTAACCTTTCTAAAAATGAAAATTAAATTAAATCCCTTTCCTACAGGTGTATTAGAAGAAATGATTGTACTTCAGTACAGTGTGGATATAGCCAAGCCTCGTTCCTGTACAGAAGCTTCAGGAACGTCAAAAGAAATCAGGTAAGGCATGGAAATGGCAGAGATGCTCAATGACTTCTTTGTTTCAGTCTTTACCGAGAAGTCTGTAGGAATGCCTAACATAAGGAATGCTAGTAGAAAGGGGGCAATTTTAGAAGGTAAAATAAAAAAAGAACAAGTTAAAAATCACCTAGAAAAGTTAGATGCCTGCGAGTCACCAGGGCCTGATGAAATGCATCCTAGAATACTCAAGGAGCTGATAGAGGAGATATCTGAGCCTCTAGCTATCATCTTTGGAAAATCATGGGAGACAGGAGAGATTCCAGAAGACTGGAAAAGGGCAAATAGAGTGCCCATCTATAAAAAGGGAAATAAGAACAATCCAGGAAACTACAGACCAGTTAGTTTAACTTCTGTGCCAGGGAAGATAATGGAGCAAGTAATTAAGGAAATCATCTGTAAACACTTGGAAGGTGGCAAAGTGATAGGGAACAGCCAGCATGAATTTGTAAGAACAAATCATGTCAAACCAATCTGATAGCTTTCTTTAATAGGATAACAAGTCTTGTGGATAAGGGAGAAGCAGTGGATGTGGTCTACCTAGACTTTAGTAAGGTGTTTGATACGGTCTCGCATGATATTCTTATCAATAAACTTAGATGGGGCTATTATAAGGTGGGTGCATAACTGGCTGGATAACCATACTCAGAGAGTAGTTATTAATGGTTCACAATCCTGCTGGAAAGGCATAACAAGTGGGGTTCTGCAGGGGTCTGTTTTGGGACCGGCTCTGTTCAATATCTTCATCAACCATTTAGATATTGGTATAGAAAGTACACTTAGTAAGTTTGCAGATGATACCATGCTGGGAGGGATTGTGACTAATCTGGAGGATAGGGTCATAATTCAAAATGATCTGGACAAATTGGAGAAATGGTCTGAGATAAATAGGATGAAGTTTAATAAAGACAAATGCAAAGTGCTCCACTTAGGAAGGAACAATCAGCTTCACACGTACAGAATGGGAAGCGACGGTCTGGGAAGGAATACGGCAGAAAGGGATCTAGGGGTTATAGTGGACCTCAAGTTAAATAGGAGTCAGCAGTGTGATGCTGTTGCAAAGAAAGCAAACATGATTCTGGGATGTATTAACAGGTGTGTTGCGAGCAAGACATGAGAAGTCATTCTTCCGCTCTACTCTGCGCTGGTTAGGCCTCAATTGGAGTATTGTGTGCAGTTCTGGGCACCGCATTTCAAGAAATATGTGGAAAAATTGGAGAGGGTCCAGAGAAGAGCAACAAGAATAATTAAAGGTCTAGAGAACATGACCTAAGAGGGAAGGCTGAAGGAATTGGGTTTGTTTAGTTTAGAAAAGAGAAGATTGAGGGGAGACATGATAGCAGTTTTCAGATATCTAAAAGGGTGTCATAAGGAAGAGGGAGAAAACTTGTTCATCTTGGCCTCAGAGGATAGAACAAGAAGCAATGGGCTTAAACTGCAGCAAGGGAGGTTTAGGTTGGACATTTGGAAAAAGTTCCTAACTATCAGGGTGGTCAAACACTGGACTAAATTTGCCCAGGGAGGTTGTGGTATCCCCATCTCTGGAGATATTTAAGAGTAGGTTAGGTAAATGTCTATCAGGGATGGTCTAGACAGTATTTGGTCCTGCCATGAGGGCAGGGGACTGGACTCGATGACCTCTCGAGGTCCCTTCCAGTCCTAGTATTCTGTGATTAGCATGCTCTTTCAATTAGTATTTCAAAGAAAAAAATAAAAATCACATATTTTATATTTCTAACAGAAAGCCAAATTTTATTACCAAAAGAAAGGCTACAACTAAACTACACCCCTCTGTCAGCAGAGGGATGTAACTTTGACGTATCGAAAGTGCAAATGAAGCGGAGATTTAAATATCACACGCTTCATTTGCACAATGGCGGCCGCCGTTTTTTTCAAAATGGGGCTTTTCAGAAAAACCTGGCAGTTTAGACTGGGCATTTTCGACAGAAATGCCCCATTTTGAAAGATCCTGTACTCTTCAAAAATTGGCAGCTGCCATTATGCAAATGACGCATGGGTAGGATATTTAAATCCCCGCTTCATTTGCACTTTCAAAATGTCTAATTTGCATCCCTCTGCCAACAAAGGGGTTTAGTTTAGACAGAAAGGGTATGTCTACACTACCCTCCTAGTTCAAACTAGCGGGGTAATGTAGGCATACCGCACTTGCAAATGAAGCCCGGGATTTGAATTTCCCGGGCTTCATTTGCATAAACTGGGCGCCGCCATTTTTAAATCCCTGCTCGTTCGAACCCCGTGCCGCGCGGCTACACGCGGCACGGGGTTCGAACGAGCAGGGATTTAAAAATGGCGGCGCCCAGTTTATGCAAATGAAGCCCGGGAAATTCAAATCCCAGGCTTCATTTGCAAGTGCGGTATGCCTACATTACCCCGCTAGTTCGAACTAGCGGGGTAGTGTAAACACACCCAAAGAAAGAAAGAAAATCTGTCCTGACCAAAAGGTGCTTTACTATTGAAGCACCTCAAAATTCTTCATATTAGACAAATGTGGCTAGCAAATTGCCCAGACACTGAAACTGTCTGGGGATAACATGAAATAGCTGCTATTTGTAGATTAGGAACCCGCAAACATGGATATTTGTTGCAGGATGTCACAATTGTCCCATTGGATAATATGAAAAACGTAAGAAAATAGGACCTACCGTAGACAACATTCAATCACCTCATTTACAGTAGCTGCACTTACACTCATAACACGCAATCACACTGACACTTTGTTGCCTGCAGCCACTCAGAGTGATGTTAATGTACCTCAGCACGTTCTTACTTTCATTTGCTCTCATCTGTTATCATTAGCCAGAAAAGTCATTTCACAGGTTAAAAATGGAACTCAGTGTTTGCTATCCACATTATTTAGTTTATGGAACAAGATCTCCATTTTTTTTTTTTACAAGACTCACCATGGCAACTGATACTGATGTAAATGGGTGTTAAACATGAATCCAGATGGGGGAAGACTATAGGTCCAGGTACTCACAGGTTTTTAAGCACCTAGCCTCTATTGATTTCAATAGGAGTTCAGACACATACCTTTGAGGATCTCTGCTATAGTGCCTGTGCATGTTCATATGATGCTTGACTAAGACCCTGTCCAGAAAAGCAATTAAGTATGTGGTGACAGATTTGCACGTAACTATTTAACTAATTTGGTGTAACCTAAGTGCCATTCAAACACAGACCTCTCCCGTAGGTTTAATCAGGTACCGCGCAAGCAGCAGGCTGCCATGTTTTTCCATTACACTGCAGGCAGAAAAAAAACACTTTATGCATGGGTAGTGGATCTGTACTAGTGAGGCCAGAGTAAGAACTGACATACCTTGTTTCAGCTCTCCCTGCCTTCCCCACAGGGGGAGGCCAACAGGAGCAAATGCTCCTGTCAGCTTCTCTTACTCCTTGCAAAAGCAGGAGTACCGGCAACTAGTGGGGTCACCTTCCGAGTTCCATTAAGCTAGTCTTAACTAGGCTCACTAAATCAAACTCCAGAATTTCAATCTCAGCAGTGTCAATCTTCCTCAAAGTGGAGATGTGGCCTCGGTTACTCTTGGTTATGGGCATAATGCAGTGTTAAGCAACCTGCATCCCACAAGCAGCTCATTGGGGCTCCACCTGCAGCCTGTGCACCCCCTGACTGCCTCCTCACCTCCTCCCCCCATTCACCAGGGCACCACAACCCCACACTTCCTGCTCCTCCATCTCCCTCCTAGCACTTTCAAGAAACCACAAATTGCCTGTTTCATGCTCCATCCCCTTTCCTCCCTGAGGTGAAATGCTGCAAATCACTTGGGAGGAGGGGAAGAAGCAGGTAAGTGCAGGGCTCCGGTACGCAAGAGGCATGTTGGGGAGACTAATAGGAGGGACATGGGGTTGCACCTGGAACCCAGTCAGCAACGGGCTATGACAGCAACTGATGTGAAGTAAGGCACTCCTGCAGCCCACCCACTGTTCGTGGTTGCCATCCCTCATGTAATGTTGCCTTCTGAAATTATTGTCTAAGGGCAAATATATATAAGTCAACTGGTGACAGTTACTAGTTTAGAGGAACATTGTATGCAGAATACTGTATCTCATCACAGGATGCCAAGCGAAATCAAGGTGTATTTATATAAACATCATCCCAATATTCAGAGTAATGTTTTACAGTATTTGCCCAGTTCCAAAATTAAAGAAACCCACACAACATCCTGGAAAATGGCTCTATTACTGGTAGATTTTTAAAAGCATCAGTAGTTCAGATTTAATAAAATACTGATCTTTAGCAACACAGATACAACCTCTCATTTGGCTTGCTGCTGACAGAAGAAGTGTTTGTTTTTAAACAGTGCTGCATAGTCCTCATTCTACACCATCCAGAGCTGTGGCATTTACCCTCTTTTAATTAAAATATTTTGGTGGGCCCAAACAATGTCCCTTAAGTGACAGGGTTTTCTTATGGTTTAGGATACTGTATATTATTCTTAGCTGTCTACCGTATTTTCCGGCGTATAGGGCGACTGGGCGTATAAGACGACCCCCTATCTTTTTAATTAAAAGATAGGGTTTCATCTTATACCCCAGCGCCCTTCCGCCTCCGTTGCTCCCGGTGTCCCTGGTCTGCTGGAGATGGTCCCCAGCAGACCAGAGGCACCGGGAGCAAAGCCGCCAGGAGCGCCTGGGCTCCCCCCCCCCGCCGGAGCCCCTCCGCGGCTTTGAAAGCCTCGGGGGAAGCCGGCGGCTGGGCATCCCAGGCGCGCATGGGCTGCCCGCCCGCCGGAGCCCCTCCGCGGCTTTGAAAGCCTCGGGGGAAGCCGGCGGGGGGGCATCCCAGGCGCGCATGGGCTGCCCGCCCGCCGGCTTCCCCCGAGGCTTTCAAAGCCGCGGAGGGGCTCCGGCGGGCGGGCAGCCCATGCGCGCCTGGGATGCCCCCCCGCCGGCTTCCCCCGAGGCTTTCAAAGCCGCGGAGGGGCTCCGACGGGCGGGCAGCCCATGCGCGCCTGGGATGCCCCCCCGCCGGCTTCCCCCGAGGCTTTCAAAGCCGCGGAGGGGCTCCGGCGGGCGGCCAGCCCATGCGTGCCTGGGATGCCCCCCCGCCGGCTTCCCCTGAGGCTTTCAAAGCCGCGGAGGGGCTCCGGCGGGGGGGCAGCCCATGCGCGCCTGGGATGCCCCCCCGCCGGCTTCCCCCAAGGCTTTCAAAGCCGCGGAGGGGCTCCGGCGGGCGGCCAGCCCATGCGTGCCTGGGATGCCCCCCCGCCGGCTTCCCCCGAGGCTTTCAAAGCCGCGGAGGGGCTCCGGCGGCGGGGCATCCGGCGTACAAGACGACCCCCGATTTTTGGGGGATGTTTTTTAACTTCAGAGGTCGTCTTGTACGCCGGAATATACGGTATATATGTGTGTTAAAGCTTTTTGTCCATAATTGTTCTGTCTTCTAGTATAATCTGGATGATATGGTATAATAATGAACATATTATTCTGCATTTTATTGTTAAAAGTCTAGCTCAAGCAGAATTGATACATTCTAATGGCTTTACACAAGTTTCCGTAGAGCTTAGCCTGAAACACATTATCTTTACTAACACTTAGTGAGATTTTGCTTGTAGAGAGGAGTGCCACAGCAGCGGACAACGGGCTTTCAGCTGAATCCCAGTCCTGACGCATTTGAGGAAGCCATTAAATAAGCCACATTGACAGTTCGTGCAATCATTTTACCCTCTTACATCTTTTTAATATTTTTAGGCTTAGCTTAGCCAGTATGACAGCACAGAGCATGCATTCAGATGCAACATAATAATCATCCTAAAACATGTTACTGTACAGAAAAGTTGTCAGTTGACATGGCTCTTACTCTTTTGGCTGTAAAGGCTAAATTAGTTCAATGAAATCTATGTTTGGAAGACACAGGATTGTAATCATGCTTGACTTGGAAATTAAGCCAGATATCCGTCACAACTTCAAAACAATTTAGAGCAACCATTTTACCCTACACTAACAACTGATGTTGAATGGGAAGTGAATAATCCTTGTGATGTTATTCAGTTAAAATCTTTAGTGTAGTGTCTAATCTAAATCTAAAAAGAAAGATAAAGTGGCTCTGATTTGAAAAAAGTATGTTATATTATTCATATATTACTGTAGATTACTGCAACTGATCATTGTCAAGTTCAAGAAAAAAATGTCTGGTAGAACAGTGAGGACTACACTATGACCTAGTGTAAATCATTGTATCTACTTTTGACACCAAGAGATCTATGATAAATGACACTGGACAAGGAAGTGGCTCAATCTCCAAAGAAAGTAATAACTAATATAATAATTTTACCACCATTTAAACAATGTACGGTGGCAATTTACAAGGACAATGGATAAGAATTAAAACATTTATCATATCAAAACATCATTTATAGTTTTGCAAAAATCTATTATGAAAATTTGCCCATTTGTATTGGTTTCTCTATATTTACCATTCAACAGGAATTTCAGATTGCATTTCTCAGTTTGTCATCATTTTTCCAAAATTTCACAAACCGTTAGCTTTCTGCAGGAGGAAAAAAAGCATTAATCAGTAATTGCAAAATACATCAAAAAGTCAGAATGTTCTGGTTTTGATTTATGTCTCAAACATTTAATTCATCTCTGGAACGGACGCCTTAAAGCTGTTGGATTAAACCCCTCTTCAGGTTTTGTCAGCCTTAGCCAAGTGCCAATGAGCACAAGAAATTGCAGAAGACGGTTATCACTGAGAGTTGGGATCCAAGATAGTTATCTGGAAGTAAAAGGTAAAGAATGTGACATTGGCTCCAGTTAATTAAAGGTAACTAATTACCATGGTGACCCCTGAAAATTCTAGTTAATTTTACCACCCAAGTATCTGTTCCTGTAGAAAAATATCACTTAACAAGCATGACAAATATCTTCATTAATCAGAATTCCACCTGATTTTGCTGTGGCTGCAAAGTAGGTGAATAACCCAATTTATTAGGAAGGAAGTGTAATTAAATTAAAATAATCTGATTCTTCCCTGCAACTGGATGCAGCTCAAGATGAAGCAAATGCAGGGTTTTAAGAGCCAAATCCTACAGTTCTTACTCAGTAGGCTGAAATCCTTTCATCAGGTTCTGAAGTGAGTGGAGCCCTGCATGAATGCACTGCAGGTTTAGACTTTCAGTGCCAAATTCTGATCTGTTACACCAGCAGAACTAATAGCAATATCTCTGTACATGAGTTATTTAAGAGGAAATATAGCAAACGGGGAAATCAGATCAGATCTCGACTGCTTTATAGAAATTGTTAATTGACAAGTTGAGAAATGTGTCCTAAGAAGAAACCAATGTATTCCTGAATATTTCTTCTTATTGGATTAAGGAGCTAAAGAAATCCATCCTGATATAGTTTTTGAAATGACTTTAAGTGCAACAGGTATAAGAAGAGTAGGACAGGTGGTACAATGATTAATTTACTAAGCATTTGTTTCCATAATGAGAAATTAAATGCTAAATCCACAAGCCCAAGATGATGGTCCAAGAAGTCAAGTTTATTTTTATCTTTCTGTCCCTTTACAGATTAGAGGCTGCTTGCTAATTTTAGTCTGTTGTTTTTCTAGTGTCTTTCAAATTCGTCCTTTATTGTTTTCTTAGCAGAGAAGGAGGCTAAGGAACAGCAGAAGAAAGAAAAAGTGGTGTCTGTGATAAGAAAGTAAGGAGAGACAGACAGAAAAACCCAACCAAGCGAGCAAGGACAAAGGACAAGAGAAGATTTTTTAAAAAGGAAGGAACCATGGGATAAAATAAAGTACAGGCAGTCCCCGGGTTACGTACAAGATAGGGACTATAGGTTTGTTCTTAAGTTGAATTTGTATTTAAGTCGGAACTGGCTCCAGATTCAGCTGCTGCCACTGAAACTGACCAGGGGCTGACTACAGGAAGCCAGAGGCAGAGTTGCTCTGCCCCCAGCTTCCTGGAATCAGCCTGATCAGTTTCAACAGCTGCTGAATCTGGAGCCTGGGACAGAACAGCTGAGCTGGGGCGCTGCCCGGTAGGTTCCCACAGGACCAACCCGGCAGCACCCCAGCTGCTCTACCCGAGGCATCCCGCAACAAAAGTCTGTTCTGCTGGGGGGGGGGGAAGAGGCGCACTAGCTGCGCCCCCTCCCCCCCCAGCAGACCAGGGAGACCCGAGCAAAGCCGCACAGGTGGAGGGACCCCGCCGCCCGTGTGGCTTTTGCTCTACCCGAGGCATCCCGCAACAAAAGTCTGGTCTGCTGGGGGGGGAGGAGGAAGAGGCGCACTAGCTGCGCCCCCTCCCCCCCCAGCAGACCAGGGAGACCCGAGCAAAGCCGCACAGGTGGAGGGACCCCGCCGCCCGTGTGGCTTTGCTCCTTTGCCCCCGAGCAAAGCCGCACAGGCAGCGGGATGCCACCTGTGCGGCTTTGCTCCTGTCTCCCTAGTCTGCTGGGGGGGTCCAGCAAAGCCGCTGGACCCCTCCCCCCCCCCCCAGCAGACCAGGGGGACAGGAGCAAAGCCGCCCAGGCGGTGGCTTTGCTCGGGTGTCCCTGGTCTGCTGGGGGAGGGGGGGTCCAGCGGCTTTGCTGGACCCCCCCCAGCAGACCAGGGAGACCGGGAGAAGCTTTTCTCGCCCCGGAGGACACTGGCGGTGACCCACCGCCCGTGAGCTCCGGGGCGAGAAAAGCCCCGTTCGTAAGTGCAGATCCGACATAAATCGGATCCGTGTAAGTCGGGGACTGCCTGTATAAGAAAATCTTCAAAGCAGCGTATGTAAAAACAAAAAAAAAGGCAAGAGGTAGAGACAGATATGAAAGCCGCAGTGGCAGTAAGCCTTTCACTTCATGTCTGCCTCTTTTCTTTGGAGGGAATAGGATACTTCTCTTACCTTGTGCAATACTGCAAATTATGAGACCTCTCTGCTTACACAGGGCCCAATTCTAACAATGAGCACTATCTGACTCCATGAGAAATCCTGGGATCTACTACAGGGAGTAAGGGACTGCTCAACACTGGCACACTCACAGGTCTTTGCATGCAAGAGTGATTTGAGAGAGTTCATAGTTCCTTTTTCAGGGAGAAATTAAATGGATCCTAACCTGCTAATGAGTTGGTTTCTTGTGTAATGCAGGTGTTGGTGAGATCTTACGTCTTAGACCTTCACCACTGAACTCAATGGGTCTCTCCATTGACCAAAGTGGCAGCAGCATTGGGCTCTTTGGGCAATTTTTTTTTAGGTGCTTAAAGATGCAGAAAGATGCCTAACAGGTGCTTGGAAGATCCTAACTCCCAGCTCCATCTCTATGGAAAGGTTTTGAAAAATCACATTCAGCACCAATTTTCAAGGGCCAGGTCAGGGGTGGGAAACCTTTTTTGAGTCAGGGGCCACTGATCCACACAAAAATCAGTCAGGAGCCTCTCACAAGTGAGAAGGAACCTCCCCCCTCTGGCCCCTAAGTGATGTGGCCCCAACTGAGAAGCAGCAAGACACTCCCCACATTTCCCCTTATACCCAGAGCCTGGGGGGCCCAAGCTAGTAAATTGTGTGTTCCAGCCCCATGGTAGGGCAGTGATGAGCTGGAGTGTCAGCACGGGCTCCCCAAGTGCTAGGGGCCAGATCCGGGCAAGCTGGGGGCCACATTCAGTCCCCAGGTTCCCCAATCCTGGGCTAGGTTTTCAAAAGTACTTAAGTGCTTATTGATTGATATGTTCAAATGTACTGCTAGTACCCTCAAAGAATGACCTAATAAAGTTACTATATTCTACCTCACTTTAACTCCTCTACAACTCTCAGTCATGTGTTGCTTACCCGCCTAGCAAGGGAAACCAGTTTATTTATTAAGAGGCTTTTCCTGTATGAAATATCACAATTGATTTAGCTAAACCAATATGGGACACTCATACATTAAAATAAGAATGTTCACAAAAGGGGTTGTGGTGATTTAGATAAATCGTTTTCCAAACCAACATAGATAAGTCAATGAAACTTGTGCTGAGACCACACCTTAGACCCCATAGTTCCACAAACCAAAGCAGAGGGTAACCAATAAATGAGGGAATCACCAGAGTTAGTGCTGTAAGTTTAATTTGTGGAAGGGCCACCAAATTCATAGAGCAGAAAGCCACAATGACAGAGATGTAGTGCAATTAGCTACAGGACAGCTCACATAGGAGCAGAGAAAGGCCATTAAGCAATTTCACTACACTACAACCTTGCAAAACAATGAGGTTTCTCTGAACTATTTTTTTTCAAAAGTTATTGTTAGACTGAGGGCTTGCTGACTATAATGCTGACCTTTCTAAACATGAAAAGGGGCATCACAAAATGAAATGCTGTTGGCATATGATATAGCAACAGTCAGGATCTAACATTGTAAAGTGTGGCTTGTAATCTCTTAGGGTTTTTCACAAAATGCCGTGAAAGCTTCACAAAGTTCAAATGTAAATGAAGTTTCAGTTCTCCATGCTGTCTTAAAGCCAGCCACAAACCTATTCTTACAGTGGGAGGGAGAGGCAGGGGAAGGGCATGACAAGACATCCAAATAGCCCCACAGAGGCTGGGCTATCATAGCTGTTTTGCAACACTGTCTTCTCAACTGTCTTTTCATTTTCTATTGAGTGTTATCTTGAACTGGCATCTCCCAGTCCCTCCTCTAAGAGGAAATTGCTCCAGAGTTACCCAGACTTTGTTCGTCAGTGATTTCAACTGAGACATTGTCTCACTCGATCAACTAATAAAACTCATTTCATCTGAGTTCTGATGTGTGCTGAAATCATAGTGTTTGGGAGTTTAATAAAGTGAGCTCTAGACTTATGCTTATCAAGTGATTATGCAGGATAAAAGTAAGAGTTCAGTCCACTCTATGTTTCTAGATGCTTACTCGTACCTCCACCATCAATTTAATATGCAGATATGTCCCAATTTGTGTAGCTTTATACTCAATACTTCCCCACCTCACAGGGTGGTGTATTATCACATTTATATAAGGAAAACTGAGGAACGAATGCAGCTGTTACAAAGAAAGTTTGTGGCTTAAACATCTACCCTTTTCCCTAAGTTGGGGGAGGGAGCAATAAGCAACTCATGGGGTGGACATGATTCACCAGGATTAGCCCCGATGGCCCACTAGGAGATAACCTGAAGAACTGTGTCCAGCCCATGGGTCGCTTATTGCCCACCTTTGTCCTAAGTCTGTGTCCATATGTGAATGTGGGTACTAGGTAAAAACTAATATTACTGAATATTCAAAACTGTGCTAGATGCTTCACAGGAACAAGACATTGACCCTGCCCAGTCATGTGTACAGACTTAAACATGACATAAAAATCATGCCTGGGCGAAAATGTATGGAAGTGGGTTGGAAGAACAATGGTCACAATAATAAAGTCCAGTGTATATGGGCACATCTTGATGATTATAATACATTCATTTTTAAATGCATAATAATAGTGTGTGTATACACACACACACACACACACACACACGTGTTCAGTAATTTTGTTTACACATATATACGTACATATTAGTATAAAGTTAACAATATCTTTTACCGCTGCTTCTTCCTGTATTTCTTTGTACTAATAAGTTGACCTGAGACACCTAACAGTGGAAAACCTAACATGCACATGGAGATTAACAATTAATCACTTATTGTAAATTCTAGCTGACATCTCATTAAATATAGGCCAAAATAGACTTGCGTGATCAAAACTTATTCTTAAATAGCTTTTCCCAGCATTCTGCCAATTGTTATCAGGAAGCTGAAAATTACTCCTGCCACTAGGATGCCCACTTTATTCTTGCTGACTGCTGAGAAATTTCAAAAGCCTAGCCAGCCTCCCCTGTGCCAAATAAAGAGTAAAAACCGACCATGTA
The DNA here is from genome assembly GCF_052426305.1 of Pelodiscus sinensis. Taxonomy (NCBI): domain Eukaryota; kingdom Metazoa; phylum Chordata; order Testudines; family Trionychidae; genus Pelodiscus; species Pelodiscus sinensis. The sequence goes on along the minus strand of NC_143065.1, from coordinate 22,671,008 downwards.
CTCGTGCTGGAGACTGGCTTTTAAAAACCTCTCAGCAGTCAGCATGAAGGGAAGGCAAGTAGGGGGTAAAAGCAAAAATATTTCCCATTGTTGCTTTTTCTGCATTAGAACCCAGAGTGGATTAGGATAGACTGCCCCCTTCCAGCACCCAATTTGATGCACAGGAGTAGGAGCTATTTTTGCATCCATGGTCTAAAAAAAATAGCACATTGTAAAACTATCTATAATTACATTGCCCCCGCCCCCCCCAAATCAAAGTCAACTGAACTTTTCAGAAGCAAACTTATCTGAGAGGACGCTTTGTCAGATTGAATGGGTTTGGCTGAATTTTTGGTGTGTATTTTAAACAAGGAATAGTCAGGCACAAAACTATGGAGTCAGATTTTTTTTTTAACGGAAGCCCCTTGGTGGAATTAATATTTGGTTGCTATTAAACCTTGCTCCATCCCATAGGATGATCATCATCTTTGCTCTGGCAATTTAAGTGTAATGTCCCCCCTTCCACTACTTGCACATCCTATGTTTCACTCATATACTCAACAGCCCAGTTTCATGCTGGTTGGATCCAAGAGGCTTTCCTACAAGTGTTGGTATCATTTGAATCAGTTGCAGTTTACTAAAGAGACTTAATAGACAGAACCAGCAACTCATCTGCCATTTTAACACACTGCTCATTTCCTCAAAGCTGATCTGACAGATTTCTATTATCCCCACTCTCCACATGCATTGGCCAGGAAGAGTACTTCTACCTTGTTTTATAAGTATTCGGATGTGGAAATGGAGATACCCCACTTCAGAAACGTTGTTTCACTTTATTCAAGAAAAATTTTTTAAAAAGAAATGCTAGTTTCTGATAGCCCTGATTCAGAAAACCACTTAAGCACATGCTTAACTTTAAGCAGGTGGACAACTCATCTGCTTAAAGTTAAACATGTGCTGAAGTGCTTTGCTGAAACGAGGTCACAAAGGAGACATCCAGCAATCTAGAGAAGCTTGTCCTTGCTAACTAATTTAAAAATAGGATCAGAAGGATATTCCCCTTTATATATATACACAATTGATTTCAGCTATTCTTTCACATTTTTCTTTGGAATATATCTTCTACGCCATTCAGCTTTTTGACTGACATCTTAGAGATTGGTGCCAAACAGACTGTAGCAGTATTCCATTTGCTGCTTCCATTTGCTGATGTCAGTGGGTGAAATGTAGCCTGTGGTATTTTCTACCATGGAATTTACTTTAGAGGGAAAGAGACAGCAAAGCGGAAAAATTAAGAAGGAAAATTTACTATTATAAACCAAATTAAAAGTAGGACAAGGCAATCCACAATCAGGAGAAAAGCAACTGGGTTTGACTCTGCCACACAGTACCACAGACATTAAATATGGAAAAGGCCTATTAAAATCTGTCATTCTGTCACCTCACTATAATGTGCACCATCATATGTTTCCTAATGTTCTTTCTACATCACAAAATGCAGACAGGTAGAGCTCAAAATCCTTTCCCTACTCTCCTCACAATAACAATTGTCATCTGAAGAAATGGATTGTGCCCACGAAAGCTCATGATGATACTAGCTATGTATTTTTGGTTAGTCTCTAAGGTGCTACAGGACCATTGTTGTTTTTTAAAGATTTTCAGTTAAAGACTAATACAGCTGCCCCTTTGAGACTTCCTCACACTGAGGCAGTGACCTGAGGCTTTCAACTTCTCAACTGAAATTACATAAGGGAAGATGAGATTTGGTGCCAAAAAGATCTTCAGCAAGGCCCTGATTGAAGAAAACACTTAAGTTCATGATTTCAGTATAACTACTCGGCTGTGTCTAGACTGCATCCCTTTTACGGAAAAGGGATGCAAATTAGACATATCGCAATTGCAAATGAAGCAGGGATTTAAATCTCCCCCACTTCATTTGCAATTGCGATATGTCTAATGTGCATCCCTTTTACGGAAAAGGGATGCAGTCTAGACACAGCCCTCATGTAGTTACAGTTTAACAGGTCCTGAATCAGGACCCAGCTGTGCTTGTATGGTGATATAGCTAGCCAAATCCAGCACCTGGATAGAGTCATGCATGAGAACTGGAGGTTTTTTTATTTGTAAACCTCCAGAATTGTAATTTTGCTCTGTTTTCTCCAGCTGCAAGTCATATTTCTGGTAAAACTCTAATTATGAACCGACAGTAAAATAAATGAGGCTCACAATAAACATTTTCAGGAGGCAGAAATCTTACATTTACCTGCTTGAGAACAAGAAGTTGTGTGTTACTGGTTATCATGCATCAAGACAGTTCTAACAATAAATAAATAACAAAAATGAGTGTCAGTGAATTAATGTAATTTTCTGAAGCATAGCACGAAGCAAGTGAAAAGAACTGCAGTGCACTATCCTTGCCAAAGCACACTTCATTTTGAAATCCTGGCTAACGAGATTAACAGATATCATCAGAAACTTTTTTTTTCTAATCTTCCTACAGCCTTTTATGTATTTATCTACAGAATTCACTTAGTTACATTGACTTATATTTTTGGAAATGTTCCATAACAACTAGTTTACTTTTAATAGAACTCTCCAAATAAATCATGTATACTTGAAAATTGATTTACAGGCATACAGTTTCCAGTCCAGTGGACATAAGTGGCAGTGTCTGCCTGCCCTAAGTATTTTTAAAATAGTCACTTTCCTGGTGATTGAGGTTTACTTTTTCATTAAGGTAAAGGAAGACTCCACTGATTTTCATCATTTGACATTTGTCTTCCTGCCCCAGATCTGAATAATGCATGATTTTATGAAATTGTTCCATGAAGTTACTGTGTAATGGAAAGCATGTATGTGTACAAGTCCATCTGGAGTTATCAGGGTTGTACCATGTCTGACAGGTCAAAGACAAAGGAGGGTGAAAGCCCTTAATTCAAAGCAAAACACCTTAGTGAATTTACACTAGCTGGGAGAAGACACTTCCTTCTCTTACCTGAAGGGAAGGGGGTTTGGAATGGAATGGAAAGTATAGGAAAGTTGCCAGGAAAGAACAAAAAAAGCTGATTATCCTTGCAGCACTCATAAGGAGGAGTGAAGGGTGCTGTGTACATGCACACATGTGCTCACGTGGAGTGAAATTTCAAAACCAAAAGGGAACATTGTGACCATCTGGTCCGACCTCCTACCTAACACAGGCCATAGGACTTCCCCCAAATCATTCCCAGAATAGATATTTTAGAAAAGCATCCAATCTTTTAGAAATTTTCAGTGAAGGAGAGTCAAAGATGGGAGGCAGGGCAGGCAATGTGGTGAAGGACCATACTTGCCTGATGGAGAAGAATGAGCTAAGGAGGGAAGCTGCACTTACTATGGTCTGCTATGATATGTGCTCTCCTGTGCTTTGCACAATTAAATATAAAATAGCATAAATACAGATTCTAGGGAGAGAAAAAGAGGGAGTTTTGACTGTTTCACAACAACTATGTGCCCCCGAGAAAGTAAAACTGTAAACAAGATCCATCCCTGGGGGAGCCAACAGCCTCCACTGGCTCCTGGACAAGGTGGGGGTGGGAGAACGCCATGCTCCTAGAAGGGAGGGACTAAAGCAACCAGACCACAGTGCTGCCCAGAGAGTGGTAGCATTCCCTACCCCCCTAATCCCCAGAGCTACATGGAGTGGGCAGCTCCAGCAGTGATTTAAAGGGCCCAGGCCTGTGGCTACCAAAAAGCAGTGGTGGCAGCTGGGAGCCTCTTTAAATTGCCAGGCTCCGGGGCAACTGCTCCCTTTGCCCCCCACCGGTGGGCCTGTCAACCACTTTGGGGTTGAGTACTGGGAGAGAAGTCTATTCAAGCACTGAAGGTCAGTTCTGCACCCAAAGAGCCACGCCACTGGACAATTGATCCCACCACTCCTAAGGGGTTGCCACTGGAAGATCTGTGTCATGAGTGTGGGCCTATGGCTTGGGGAAGTGTCTAAAATTAATTCAGGCTCCAGGAGCTCACAACATTCCAGGCATCCAAAAGCCCATAACTTGAATGCTCCTCACAGCAGTACTGTTGGAGATCTGTGACAGAGATCTAATCCAAAGTCTCCTATTGCATATGGAAGGTATCTAATCTAACATAATTAAAGCCAGAAACAATATGCTAAGAACAATAGAAAACACAAGCATGCACATTTTGCAGCTCCATTCTGGTATGTCTGGCACCTGGATGTTCTCAAGCAGCGGTTCTCAAATTGTGGGTCAGGCCCCCAAAGAGAGTTGCAAAACCATTTTAATGGGGTCATCAGGGTTTGCATTAGGTGTGCTGGGACCAGGGCTTCAGCCCTGGATTTCAGGGTTCAGTCACAGCACGGCCCAAGTGGGTCTGAAACCTGGGGCAGTGAAACTTGGGCTTAGGCTTCAAACCCTTTCCGCCCCTCCCAGAGTTATGTAGTTGTTTTGGTTGTCAAAAGGGGTCACAATGCAATGAACTGTGAAAACCCCATACCCTAGAACATGGGTTCCCAAACTGGGGGGCATGAAGAAATTCCGGGGGGGGGGGGCACAAGGCAACCCAGTCTCCCCCATCAATTTATTTTTTTTTGCTCAACAAGTTTTACTGCTATGAAGGGGAGGGGGCCATGAGGGTTTCTCAAAAAGGGGGTGTGATGCCGAAAAGTTTGGGAACCACTGCCTTAGAACATTCTGGATTCTTTACACACCTCTCCTTTTTTTAAATGTTAGGTCTTATTTCATTAACCTGTCTACATCTTTCCAAATGTACATGTCTACCTCTGAACATGGACATCCACCTCTGCCAAAATACCTGGGTATTTTCAATCATATGTCTACTTCTGAAAGATAAGATTTATCAAATAGACGTATCACATATGTCCCAAATAACACACGCAAACCTGTACAATCATATTTAAAATAGAACTTTCAGTTTTGAAAATCTCAGCTGAAAAGATCAACTCCCTTCTTCCATACCACTGAACTTAGTCTGCACTACTTATTCAGCAGTAAAGATGTGAATTTAAAAAAAAGAAACCACCACTCAGAACACTTGTCCCCCTCCGAGAAGCAGTTTATTTCCCTGTCCGGACAGAAGCTAACCCCCTTGCTTCTATCAATATCTACTAATCCTCATTCTGCTCCACAGAACCTAATTATGACACAATTAATGTTCTGGGACTTGAACCAGTTTAAAGAGTACAAGATCTAATAAGACAGAAATCTGATCTATTGAACTCCAGTACCAACTTCTTGAGAGAGAAATCAATATGCTTTTTTTAGTTTATTTTTTATTTGTCTAATACATTAATTGTTCAGCGTTAAATAGCCTCTATTACTGGTTTCTCCCTGCCTCTGTGCCCTCACTTTGTAGTTATGTTCCCAGTTAGAAACAAGACAACAGGCCTTGAATCTTCTGTTTCCAGACCTCAAAAATTAATTCTCTTATCCAGTGGAGTAGATATGGAAATTGAGATTTCAGAATAGCTTACTTAGCCTTTGAAAGACCTTTATAAATAAGCAGAGACAATCAGAGGCAAAACTAGTTATCTACAGCCAGACATCCACTAAATTGTTACCCTGATGGATTTGTAATTACACACAAAAAGTTGATTTAAAACTATATTAAAGGCCTGATTTCACTGCAAAATCTAGTTAAAGTCAAGTCTGTCACATGCATATTCTTCTGTAAGTATTACACTCAGGTAGTTCTCTATCAAGTGTCTCAAAACAGCACAGTGCATCTAACATATTATAGCAATTACAATATAGGGTGACACTGTCTCTTGACTTCAGTAGGTTATCAAGAAAAACATTTAAAATATAGTTTATATTTAAAGTTATATTAAGACTATTTTGAAACTTCACAGAAAATTATAATCCTGCCACCAGCAAAAACGTCCTTTTCCAGTATTCTGCTTATCTTAATTGTGCATTTTCTTTCACAGTACAAAGTCTCTCTGAAATCAAGTCTGCATGTCTTTATTCCAACTGTGCCTGATAAAAAGAATACAGATTGAAAGAGATGCAAAGGGATGAAGTTAGCCAACTGGCTCAGAACAAAGCTCTCATCACCATTCTCGGGCTTCCTACTTATTTTTGATATTTCTATAGCTCTTAACTTCTGAGCACTAATTCTTTTATTGGAACCCATCAAAACAAAGAGACCCAGAAAAAAATCCCCTATGGCCAAAGTTACTGGTAGACTTCAGAACCTTTTCCAAACCCTGCTATTATTTCGTAAGTGCTCCGATCTTCTGGATACAGTGAGGAAGTCCCTTCTAAACCTCAGATGGCAAATCTGCCCTCATGTGCCTGTGATGAGAGTAGATGATTAAATAAAAGTACACGGGGCTTGCTCTTCCAAGACGCTGTATCTGGCCAGAGAGCCAGACCTCTCACATACTTTTCAAAAACATTTTGATATAAGAACTCAGAGCTGAGGGACCAGAGAGTTTATCAGAACCCATATGATTTTGATTTTAGTTATTGTAGGGTTGTTTTTTGGTTTTTTTGAGAGATAGGACATAGTAACAGTAGACAATAGTGTTCTTCATTTAACATGGAAGATAATCAGATTTCATTGAGTTCACAATTGCATAATTTAAGATGTTTGTCTGCAAAGATAACTTATGAAATTTCCCCTCCTCCTTACCACCTTTTTTTCTCAGCTTTGTTCTTGCTCCAATTATCGTTTGTATTGTTGATTATTAATACTGTAACTATGTCACAGCATATAAACATACATTTCTTTCAATTATAGCCAACATTGAAAACTTAAATAATAACCACCTGCTTTAAATAAACTATCAGCTTCCTTAAAAGTAATGGACTACATTCAAATTTTTTACATTAGCTTTGCTTACACTATCTTATCTCTACAAGAAACAGTACTCATCTGTGGGCTACTACTGCAGTCCTAACACAAGCAAGACTCCTATTAGGCCTGAAGTGGAGATGGCAACACAAGACATACCAATGTATGTGTTATTGTCCTTTCCAAGTATTATTCTCTGCATTTTCTACTGGAATTTATACATCATCCTTTGGTAATTATACAACTTGAATGTTACGAAACGCGAGGCTGATTAGACCAAATTCCCATCCAGGATGATTTATTTTCCATTTGAGGGTACAAAAACTCTGCTCAGATGTACCTACTAAAAACATTAGTAGTTTCAGGTTATATTGCATGAAGTGAGCCAGATCAGCATGTATAAAAAATTCCAAAAATAAATATCAGCTTCCCATAGCCATAAAGAACATAACTAAACTTCATCTCTCTTATTTAAGGAAGGTGTATCTGTTTTTAAAATCTATCAATTTGTTAACATTGGTGCTTATGGAACTGGGGGTAAGATTGTGATTTCCAGCTATCAATGTATTACATGTAGTAACATACCAAAAGTTGCACTTAGTTTGGCTTCATTATATCTTCCTTATTTGAGTCTTAAAAAAAAACAAAAAAAAAACTGTGCTTTAACGTGATGTGTATTAATTGGTGTTCAAGAGGAGATTCCTGAAGTAGACATCTCAATTAAGGATGCACTTCAACATCAATACAAAATGTAAACCTCTTGTGATGGTCCAAAGATTGACTTGGAACTAAACCCACTGAACTGATTCACAGTCCCTGCATTTAATTTGTACCTATGTAGTACGGTAAAAATACTTCTCTAGCTGATTGATTTATCAGCTCCTGAAGACTCAAGTAATACTGGAGCCTGTGTGTTAGAGGCTGCTACAAAACGAGAGCTTAATTTATCAATTTGCCAGTTTCTCAGCAGTGGTTGTTAATGATGGCAGCATGCGGCTGCCTTTCAGCCAGATTGAATGGAGTTATTTTCCTAACTTTTTATTTTTGAAGTCTTTTTACATATAAGTTTGGAATCTGTCAGCTATGCATAAGGATGATTATAAAATGCAGATCAAAATCTGGAGAACATCTTGAAATTCTTCTCACAGCTTTCTGTTGGTTTCCAAAAACTCATCTTTCTGTGCAATGCACAGCTACTTTTTTTAAAAAACAATCTTTTATTGAATATTAAGCAATCAAGCTAGAAACAATAAGATACGAGGTTACTTTTACAGCACAGCTCTGCTTAAGCTAGTTGAATGTGAAAAACCTTACAGATGGATGTCAGAAGCTGATAGTAGTATGCTCCAAGATATTTATATGCAACAACCAGACCAACAACAACAAATGCAAATCCAGGTTGCCTGCAGGTAATTATAAAAATTGATAAAATTACCAGAAGAAAAAATTAGAGGCCCTGATCTAGGAAAACACTTGACTTTAAACATGCAAGTCCCAAGTCCTTAAGTTAAGCATATGCTCATCTCCTGTTCTGGACCAAAATAAGGTTAATTATCAGCAGTATTTTTTCAATACAGAACCTAGTAAAACATTTAATGAGGAGCCGCCATTTCAATAGTGCCTGGGATGATTCACTTTATGATTTGAATATCAACAAGTAGTCCTTTGGCTCTATGCATTGGTCAAGGTGCTTAATCTTTGTCAAAACTGGTAGTGTGTTAAGTTGGGGGCAGTTTTTATTAAAACACTTTCTTAGCTGCATCACCATCTCCAAGCCAGGCACATTTTGATATCTATTCCTGTTCCCAACTTAGTAGTAAGACAAAACAACCACTACCACCAGTCTCTTGGGTATTATGAATTCCCACCTCAGTGTTTGAGGTGCAGCACTCCAGCCAGGAAAGGAGACGCAATTGAATCTGTGACTCTTTCACACTTTTCTTTATCCTTCCCATGTGACAGAGTTAAAGCAGCAGCATGATGCATCTTTCCTGATCTGATCTCACCTGTCTCAGTGAGATCCCGGTGCCCGCCCAGCACAGAGGGATGTGAGGATTTGCTGAACTCATGCAATTGCTAATGCCAATAGAGCACTGATATTGCACCACAAGAATATTCAATCACACACAGAGGTACCCGGTCAAAGGGGATGGAGGCACCCACCCCTGGGCTGGGGGTGGTCACGTGAAGGGCCACGACAATCCTCCTCCACCTCAGACCCTGTCTCTCTCTGCCCCCATTCCCACCCCTGCTCCACCCTCTCTCTGCCCACACCTCGCAGCCCAGGGGACTACCGGGATTGGGGGCAGTGCTGGCAGTGGTGGGCAGCCCCTGCACTGACCAGCAGCAGCAGTACAAGCAGAGCAATGCAGCCCCAGCTTGCTTTGCTTTCCCGGCTGCATCACTTCACTTCCCACCAGTGAGTGCAGGGGCAGTCGTACCTCTCCCCCAAACCATGGCTGGAGGAGCAGTGTGAGTTGGGGATGTGTTGCTGTGCTTGCCCCGCCTCTGCCAGTGAATGTGGGGGCAGACTCCTGCTGTGGGTACCATGCCTCCCCCCAACTAATCCTCCTTCTGGTCAGCCCCTTGCACCTCCCACCCATGGCATTTGTGGAGCACATGACTCCTTGTGCCCGCTTGCATGTTGCCTGTGGTCAAAGATGCTCTTGCTGTTCTCTGAAGATGTGAACACTTCCACTTTTATCTATGCAAAATTCAAACCACTCAGCTCTTGAATAAGTCTCATAGCTCCAGCTCACTTGCACTTGTGGAACATGAGCATCATTTCATTAGCAAAGAGAGAAGCTGAATGTAAGTTCAGCGTATCAAGTGGAACTTTAACCCCTGTGCACTGCTCGGTCCGTGTGGCTGAGCTGAGCTGTAGTCTCATCAATTACAGATCTGCCAGAAACATGGGCCCTCTGAGCCCAGGTCTACTGATCATTGTAATAGGAAAAGAGCTTGAAACATAAGCCCTTGCATCGGAGGCCTGGTATGAGGTTGCACTTGGCAAGATCAGGACTGATACTGCAGAAATACACATTCTTACGGAGTACTTATGCAAACATATCCCAATATCAAGGATGGTACAAAATAATCCCCCCAAAATAACAGGAACACACTGACCCCTCCTAAAAGATAAGGTCAGCAGGACAGGATGCAATAGAAATGTTTTGTCTAGACCAGTATGTACAAGATGATGGGTAATAACGAGCCACATCAGGGGGCATTAACTAATTATGTTAGAGGGGCAGTAATAAATTGTTTGTATCTGGGTATAAAGATGCATCTCAGAGAAAGCATCTTTGCCTGGCCCAGAGATGAATAGAAAGTCCCACAGTTTACTGAGCTGGTCCACTGATATGGGCATACATCTATTAGTGGTCCAGTAGAATTTGAGGCATACTAGCCCAGTGCTTTTTCAACAATGAACCTGGCTGGGGGGGGGGGGGGGGGGCCTTCATTCTTTAACAGGTCTTTTGGTCGTTGGGCAGTTTGCTTGAGATCTGCCATTACAGCTGACTGTGCAGGACTGGGGCAGCACACAGAAGGGATACGCACATGCAACCAGACATCTATTAACACCTAACAACACTGGTGACCCATTACCACTGATCTAGTAAGTAAGCAAGCTATCCTCAAACATGGAATAAAATTTGCAAGGCTAGGGCAAAAACTGTTGCTTTAAATGTAGAGTATTGCAAACCATAACTGTTCAGTGGTTAAAGCAACATGACGTTGGCAGGACAAGTGACAAACAAAGAAAAAGTTACAAGAAGCAAAAGACACTACAGAACCATGGAATGCTCTCATTCTCCAAGAGGTATAGCAAGCAGTTGAGAAACAGCAAGCGTGGGAAGAGAATAAAACATTGAAAAGTGCTATAAAATACCTTAACAAAAAAAAAAAAGGGATGTGCTGTCTCCCATTGTAAATATCTGTAGTAAACAGCAGGCTTTAAGTAGCCCCCATTCTTAAAGGGCTGCCCCTTTAAGAAAATGTGTTTACAGGCTTTTTGGCCACATCAGGCTCCATCTTTAATGGCTGAACAGCTCCCCTGCCCCAGAGAGCACAGGGAGCCAGGAGGAGAGGGCCATTTTCAGGGGCACGGAGGCAGCTCCCAGTGAGCACAGGGAGCCACGGGGGAGGACGGGGGTTATAAGTCGTGTGATGCACTAGATAAAGCCAGTCCTAGTAAAACCTGAACCTAGACTGATGCCTGTCACAATGGGTAAATAAAATAAAAAACATTTGTAAAGAACATTAGGAGACAGGAGCTGAAACTATTGCAGGAAAGTAAATTAAAAAAACCTTCAAAGTAAAAACAAATGAACAAAATTAAGCCGGTTAACACCTAAAATTAATACATTGGCATACAGAGTTGCCCAAAAACAGCATCAAAGGACACTCCTGCTCTATACCTGGCATGGGCACAAAAGCAACAGATACTGAGGAACAAAGTCAGGTTTTAAAAGAGCAGATAACTCCCCTCACTCCCCTCTCAGAAAGAATAAAACTCTGGAGTGGTTCCCAACAGCTTTGACCCACACTCAGTGAAAAATAAAATATTTTATCTCAAATATTTTTACATACCAGTTAAGTTCTCTTTTATCTCCCTTCTCAGTTTTCTAAACTTGCTGCTGCTGTCTGCACTTTAAAATACCTTAATAAAGCTACTTTCTTGGCTCAGGTCACTCTACCCCCACTTACCCCTCCTTCAGCTCGCTCTCTCTGTATTAAAAGAGAGAGTTTACAAAAGCTCCAAAAATAAAGCAGTTAAAAAGAAACGAAAACAAGGTAAAAGCTTTAAATCCAGTGAATTATTTTAATCCTTCATAAATGCAACATCTGGAAATACATCTTTCTTAAAAATATGGTTGCCAAGCAACAGAAATGCTAACTCTGCCTCTAATGCTAAGCACTAGCTAATATTTAAAATATGGTCTCTCTTTATTTCCAAATAGCAATGTTTTAAAATAAAGTTAGCATAAAGTAATAAAAATGTATTAATTAGGTAACTTAAGGCAACAAAATTGGCTAATAATAAAAGTTAAACCTCTTTAGTCCAGCATTCTCTCATCTGGCAACATCCATGGTCTGGAATGATTTTACTTAGCTGGATGCCCTCTTAGAATTAATGTAGCCAAGTTTCCTTTGGTCCCCTAAAGTTTGTTTACAGCCACCAGGCCTGGCTCTCTCTTCTGTGGTTATTTAGTTCTAATTTATCCCTAAATGTCTTCTAAGGGTATGTCTACACTTTCTCCCTATCTCGGGATAGGGATGCAAATGTAGTGTACCAAAATTGCTAATGAAGCAAGGGATTTAAATATCCCACACTTTAATTAACATAATCGCATCCGGCCGCCATTTTGAAATCACGTTATTGCAAAATAAAACGCCTCATGAGGTTTAACAATTATTTTGAGAGAAGGGTTTTCTCTTGAAATAATGCTGATACAAGGGGCATTTTATTTTGCAATAACATGATTTCAAAATGGAGGCCGGACAAGATTATTCTAATTAAGCGCAGGATATTTAAATCCTGCACTTCATTAGCAATTTTGGTACACTACATTTGCATCCCTATCCCAAGATAGGGTATGTCTACACTTGCTCCCTAAGAGCCCAGTAAGCAGTGGCAGTGTTGGTAATGCTGCTAGACAATATTGACCGTACATGGTTCCACAGATTCTCTGATATGGCACCAGTCAGGTCTCAAGTATACCAGACTAGAAAGGTTCAACCTGTAGTATATTTTTGTATCAACTTCATCAAAAGTTTTAAATAAAATGGTAATAGCTGATTTAAATATTTAGGTCTTTCATGTTCTATAATTTATTTTTGTTTTATTTTGTAAAGGTATAAATAAAATTCTAATACTATTTGTTTTTAATTGTAAGTTTGACCTGTATGTCATATATATTCTTCAATGATGTTTGTTGCATGTGTCATGTAACTACTGTTTTATTATTTTTATCTTGTTGCAACAAGTCAGTTTTATATCTTTTTAAAAATGTAAGTGGTACCACACTATTTTAATATTATGGTTGGAATATAACCCATCATTATTAATACCCTTTTAAGTAAAAATGTTCAAAAAAATCACAATTTATGCATAAAGGTAACTAGTTTCAACAGGTTCCCACTTAGTCTCCTAAACACAACTAAGGATCATAATCTAATGCCCTCAGAGTATTTGCATATACTTCTATTTAACATTCATTTTGGTTTAATTTCTACTCTTTTATGTTATACTAGAAGATTTACCTGGCATTGCTTGGGTCCTTCAGGGCATGAGGCTGGAAGTGTGTGTGTGGGCGGGGGGGGCAGATACTTGCAGATGTGGTGGTCTCAGGGCATGGGGCTGGAGATAGGATGGGTCTGGAGTCAGGGTACGGGGGCTCAAGAGAAGGGGTGGAGGGTGCAAGAGGGGCAAAGGGAAGGGGAGGCAGGCAGCTGCTCACCAGGGGTGGCACTGTCTGGCAGTATTGCTCCCCAAGGCTGGCCCCAGGAACAGTGGGGGCCTTGCTGTCCAACCGGCAGCTGCTCCTTGGCTCTTCGGGGCTGTCAGGGCAGCAGTGGTGTGCTTGCTTACTGCCCCATTTAGGAGTGTAACTGTCCTTGCTATTCCAGTCCTCCCTTTCCATCTGATGAGAGGTGATCACATTCCATGCACATCCCATTGTCCTGACCTTGCTTTAAGTTATGGGAAGAGGAAGCTGTATAGCTGTGATCCTAGCTCTTACCATTAAGAAGGACAAGAACAAATAGACTCACAGATGGACAGACGCACAAACTGTCTCAAATATACACTAGATTAAAGGAAAGTAGTGGTCGTTAAAGTTTATGCTTCTAAATTGTTAGAAACTGAATTGGCATTACAAGCAAAGTAACTTTAAAATACTTGGTAAAAATTGTGTTACTAACTCTTTTGCTAAAACAAAGAGCACAACCAAAAAAAAAAAAAAGCAAAACACCCTCTCAAAAAATTGTAAGCATCTATTTTAGCAATTAAGCATTACATTTAGTATCAAATATTTTTATGAGGGGCATTACAAATAAGAGTCTATACAATAATTGCAAAAGCGTAGCTTGTAATATAAAATACTTGGTGCCTATTACATTGTAAAATTTAATCTGTGTATTAAATTTGGGATATTAACCAAACAACTTTAAGATGTTACCTAACGTAAACGGTTTAAAATTGCATCCTACAAACCCCAAAACTATCAAAAAAAATCACACCACAGAAACATACAGGCATGACAATTGTAGCCATACAAGTACCACAAGGACAGTACAGCCATGTGACCAGAGGTCATGCTAGCTCCTCTAAGTAGGAGCCAGATCAACCTTAGGCATCTGGCTATTAGGGAATTTGTGGTAAGTCTAATAGCAGTAGAGCCTGAGCCAGTACTGCTAGGAAGTGCATTTAACTGACCTGGGACCTTTATGATTATGCTTTGGCCAAACTCATAAGGCCAGGCGTAGGTGGCAGTGATCTCTAGGAAAGACCAGTGACAAGTGTCCCACCCTAGCAACACATTGTATCTGTCACCTTTTCAATTGGACAGTGGTTAGAAATGTTGTTCCTTCCCCTCCTTTATTAAAAGCTGAAATTCCCTGTTACAAGTATGAATGGTCCATTATATCTATGCACCCATGGAAACATACTGAAATTCACTGAAGAGATGGACAGACTAAAAGGACTCCCAGCAGTAATTATATGTAGGTATAATGGATTAAATTCACTAGTGCCACTCCTCTGGTTTCAGTGGGGTTGCATCAGGAATGAATTTGATCACTAAGAACTGCATCCATTTGTCTGATTTCAGACATGACAAAACATTCCTCTAGCCCACCTGATATGATTTCACATAAGAATATTCCTGCAAGGGCTCAGCATCTAGCACTTCCAGCAATGGACCTTAGAGAAGAGAATTTCATGGATGAACAGCAACTTCTACGTCCCTTTCTGTAGCAGCTGTCCGAGTTCCATCTGTATCACATCACAGCATGTCAGTTGCTTTAATGAGAGTAATATGGGAGAGGAAGGTCCTGGTGTAATTAAGGAATAGTTTTTCCTCTTCCTCTGCTCATTTTTCTGCGCACCCCCCTTCACCACCACGCTAATCAGTGTTTCTCATTCTGAATCTTTAGTCATCATCGCACTGGCTCCACTTTTCTCACATCTTCAGAGGCATGAAAGCCAAAAATCTGGTGACTGTTAAAATCTTCCTAGACCAGGTAGAAAGAATAAGAAGGAGAAAAATGGGAGTGGAGGGATTTGTACTTCTTTGGAGTGCAGTGCAATGCAACTGTTGTAAGTGGAGCCTTTCACCAGCAATGGTACATTCTGCCTTGCATCCAGAAATGCTAATTTCCAGGTGGCTTTCATCTCATCAAACACAGCTCCTGTCATTTTGAAAACCTTGCAGAATCATGGGATTTGTTCCCTTGCTGTAAGTCAGACCCATTTATAATGCAAAAGAATACGCTATGACACAGTCAGACGGTGGCAACAAAGTGTGACTCCCCAGTCTAAATTGGGCCAAATAATCTCCACCTACTTATACATAGTCAATATTTGGCCCTTTGATATTAGCACCTTCTTTTGTTCACTCTCCCTGCTGTTGTTTTTTTTAATCCCATGCAAAAGTGACCTTTACTCATGTCACAATCAATGACAAGAGAAGGGTTGGCAAGAGGCAAAGATGTTCTACGGTTATGTGTGTCAGCTGGAATGGGCATGAGAGTATTAAATAAAACAGTGAAACAGAAGAGCCCTCTTGACAAGCTGCGATACTGGCTAAGATTATATTAATGTTCAGGTTTGTTCTGACATCATTTTTTCATTTTCTGCGGAACCCTGGTTTAATCTATGTTGATACTGGGGGGGATTAGTGTCAGCTCTGGGCAACTTTTAACATAGGGGAGCCAATGATTTTTTCCCACATTGCTGACATTTGAAACCAGAGCATATCAAGCTCAATCTGACTAAATTTTGGTGGGTATTGACAATGTTACCAGTCCCTCCTGGGACTTTCTGAATGTCATCAGTATCATAGGCACCAACTCCTCAAGTGCTATGGGGCAGGAGCACCTACACGGGTAAAAATGATGAGTCTACCAGCATCCACCAACAGCCCCACATCGGCCTTCCCCCCCCCCCCCCCCCCTCCCCCAGGACCTCCCACCTGACAGTGAGCCTCATCAATCAGTGTCTCCCTCTCCCTTCCCTTGCTTCCCACCTGCCACAATCAGCTGCTTTTCAGCATACAGGATGCTAGGGAGGTGGGAGAGAGAAGTAAGGGTATGACACGTTCAGGGAAGGGTGCGGAACAGGAAGAGGGAGGCAGGGTCGTGAGAGAATGGGTGGGGGCTTGGAAAATGGTGTTTTGGGGCAGGTCCTGGGCAGAGCCAGGGATCAAGCATGTTTCCAGGACTTTGGAAAGTCAGCCTTTGGTCAGCACCACACAAATTCATCATGTAGCTAGGTTCCCCCTCCCCCGCCAGAAATGGCAAGACATTGTTTAAGGATTTCCAGGGTACTCACCACATTCATCCTCATAATGTATTCTTCATATGGTGGAAAATTGCACCATGTGTGGCAACAGGAGGAACCCAAAGTATGTGTTACACCTGCAATCTTTGAAGGTATTATTATCATTATCATATTCAGACTGTGGTCCACATACAGCATCTATTTAGGTCATGTTTAGTATCATATCTGAAAAGTCAGGTGTAGATTTTAGGACACCCTAAATTACAAAGGATCAAGATCAGGTCTCCATGCTGATCAAAAGAGGGTTAAAGCTCAGCAGTGAAATAAGAGATTCAGGATTGAAAAAAAAAATGCCAGCTTGTGTACAATTTTTTAACAAAGTAGTTCTCAACACACGTCCGGGGCCCTCTGGGAGTCTGTAACCAGGTTTTAGGGGTTCCACCAAAATGTAAACCAAACAGCAGGGTGAGCATTAGACTCACTAGGGCCTGCATCAGAAAGCTGAAATCCAAGCAAGTTAGCTTTGTAGGTGCCCCAGGATGTGGGGCTGAAGGTAATTGACCTGCTTGCTCCCCCATAAAACCAGTCCCGGCTTTCAATCTACTGAATGTGCATAAAAATTGTTGTGATGCAGGTGGGCTGTGGAGTTTTTATAGTATGATGAAGAGAGAGGCTCAAAGAAAAAGGTTGCAAATAACAGGGGTGTCATCATGCACTAATTTTAGCATTTATCCTGCAACTGACCCGTGCATTAAATCCAATAGTTTCTTTGGCTACTATTCAGGCATTTAAAAATATTCTGCCACTATAATGACAAAAATAGCACATCCTATTGTAAAACTTTGTAATCTGATTGCACCCACTATACCTAAAATAAAATCTAAATGGAATCCTGTTGAAAATCCAGTTAATGAGAGTTTGCCATTCAGGTGACTGCTGGGTAACAGGGATATCATTGTTAATTACAGAGATGAAAGTAGTGGAGAAACAATAGGTGGCTTTAAAAGTCCACCAGATAATTTCTGAATTAGCAGTTCCTTGCTTCTGTGCGAAATCTGAATATGAGGTTTTTTCCCCTGCTGGAGTAAGTAGGTGGATGGAATTAATCAAAATCAGTGCACTGCTGACTAGGAAAATCAGAGTCATACAATATTTCAAACATAAGGGGGCAAACCCTCAGCTGGTGTAAATAAATTAAATGGAGCTATACTGATTTACACAAAGGGCATGTCTACACTACAGCGTTATTTCAAAATAACTCATGTTGTTTCGAAATAACAAGGTGAGCTTCTACACCGC